>NW_026622908.1:31831100-32134130 GCF_023065955.2 Ursus arctos
TCTCCCCCCGTATATTTTTAAATAGCATGTCTAGGCTGCTCTTCTTGATTTTTTCAGTTTTAGAAATGACCTATTGACTTTCTGTGATGGAGTCAGTGCTTTTATATCCCCTAAAACTCCCCTTTCTCCTAGCCTTCTAATAAAATTACGATTTTTGGTCAAGTCAATATTCAGTGTTTATAATGACTATGGAAATGACGTATATATGTGTGCGTGTGTGTCATGTAGTATATATATATACTATGATTACATTTCCCCTTTTTCCATAGTATTTTTTTTCTTTTTCTTGGAGTTGATAATTGCCTTGTTTTTTGTTTGGTTGGTTTTCTATAAATTTGTCTCGAATTTATCCCTAAACTGCAACCAAAAGGTCAGTCTTCCCTCAGTTTATGCAGACACATCAGGTGTTCTCTAAATTTCAGTTTATTTTCTTCAAGAGAACTCTCCTGGAGCACTCCTTCACCTAAGTAGTCCTACTCCAATCTGGCGTGGTTGCTCTCTAAATCCTCTGTCCTTATCATGTATATTACTTGTCTCTCTCAAGTTATATTCCGTATTTCCTGAAGCCTGTGTTTTCCTTTTTCCTTATACACCCCTTCTTTTTGTTAGGTGGCATCCTCCAGTAGCTTTCTGGAAAGTGTGCATGCAAAATAAAATTTGGGGGATCTGTGTCTATGAAACTGTTTTTATACTACCCTTACATTTGATGGATGGTTTGTGTGGGTATACAATTCTATGTTGGAGATAATTTTTCCTTAGAATTTTTAAAGCATTTCTCCCTTTTAAGCTTTTATATGATTGTTGAGAAATTTAATGCTATTTTGATTTGTGATATTTCATAAAGATGTCTATTGCTGCAGATCTTTTGTCATTCATTGTCTTGAGACCCTTTCAGTGTGGAAATTCATGTTTCAGTTCTGAGAAGTTTTATTGAATTATGTGTTTGATATTTTCTCATGTCTGTCTCTGGAACTGTTGTTACTCAGACATTGGACATTATGGATTCATGCTCTAATTTTCCTACCTTTCTTCTTTTCCCTTTTTTTTTTTTTTTGGTTGTGAATATTTTTGACCTTTCTAATCTTGTTGAATTCTAAAAATATCTACTATCATATTTTAAATTACTTATTTTTTGTTTTCTGAATTCATGAATACAAGATTTTGTCTTGCCTATCTATTGTGGTATTTTTGTTTGTTTTGGTTGTGTCTGTGTCTCCTGCATTTTTTTCTCCTGAGTTTCTTTTTTTATTTGTTATTACTTTTTTAAGATGTATTTATTTATTTTAGAGAGAGAGCACGAGCAGGAGGAGCAGAGGGAAAGGGAGAGAGAATCACAAACCAAGCACAGAGCCTGATGGTGGGGCTCAATCCCATGATCCTGAGGTTACCATCTGAGGCAAAACCAAGAGTTGGATGCCTAACCCAACTGTGCCACCCAGGCACCCCTTATTTGTTAGTTTGGTGTTGTTGTTTTTTTTTTAATGTGTTTTTTATGTAAGAAGCTTTCCTTGAGATTTTGGAGCTTTTTGGATTTCTATTCAGGTGCTAAGCAGGGGAGGGTCTTATAGATCAGTATGTAGCCCTTAATGTAATCATTCTGTTTTTAGTAGTGCCCCTCTGCCTTCAACTGTTCTTGGTGTTTCTATGTTCAAAGTCCTAATGATTCAGCTTCTTAATAGAGAATAAACCTTTAATTTTATATCTGGTGGAGGAAAGGCAGTAACTTTGATACACAAAGTTAGGGATAGGATGTAGAAATATAACTGCTTCTTATGTATAATTATCACGCAACTATATTAGTTAGCTCGGGCTGCCACCACAAAAGATCACAGGCCACATAACTTAAACAACAGACATTTATTTTCTCACAGTCCTGCAGGCTGCAAAATCTAAGATCAAGGTCCAGCAGGATTTGATTTCAGGTGATGACTCTTTTTGCTATGTACGTTTTGCTATGTGCTACAGTGTATACATGTGTGTAGAGGGGAGCTTTCTAGTGTCTCTTCTTCAAAGGACACTAATCCTGTTGGATCAGGGTTCCACCTTTCCGATCTCTTTTTCCCTTAATTACTTCCTTACTCTAACTACAGTCACAACTGTGGATTAGAATTTCAACACATGTATTTGGGGGATATAAACATTCAATCCATCACACTAACCTTCTGTGTTTACCTGTATTTACATGCATGCCTTCACAGGTACTTGTACCTATAGTTCCTAAACTTTTCTGGTATTATGGGTAGGCTTGCTTCTTGTCACCTTTCCTTAATATAGCCAGTTAATTTTTTGCTTCTTTTAGTCTCTTGTTTCCCTGATTTTCATCTTCTAAAGCTTTCTTAATATTTCTTATCTACTGCTGTCTTCAACTCTTTGTTTTAATGAGTCTGTGTCTTCTTTTATTGAGATATAACTGACATATCATAAAATTCACCTTTTAAAGTATACAATTCAGTGTTTTTTAGCCTATTCACAAGATTGTGCAACCACCACCACAGTCTAATTGCAGAACATTTTCATTATCCCAAAAAAAGAAACTCCATACCAATTACCAGTCACTCTTCATTTCCCCATTTTCCCATTCCCTGTGTTCATGGCTGAATAATATTTGATAGCATGGATATACCCCATTTTGTTTATTCATTCATCAGTTGATGGACATTTGGATTATTTCTACTTTTTGGATATTGTGAATAATACCACTATGAACAGCTGTGTAGAAGTATTTGTTTGAAAACCTTTTTTATATACACCTAGGACTGAATTGCTGGGTTTCTATGGTAACTCTATGTTTAACTTTTTGAAGAACTGCCAAACTATTTTCCAAAGCATCTGGTCCATTTTTACCCACCAGTAATGTATGAAGGTTCCATTTTCTCTGTATCATTTCCAACACTTGTTATTATTTGTACTTTTTGATTATAGTCATTCTAGTAGATGTGCGGTGGTATTTCCTTTTTTTTTTTAAAGACTTTATTTATTTATTTGAGGGAGAGAACGCACACATGTGACTGGGAGAAGGGACAGAGGAAGAGGGAAAGAATCTCAAGCACACTCCGAGCTGAGCCCAGAGCCGTATGTGGGGCTTGATCCCATGACCCCAAGAGTGTGACCTGAGCCAAAACCAAGAGTTGGATGCTCAACTGACTGAGCCACACAGGTGGTATTTCACTGAGGTTTTGGTTTGCATTTCTGTGATTACTGACAATGTTTATCATCTCTTTATGTGTTTGTTGGCCATTGGTGTATCTTCTTTGGGGAAATATCTATATGAATTGCCTTTAAAAAAAAAAAAGATTTATTTATTTATTTATTTGAGAGAGAGAGACAATAAGCAGGGGGAGTGAGCGGGAAAAACAGACTCCCCACTGAGCAGGGAGCCCAATGCGGGGCTCGATCCCAGGACCCCAGGATCATGACCTGAGCCAAAGGCAGAAACTTTCTTTTTTTCCCAAAGGCAGAAACTTAACTGACTGAGCTACCCAGGTACCCCTGAATTGCCTATTTTTAATTGGGTTGTCATTTTACTGTTGAATTGTAACAATTCTTTACATATTCTGGATACTAGACTCCTATCATATATATGATTTATAAATTTTTTTTAAAGATTTTATTTATTTATTTGACAGAGAGAGAGAGACAGCCAACGAGAGAAGGAACACAAGCAGGGGGAGTGGGAGAGGAAGAAGCAGGCTCACAACGGAGGAGCCTGATGTGGGGCTCGATCCCATAATGCCAGGATCACGCCCTGAGCCAAAGGCAGACGCTTAACCGCTGTGCCACCCAGGCACCCCCATAGATTTTATTTTTAAGTAATCTCTATACCCAAAAAGGGGCTCGAATTCATAACCCTGAGATCAAGAGTTACATGCTCCACCAACTAAGCCAGCCAGGTGTCCCTAACCATAAGGATATTTAAAAAATTACTTTCCTTTACAACCGGGTCAGATAATAAATTTGAAAAATAATGACCTGTTTCTTAATCCTAGCGCAATTAAAATCTATAGATGTTTACCAAAGCAATACTTCCAAGAAATATTATTGTTATAAATATCTAAATTAATTTAAAAAGATACTTAAGTCAATACTTAAAGAACTTAGAAAAGGAACAAAGTAATCAAAGAAAATAAAAAATAGATCTAAATAATAAAAATAGAAATAAGCAAACAAATTTGCTGGTGATTTTGCCTCAACTTTCAGGAACAAATAATTCATAAATTACAAAGTTTGTTATTAACCAAGAAAAAAAACTGTGATCTTTCTTTTTGTCACCTTTATTGATATATAATTATATACAATAAAAATGACCAGTTTTAAGGATAAAATTTAATAAGTTTCAATAAGTGAATATAGCCATGTAATCACTACCGCAGTTGGGATATAGACCATCACCTGAAAAGTTTCCTTATGCTCTGCTATTGATTAAATGTTTGTGTTGTGGGGCACCTGGGTCGCTCAGTCATTTAAAAGGCTGACTCTTGATTTCAGCTCAGGTCATGATCTTAGGGTCATGAGATTGAGCCTCACGTTGGGCTAGGTGCCGGGTGTGGAGTCTGCCTAAGATTCTCTCTCTCCCTCTTCCTCACCCCATGCTCGTATGTGTGCGTTCACTCTCTCTCTCTCTCAAAAAAAAAAAAAAAAAAAAAAAAAAAAGTTTGTGTTGTCCCCAAATTCATACATTGAAACCAAATCCCCAATGTGATGATATTTGGTGGTGGGACCTTTGTGAGGTAAATTAGGTCCTTAGGATGGAGTCCTAATCATGGGATTATAAGAAGAGACATAATAGAGTTGATCTCTCTTTTCACCCTGTGAGGATATAACAAGAAAATGGCCATCTGCAAACCAGGAGAAAGGAGGAGGGTCCTCAGCAGACAGCAGATCTGCCAGTATCTTAAATTTACACTTCCTAGCTCCAGAGATGTGAGAAATAAATGTTGTTTAAGCCACCCAGTCTATGATGTTTTTTAAAGTAGCTCAAGCTGATTAAGACAGAATTGGTACCAAGGAGTCAGGTGCTGCTATAACAAATACCTAATAATGTGGAGGCAGCTTTGGAACTGGGTAGTGGGTATAGGCTGGAAGAGTTTGGAGAGGCATGCTAGGGAAAGCCAATATTGCTGTGAAGGAACTGGTAAAGGCAGTTCTGGTGAGGATCCAGAGAGAAAAGGGACCTGGAGAGAAAGCCTCCATCTTCCTAGAGAATGCATAGCCATGAAGGGAATGTTGGATAGTAAATAGGAAATATTGAAAGAAATATGAACGGTAAAAGGCAATTCTGATGAAGTCTCAGATGAAAATGAGAAATATGTTATTGGAAACTGGAGGCAAGGTGATCCTTGTTAAAAGTGACCAAGAATTGGGGTGCCTGGGTGGCTCAGTAGGTTAAGTATCTGGCTCTTTTTCTTTTTCTTTTTTTTTTTTTTTTAAGTTTTTATTTATTTGCTTTTGAGAGAGAGAGCACAAGCTCACATGCACAAGCAGGGGGGTGGGGGAGAGGGAGAGGGAGAAGCAGACTCACCGCCAGGCAGGGAGCCTGACATGGGGCTCGATCCTAGGACCCCAGGATCATGACCCAAGCCGAAGGCAGATGTTTAACTGACTGAGCCATCCAGGTGCCCCTGATTTGATATTTCTCAGTAGCTATGTCAACTTGGACAAATTACTTGTCCTCTCTATGCTCAATTTCCCAATTTGTTTTTGTTTTGTTTTATTTTTATTTTTTATCAGTTTCCTAATTTGCAAATTGAATAGTGATAAGACTTACAAAGGTTTTTTTTTGTTTTGTTTTGTTTTTTAATAGAGGGAGAAAGAGAGAGGTGAGGGAAGGGTAAAGGAAGAGGGAGAGAAAGAATCTTAAGCAGGCTCCACACCCAGTGCGGAGCCTGAGTGGGGCTCCATCTCATGACCCTGAGATCATGACCTGAGCCAAAATCAAGAGTCAGTTGCTTAACTGACTGAGCCACCCAGGTGCCCCAAGACTGTTATGAAGATTAAATGAATAAAAACTCATAGAACTGTTCCTGGCACATAGAAATAGCTCCATAAATATTAGCTAATATTATTTTTTCCAGTTCAGTTAAAGGGGCAATAACGTATTGATTGATCCTCAAACCTGGCAAAGATAATCCTAAAAGAGGAAACTATAAACTATTTTAAGATATAAATAAAAGTGTGAAAGATCCTTAATAAATTTCTAGCAAATAGTGTGACATATGTGTACCCCAGAAATGCAATGCTAGTCTAATTTCCGAAATATTTATTAAATGTGATAACTGGATATACCCTTAAGAGGATAGTAATAGATATTAAGACTCAAAATTAATTATCTAATTTTTTGAAGTTTCTAACCTTGATAAATTCCCAAACAACTAAAAGTAGAGTATTTCTATCCTCTATTTACTTAAAACTATGAGAAAAGTGGCACCTGGGTGGCTCAGTCAGTTAAGCATCTGCCTTTGACTCAGGTCATGATCTCAGGGTCCTGGGATCGACCGCTCCCTACTCAGACGGCAGCCTGCTTCTCCCTCTCCTCCCCCTGCTTGTACTCTCTCTCTCTCTCTCTGTCAAATAAATAAATAAATAAATAAATAAAATCTTAAAAAATAAATAAAAATAAATAAAATAAACCTATGAGAAAAATTAGATTTCTGTTTCTTGAAAACAAGAACAAAACAAAGATGCCTCCTAGAACCACTGTTAGTTAGTTAGTTAGTTAGTTAGTTAACTCTATGCCAATGTGGGGCCTGAACTCACAACCCTGAGGTCAAGAGTTGCGTGCTGTACTGACTGAGCCAGCCAGACACACCAAACTACTATTACTTTTTATAGTATTGGATATTAAGACCTGAACATTTTTTTTAAAGATGAATATAGGACCACAAATTATAAATGGTCGAAAAATTTTCTTATGCTTGTGGGAGTGTAAATGGGTATATTTTGGAAAACTGTTTGGCAGTCTATACTAAAACTGAACATATTCATCCCCTATGACTCAGTCATTTACTCCCAGGCACAGAACCAACTGAATGCAGACGTATGTTTGCTAAACGGTCACACCAGAATGCTCATAGTGACACCATTCGTATTAGACCCAAACTGGAAACTTAAAAAGTGCTGTCAATAAGAAAATTAATAAATAAATCGTGGCATAGGCAACAGAAGGCTATTATGCTGCAACGAGAATTAATGAACAACTACTCACAGCTCTGTGGATGAGCCTTACAAACATAGTATTGAATGAAAGAAGCCAGGCACAAAAGACTGCATGCTGTGTGATTTTATATATTCTCAAAAATAGATGCCAAAGTACATATCCATGTAATTTGTGACACACTAAGTATAGCTGATAATATGAAAAATTTATTAGATGATAATTGGAAGGGCTGTGGAAGGAATAAATTTAGATTCACACCTCCTACTTTATGGGTGCAATGAATTCTAGTTGAATTAAAATGTTAAAATACTTTTATATCCAGGAGAAAATAAGCAAGTATACTTACCCTTGAGATAGTTTTATGACATAAACCAATAGTAGATATTTGGGAGCTGATGGATGTGTAGATAGAATTTGTTTTTTAAGTTTTCATGGGCTAAATAGCAAAGATAAAAGAGGAGTGACAAGATAGGGAAAATCACGATGAATATGATAACTAAGAGTTAATATATGACATGTAAAGGAAATAAATGGTACAAATTTGTGTTATGGTAACTAAGTCCCTTCAGGACAAGTGACCAAAGGAAATTATTTAAGGGTTTGTTCATGTGCACTCTCCTTTTTAAAAGTAAAAAATTAGAGTGAATCTTCATGCCCGTCAATAAGGCAATGGTTAATGAATTAATAGATATAATAAGTATTCTATAACAGATATTCCTACACAGCCATTAAAAAATGAGTTACATTCATTAACAGGGAAAGACGTACATAAAGTTTTAAGTGAAAAAATAAGTTACAGAGTACAGTGTGACTACATTTCTATAAACATGTTATGAACATTTGCAAATATATGTATGATCACATATAGAAGTTCTGGAAGGATGTGTAACAATCTGTTAACAGTGAATACTCTGGCAAATTGCATTAAGAGAGTGCTTACAAGTAAGAAAGCCTTACTGTTTACTTTATGCCCTTCTGTATTCTATTACATTCATGTGTTGCCTTTACAATTAAGTTTTAAAAGTCTGTATAAGAGGAAAGATAACCTAACTAAATATTCAGGATCACCAGTAATTCAAGTTTTGCAAATTAAGACCCTTTTGAGTTAGTTTAAAGTTAAAGCTTCGTACTGAGATGTCTGTGAGAAATTGGTCTCCATATCTTGAAGGTGGTACTGTCTTTCTGGAAAGCAATTTGGCAATACATAACAAGAGCTATAAAAATGAGCATATCTTTTGATCCTAAAGCTTTACTTCTGGGAATATATCCTAAGGAAGTAACTCAAAAAGAAAAGAAATTGTTTGTATAAAAATGTTTACAGCCACATTATCTTTAAGAAAAAATTGGAAATAATCCAGAAGCAAACTGAAATAGATTAGTAGAACAGAATATTATATCACTAAATAATTCCCAAGAAGACTTGATATATATGTGAAAAAGCATATGAAATGAAATATTTTGGAAAAGTGGGACCCCAATACAAACCTGTGTATCCACTGATGAGAAGGGACCACAGAGATATGTAAATCCTTGCTATTTTAAGATAAAGGAATTCTGTATTTAAGTACTGTTTTAAAATTCAATAACATATTGATCTTCTAATTTAAAAAAGGATTGAGCTAGATGACCTAATAAGATTGCTATCAGCTCCATGCTTTTATAATCTCAAGAAAATGAAATTGAAAATAGAGGTTCTTTTACTTTTCCTTCTCCCTCTATCATTCAGATTCTTCTCCTTAGCTGAACATTTTCCTCAAACTAGATCTATTAATGAGGCTTTCTATTAGGTCATTTTGTTTTGGAAAAACAGAGTAAAAATTTAGAAAAATAGAAGAGAAAGCAGTAATTTCATTCTCCTTATCCATGTATATTAAACATTATGTAAACAGTGTTTACTTATGCTTAATCAGGCTTCTAGATAGTTCTGGGGAGTATCCTCCTCCCCCGTAATCTCATGAAGACAATGAAGTTGAAGGGTTAAATACCTTGCATAATGCCTCAAGGAGTCATCTGTAGGACAAGAATTAGAAACTAGGTCTTGGGGCACCTGGGTGGCTCAGTCGGTTAAGCTTCCAACTCTTAGTTTTGGCTGGTTCGTGAGATCGAGCCTGCATCAGGCTCTGCACTCAGCAGGGAGTCTGCTTAAAGACTCTCTCCCTCTGCCTCTCCCCCACTCATGTGCACTCTCTCTCTCTCTTTTTCTCTCTCAAATAAATAAATAAATCTTAAAAAAAAAAAAAAAAAGAAACTAGGTCTCATATAATGAGACCACCTTGCTTAGCCTATTGAGCCTGGATGCCTTTCTGTAGTATGGCAATAGGGGGTTGGAATCAATTCACTGTTTAAGAGCTGGACTGAAGGTCAGTTCACTTCTTCATGAGTCTGATTATTTGAGCCATATAAATTTTTTTTTAAAGATTTTATTTATTTATTCGACAAAGATAGAGACAGCCAGCGAGAGGGAACACAAGCAGGGGGAGTTGGAGAGGAAGAAGCAGGCTCATAGCAGAGGAGCCTGATGTGGGGCTCGATCCCATAACACCGGGATCACGCCCTGAGCCGAAGGCAGATGCTTAACCGCTGTGCCACTCAGGCGCCCCTTAGCCATATAAATTTTCTGAAGAGAGATTTCTGGAAGCCACTGTGGAAGCATCTTATACCACCACCAGGTGGACCTGGATAGGATCTGACTACATTGTCCAAAGAGAAGTGGTCATTAGAGAGAAATCCTGCTTCCCCTTTGCTACCTCTTACTTCATGCACTGCCCCTTATTTTTCACTCTTCTCTCTAGTGCAAAATACAGGATCTCAGAAGGAAATGGAGCTGTCATCAGTTCTAAAATTGGACAGAATGTTTCCTCAGTTAATAAGTGGAAAAATTAATTTTAGGAAGTCTTTATGTAAGTTCTGTGAAATACCAAGACATTGATTTGTGGTCTATTTTGCAATCATGTTTATATCATTTATTTTTGAGATAATCGTGGTCATTTTAAGCTTTCTAATTTTCTCTAAAAATTATCCTAATTCTGTGATTCAGTGGAAAATATTTACACTCATGAGATTAAAGTTCAAATTTTTGCCCTACCACTAACAAGCTGTGTGACCTTGGGCAATTTCCTCATTTGTAAAATGGTGATAATAATCCCAGCCTTATCTGACTCCTAGGCTGGTTGGAAGGTTCAGTGAGATAATGTATGTAAAAATATTTAGTAAACTTTCAGGGGTGTTACCAATGTTACTGTTCAAGTTTTGAAAGTCATTAAGACCTTACTTGTTCACAAGAATGATAATAAGCATTGAGATAACATTACATCTCTTCAAATGCTAGGATAGTGTCTGAAACACTCTATGCCATCTTAGCACGCACTAACCTAGATCCACAAATAGGCCAATGAGCATTCTTATGGGTATGTTAGCTTGCTCCCTTCATTTATACTTTTGGGAAAATGTACAGATGCTTTATGTTAACAGTAGATTTGTCTGGATACAGCAGAAAAAAACTAAAATAACATGGTTTGAACAAGGTAGAAGATTATTTTTCTTTTGTGGAAAAGAAGTCTGAAGATAGGCAGTCCATGGTTGGTATGTATGCTCCAAGGTATAATCAGCAGCTCAAGCTTCCATCTTTTTGCTCCAACATCTTATCCAGAGATTCCATCTTTTACCTCATGATCCATGGGGACGGAAGGAGCTCTCTATTATCCTCCTCATTATCTTCTGGGGTAAATGAAGGACATCTTTCAGCTGAATCAGTTCCACTTAAGAACTTTCTAGAAGACCCACACAGTACTGTGCTTTTATTTTATAGCTTAGTCACATGACTAAAGTCTAGCTACAAAAGAAGATGAGAAAATATGATCTTTATGCCAGTGGCCATGAGCCCAGATAAAAATTGGAGTATATTTCTAAGGAGGAAGAAGTTGCTGGGGTTGGCAACTAGCAGTCTTTGTCACAACATTATATAAATACATGGATGTCTTCTGTTATGAATTGCCGTCCCTTTTCCTCCCCAACACATGCACGCACACACACATATACCCCTTACATTCACATAGGCGGTGTCTATTTAATTTTATTTCCTGGATAAATTAGTCCACTCCAGTGTTCCTGTGCCCAGAGTTTATTTTCTGGTGCCCATGCATGACGATCGATACCAACTTTAGGAGAGTGGCCAATTGAGATCATTAAGCAGAAGGCTCTGTGGTCTTTTTTCAATACAGCCAGGTGGTCAACAGAATAAATTGACTGTTCGTGCTCAGCACTATGGTTTATACTGCAAAAGACCTATAGGGGATATAATACAGACTCTTCCTCCTGTAGTTGATCTTTGTGAATGGGGCCGTCATATTCCCAAATGCCCAAGAAAGGAACACAGAAACCATCCCAAATTCCCTCTCATCTTTTTTCGTATTCAATCAATTACCATCTTGTATTGGTTATCCCTCTTTTGTTTTGATCTGTCATTCTCATTGTTACTTCCCTAATTCAGGACTGTGTTATTTCTGGCCTGGACTCTTTCTACAACTGCTTGTCTTGTGTCTGTATCTGTGTACTTGTATCTGTGCGTGTCTCCCTCCAGTTCTTCCGCAGTGCTGCCACAGTAATCTTTCAGAAGTAGTAGTCTGATGATCACTTTCTTGCTCAAAATCCTTCAGTGGTTTCCCAAAATCTGTGCTTCTTATAAGACCCTTTATGATGATGATGCTATCTAGACTTATGTTTTAGCAAAACTGAACTATTTTTAGTTTTTCAGATCCACCATGCACATATGAACCAATATCTTCATCCTTCTGCCTGTGCTGGTACGTCTTTATTGAATACCCTCCCTCTGCTTGTTCACATGGTAAATTCTTTCAGCTTAAATATTCCTCCTTCTTTTAAAATCTTTCTCCAAGGCAACAAAACCACTCTTACTCTTTATACTTTTTACATACCTCCTTTTAACAATTACTATACTATATTATAGTTGTTAATTTTTATGTCTGCTTCTCCAAATAGATGGTAAGCTCCTCAAGGACAAAGACCATGCTTAGGTATTAAATAATTATTAAAAAATAAAGGAATGTCCTCAATTGTATTGTAATGTAGTTGATGTCACTAACAGATGAAATTAGTGTGACACACTGAGTCAGTGTGCAATCAAATGCTATGTGATAAGTAATAGGAGTTCAGGAAAAAAAGATCACTGGAGATTGGAGGAATTAGGGAAGGAATCAAGGAGAATTTGTCTCCAGTAGGGAGATAGCACAGTATTTGGGCCAGGAAAACTAAAAATTCTAGGGACATATTTTTATTTCAGCAATGTTTGTATAAAGAAATATTTATAGGGGCACCTGGCTGGCTCAGTCGGTAGAGCATGAGATTCTTGGTCTCAGGATGGTGAGTTCAGACCCCACACTGGGTGTGGAGCCTATATTAATAAATAAGTAAATTTATAATGTCAAAACAAAGTACTACATTAAAGTTTTGAAAAAATATAATATTAAGTAAACAAAAGAGAAAAGAAAAATGAGAAAGGAAAAAACCCTCGAAAATAGAAGGGTGGAAGAATGGGCTAAATAGGTGATGGGATTAAGGAGGGCACTTTGAATGGGCACAGGATGGTATATGGAAGTGTTGACTCACCGTTTGTTAACTACACGGAAATTACAATAAAAAAAGAAAATTACTTAAGAAAAAGAAAAAAAGTAGGCAAAGAATTTGAATAGGCTTTTCTCAATAGAAGACATACACACGGCTAATAAATGCATGAAAAAGTGCTGAATATTATTAATCACCAAAGAAATGCTTTGAAGCCATGAGATACCAATTCAAACTCACTAAGATGGCTAAAATAAAAAAGATGGGCAATACCAAGTATTGGCAAGGATGTGGAGAAATTACACCCTCATACATGTCTGGTTGAATTATAGAATGATGGAGCCACTTTTGAAAACAGTTTGGCAATAAAACATAGTTACCATAGGATCAGCACTTCTACTCTTAAATATATGCCCATGAGAATGAAAAACGTCCACACAAAAATCTGTACACAAATATTCATAGCGACATTGTTCATAATAGCCAAAAGGTGAATACAACTGATGGATGGATAAACAATAGAATGAGATGTATTCGGTAAGAAAAAGAATGAAGTCTTGAGATGAACCTCAAAAACGTGATGCTGAGTAAAAGAAGCCAGTTACAAGAGGCCATATTGTATGATTTCATTTATAGAAAATGTCCAGACTAGGCAGATCAGTGGAGACAAAAAGGGGATGAATAGTTTCCAGGGGCCGGGAGAAGAGGGCATAGGAACTGACTGCAAATGGGTACTTGTTTTGGAGAGTTGAAGAAATGAAAAACTTAGGTAGTGGGGATGGTTGTACGACTCTTTGAGTATACTAAAAACTGTTGAATTGTACATGTTAAAAGGGTGGATTTTATGGTAAGTGAATTATATCTCAATAAAGATACTATTAAAAGAAAAGAATCCTCTGGGGTGCCTGACTGGCTCAGTCAGTGGTGCATATGACTCTTGATCTCGAGGTCCTGAGTTCAAGCCCCCATTTTGGGGGTAGAGTTTACTTAATAAAGAAAAAACAAAAACAAAAGAAAGAAAAAAAAAGGATCCACATTTTCTCAACCTGCAGGCTTTTTAACTATGAACATACACAGTATTAATATATGCTTATGTATGCATACTTAATATGCATTATATATATAATGTACATATATGCATATGCATTGACTGGGTAACACAAAGGTTCAAAAAATTATAATAAGGCATACATTGAGAGGAATTGTTTCCACCCTCTCCCAATTTACCCTTCTTCCTCTCCCATGCTCTGTAGACAACTGCTTTTATTCAACCAGCTCTTTTATTTTATTTTTTTTTAAGATTTTATTTTTAAGTAATCTCTATACCCAATGTGGGACTTGAACTCACAACCCTGAGATCAAGAGTTGCATGATCTTCTGACTGAGCCACCCAGGCGCCCCTGAACCAACTCTTTTAAAAATATAGGTTATGATTATGTTTTGGTTCTCCCAAGTTGCCAGTACTGCTGAGCTTTGCCATTTCTTTTTTTCTGAAATGACCTCTTTCTTTACTTTTTCTAAAATAAATTCTTTTTCTGGCTTTATCATAAAGGCATGTAATAATTTGCCTCCTTTGGTTGTCTCCAAATTAAGGTTTCAGTATAATTCAGTAGTCTGATTATCAGTACTTAGATTATCTTCTAGCCAACCATTATATTAAATAAAGATAACACTTTCTTTGTAATACCTATTATCACTTATCACTTATCATAGCTCAAGAAAAAATTTATTTATAATTTTTCCTGGATTTTTGTGATTGGCACCAGAGACCTGAATAGACTATCAGTAGAATAAAAGAAGCCTGAATAATATAATTTGACTATTCCATTTAGAAGGTTGGGTCCATTCAGGGAGTATGAAAATATATTTGAAAATAATTTAGTTTTGCCATGACGTATTTTGCTTGCTTTGTACAAAGAAAAACTTTGGCAATGTGGTTATAGATGGAAGTATGGAGAACTTCAGAACTTCATTTGAGCAAGCCCAAGTACTTTCCATCATTGAATCAAGAGTGAAAAGAATGAGGAAAGACTTCAATTTCTTTTTTTTTTTAGTTTTATTTATTTAAGTAATCTCTACACCCCATGTGGGGCTCAAACTCACAACCCCAAGATCGAGTCGCATGCTCTTCCAACTGAGCCAGCCAGACGCCCCGGTGAGACAGCCAGGCGCCCCTTCAATTTCTTTATCTATAAAATGATAGTAGTTAAATGATATGATCTTAAAATTCTTCCACTCCTTAAGCTTGTGCAATTCAGGAACAGTGGTGAGAATAGTAATGAAGTGATTGGCTACTGGTTCCAAGTTTAGTACAACCAAGAGAAGCCGGTGGAACAATCTGTGGGAGGACCTAAGTGATTTCAAGTCCTGTTGAAGAGGAATAGTGTGTTCAATGGAAATGGAGGAGGAAATGGAATTTTTGGGTCAGGGATTTGATGGGCCATCGTTATGAAAGAAAGCCCACCATGTGCTCCCGGGAAGAAAGATGTGGGTTCTGAGTTTTGTTTTGTTTTTGTTTTTAACATGTAGGTCATAAACTCTCAGGGGAGCTATAGATGAACCTTAGGAGGTTCTCAAATCCTCTAAATTATGCACAGCATATCAAATCATATCCATTTTTCTGTGAGAAAGTATTTGCAGCTTTAAGTAGATACTTATCATAACCTAACAGAAAAAGTCATTTACTCTTAAAAATGAATGATAAAGACTCTTAATGATTAAAATGGAGAAAGAGAGACACTGCAGTGGCCTTGCAGTGGGTGAATATGGTCATTGTGATATTTTCAGAGTCAGCTAGGTGTCAGTCCCAAGACCTAGAGGTAAGGGGTGAGAAAAATGTAAAGAAAGAAACAGAATTTGCCATCAGGCGATTTTGAGTCTTGGCTTGCCATTATTGGCTGTGTGACCTTGGGCAAGTTTATAACCTCTGTAAGGCTCAGTTTCCTCAGCTGGAAAATGGGGCTAGTAAGTATCTACCTTAAATGGTGGTTGTGAAGATAAAAGGAGATACAGTTGAGCACATAATACGGTGCTTGGCACATCGGAGGTATTTGGTAGACCTCTCCCCTCACAGGTTTTAGACTTTGTGTATCTGGGCCCCAGTAAGTGCATCTTCAGAGAACTACTCCGTGATGCTCGCACTCAAGGAGATGATATCTTATTAAGTGGTCAGTTTAGAGGCTCTTTCCCATGCAGATTTGCCAGCCGGGTGTGTAAAAAACCCACATTGGACTTGTTGCCTGGCAGCACGTGGCCCTGAGTGGTAGTACATGGCTTGCATTGTAATGCCATCAGTGCAGGGGCCAGCTGGCTGAACATGGACTGCCACATGGGCTAGGGACTCCATTCCTCAACAAAACAGCAGCCAGCACTAGGGTTAACAGAAAATGACAAACCAGGCAGGGACGAGGGAGGCGCCAGCAGAGCAGCGGGATGTCCTTTGATTTGCTTCTGTTATTTGCATGTCTTTCTTGTGATGTCTGTGAAATGTTCAGAACGACAAAGTTTTTAAAAGACCTGCTGACTCCGCCTGAAAAATGTGAAAAACCTCCCGTTTCAAGACCTATTATGTCCAGCTAGCCTGCATTTTCTATATCTTTTTCTTCATTTTTTATTAATGCAAACATTTGCATGAAGACAGAACCTTTGTTTCGTAAAGAGTTCATCTGCCCCTGCTGCTTACTGGCCCTGCCATGTGAGAGCACAACAGAACCTTTGTTACGCTTTCAGCAAAGCTGTTTATGAACGGTGGCTTACTGAGGACTGCTTCCTGTGCTGTGTGCTTCCATTTTGTCTAAAAAGAAAAAAGAAAATCATTCTTAGGAGTGAAAAGAATTTGGACTTTCTTTTATTCAGGTCTTGGATGTTGAAATGACAAGTAGCCCCCAAATTTGTGAGGAACTGGTAATTGCATCGAATGCATTTTTTCACTTTACCTTGAACATAATGAGGCCCTTAGTAACAATGGAAGGAGCAAGTGCTTTCTTATTGGACTAGAGGGAAGGAACAGTAAAAAGGCAACAGAAAGAGGGGTTGAAAACAGGACAAAAGTGGCTTCCTGTAAGAACCCTAATATTGTAGCAGAATGTGTTTTGGTACTTAGTGTTTCCCACCTGGGAGGCACAATCCTGAAGTGGTTGGGTTGAATAAAGAATAGCTCCACAGTGTATAAATAGTGATACAGTTTATGTATTCATTCAGTAAATATTTGAATGACTGGTATGTGGAAGACACTGAATGGTCCTGAGTGTTAAAGGGGATAAAAGAGAAGCGAGTCATGGTAACAGTCTGTAAGGAGTCCGAAGTCTAACAAAGAAGATAACACATGTATAACGGAAATAACTCTGTATCAAGGTAGAATGTGCCATTGGAGATATTTAAAATAGGTGTTTAGGGAGCTCAGGAAAAGGAAGATTGCTTCTAGGTCGGAGAGAATCAGGAAAAGCTTCATGAAGAAGGTGGCATTTGACTTGAGCCTGGCACGGAAAGGTAGGCTTGGACATTGTAACGTAGCTGTGAGTGAGGAGTCAAAAATTATGTTGGTCTGGTAAAACAGATCCCAAAGTATATTTTTATAGGGTATTTTGGCGTTTGACACTATTGATTTAGACGATATGGTAAGTGTCGGCATGAGTTTTCTGTGTAATCTAAATTAGGGCTGGTCTAGCATATGCCCTTCCAGTCATTCACCCCATGACTTTTGTGCACTTTGGCCTAGGCCTCTGGAGCATCTATAAATATCTACAATAGCATCTTTACTTTCATAACAAAAATAGAAACTCAAAGGGATTATTGGGCATTATTACAGCAATATCCCATAAGCAGGGTGTAGACATAGTTCTGAGTGGGGATTTGACATGTGAGACTCATATTTGAAAGAGAATCCCCACCTTCATACAGAGGCAGTATCAAACAGAAGGGAGGGGATCAGGAATTCTAAGCCCTTGAGTTTTCAGCTACCTTAAATTAGAATTCATTTCTGTATCTTTCTGCCATTAGACCAAATGAGGTCCTGTTAGTGTTATAGGAGTTGTTAATTTTTGTGAAATTTATATAAAATGACAAGTAATTGATAAGTTACTGCATTAGTACCTTGTTGCATTAATACCACTAATCTGTATATTCATAGTTAATTGCATATCACCAAATGTAATTGCTAATAATTTGTAAAGGATTTTCCTTTCCTTTCCCCAAAGGCTACAACTTTTAATGACTATATAGCCAATTAATTTTCACCTTGTAGCTTAAAATTTTTTTTTAAAGATTTATTTACTTATTTTAGAGAGAGAGAGCACAGCGGGAGGGGCAGAGGAAGAAGGAGAGAGAACCACAAGCAAACTCCACGCTGAGCTCAGAGCCAGACATGGGGTTTGATCTCACAACCCTGAGATCACAACCTGAGGTGGAACCAAGAGTCAGACAACACTTTGGGGTGCCTGGCTGGCTCAGTCGTTAAGGCGTCTGCCTTTGGCTCAGGATCGAGCCCTGCATCGGGCCCCCTACTCCGCGGGAAGCCTGCTTCTCCCTCTCCCACTCCCCTTGCATGTGTTCCCTCTCTCACTGTCTCTCTGTCAAAGAAATAAATAAAATCTTAAAAAGAAAAATAAGAGTCAGACACTTAATTGACTATGCCACCCAGGCGCCCCTTGCCTTGTAATTTTAATACTTCCCTACCTGACATGACATTATGAGTGGCACTTGATTTACTCCATGTTTGTCAATTTATAGGGTTTTATTTAACCTGTGGTGCCTTCTGGAAAATAGTTTTATGACTGTTTGTGGAGTTGGTTTGATAACAATGCTGCTCTATGAATAACTGTTTTTGCAAAGCTATTGTCATGACAATTATTACTTGGGTTCTCCATGTGTCCCATAGATTGTAACTGTGGGAAACGTAAGTGCCACTTCAGATTTCTCTGACATTCAGGTAGTACGTTTTGTTATGGTCAGCTAATGGAGTGCTTTAAGTTTGGATCTCTGTAAAAGCCTCCTTAATTTTTTTTTTTTTCTGTAGCTTCTGGCACTTGAAATTACAAGACTTCAACCTACTAATTCTATATTATGATATTTAGACTAGAAATACTGAGGCAGTAGGATTTAAGTAGTTGGCCTTAATTGACAACCCCAAAATATCAAAAATCACCAGTTTTAGGAAGAAGGGAAGAAGGAAGGATTAATGGCCAACTAGAGGGTGTTTGAATGTGAAAGCACTCAGCTTTGCACAGCTGCTAACTTGTACAATACCTCTATTGGTTGAGGGAAGTGGACTTCAGTTTTTTGTCCTCCACTTTTACATAAAGATCTTTAGAGACCTCTTGTTTTCTGGTTGTCACAGGTGATGTTAACATATGTGCAATGCTTTGTTTTGCCCTCAGTGTGTCTTTTAGTATTCGAGTTTGACTAGCTATACAGCAGCAATGTGATGGTTTAGATGCCCAAATGCATTGTATTAGTTTTGTCCATTTTATTTTTTTTTTAAAGATTTTATTTATTTATTTGACAGAGAGAGAGACAGCCAGCGAGAGAGGGAACACAAGCAGGGGGAGTGGGAGAGGAAGAAGCAGGCTTCCAGCAGAGGAGCCTGATGTGGGGCTCGATCCCAGAATGCCGGGATCACGCCCTGAGCCAAAGGCAGACGCTTAACGACTGAGCCACCCAGGCGCCCCAAGTTTTGTCTATTTTATAATGAATTAATGTAAAAGATTGTTCCTTAATTTGTAGCTCCGTCCTTAGAAAATTCCACTTGGCCTATGTCATGTGGCATAGCTCTTTTTTTTTTTTTTTTAAGATTTTATTTATTTATTTGATAGAGAGTGTGAGCTTGCACGTGTGAGCAGGGGGAAGGGGCAGAGGGATAGGGAGAGGCAGACTCCCTGCTGAGCAGGGAAACCAACAGGGGACTCAATCCCAGGACCCCAGGATCATGACCTGAGCTGAAGGTAGACGCTTAACCGACTGAGCCACCCAGGTGCCTCATGGCATAGCTCTTTAAGCGCTGCAGTATAGTGCAGTCCTGACCGTAGGCCTGGATTCAAATCCTGTCTCTGCTACTCACCAGACCACTAATATTAAGGTAAATTACATATTTGAGTCTTCCTTTTTTTCATCCATAAAATGGAGATAACAGAAAAGTACATCATTTCATTTCATATGAGAATCTCATAATTCTCTTGGGAGAATTAAATGAATTAATGCCCGTGAAATGCTTAGAAGACTGTCTTGCACAGACAGTTTAATAAATGTTAGCTGTTGTTATTGTTATAGTTATAGGTTTGACTACCAAAAAGCAAACCCCGTAATGATCAAGAGCTTTAAGGGAGGGAAGCCTCCTGCGTTTATATCGAGGATGTTTATCAGGATATTCATATGTGACGTGTGATTCACTTAACAATTTTTTCTGGGCGCCCAAAATTAAACTTGACACACAGCTGTTTTATATTTGGAGCTAGTTAATGTTTGAAGAGGCCTGATTTGGGCTTAACACTTTTACTTTATTTTTCTCTATTGTAAGTTTCAAATTTCTTTTTGTATTATGCTCACTATGTTAATTATGAATTCGTGATTTGGTAAGGGATGCAATTACTTCAAGATCATACTAGAAAAAAATATAAGATAATAGGTTTATACACTTGGAGTAAAGAGGGCCTGTCTGAACAACACACAAAGCACAAAAGCCACAGTAAAATACTTTTGACTGTATCTTAAGTTAAGATGTCTATACAATGAAAGTTACCACAAACAAATGAAAAGAAAAGCCATAAGGTAGATGTATATTTTTGCAAAATATATAGAATTAGAAGAAAAACTGCAAATCAAGGAGAAGAAAAAAGAACCAGAGAGGAAAATGGGCAAAGGATACTAGCAGATTATTCACAGAAGAAATACAAATAAACATGAAAATATGCTTGACTTTATTTGTACTTAAGAAGACTAAAATTGAAACAATAGTGAAAAGCTATTTTATAGCTGTTAAATTGGCAAAGTTACAAAGTCTTAGACCAAGGATAGTGAAAACAGATATTCTTATGACTGGGAAGAGAGTAATTGGAATAACCCTTTGTAAAGCAATTGTGTGTATCTAAGTAAACATGAAGATGTGGAGAAGAGGGAACCCTTGGGCACTGCTGGTGGGATTGTAAACTGGTGCAGCCACTCTGGAAAACAGTATGGAGGATCCTCAAAAAATTAAAAATAGAACTACCCTATGATCCAGCAATTCCAGTTCTGGGAATATATCCAAAGGAAACGAAAACACTACATTGAAAAGAGCTCTGCACCCCAGTGTTCACTGCAACATCATTTACAATAGTCAAGACATGGAAACAACCTAAGTGCCCGTCGATGAATGAATGGGTAAAGAAGTTGTGGTGTGTATACGTAATGGAATATTATCCAGCCGCAAAAAAATGAGGAAATCCTACCATTTGTAACAACATGGTTGGATCTTGAAAGCATTATGCTAAGTTAAATAAGTCAGAGAAAGATACTGTATGATTTCACTTATAAATGGGATCTAAAAACAAACAACAAACAAAAACCCAAACTCATTGAAGAAGAGATCAGACATGTGGTTGCTAGAGGCAGAGGAGGAGAAGGAACTAGAGGAAGGTGGTGGGGAGGCAGGCTGGGAATTTTCAGTTATAAGATAAATGAGTACTGGGGAGGTAACCTATAGCATAGTGACTGTGGTTACCACTCCTGAATGGCACATTGGGAAAGTGGTTAAGAGAGTAAATCCTAAGAATTCTCCTCACAAGGAGAAAAATGTTTTTTCTTTTCTTCTTTCTTTTCTTTATATTTTATTTATATGGTGAATGTTAGCAGAACCTATTGAGATAATCATTTCACAATATATGTAAAGCAAACCGTCCTGCTGTATGCCTTAAACTTATATGTTGATGTTTGTCAATTATTTCTTAACAAAACTGGAAAAAAACCCATGAAGATGTGTGCATCTTGCAGCATGCCAATTCCGTAGAAAAACTCTTCTACATATGCACAGGGAAACATGTATAAGAATGTTCAACACAGCAAGTTTATTATAATGAAAGTATGGAAACAGCCTAAATATTTATCAATAGAGAAATATTTCCCACTGAGAAATACTGGAAGGGTAAGTTGGTTCCATATCATTTTATAAAAGATCTCCAGACATGGCTGAGTGAAACAAGGAAGATTCAGAAAAAAAGTATATGTCATTTATTTAAAAATAAAACTAAACCAAGCTCGCAAGTTATGTAGTTCTATATTTTTTAAAGTAGGCATACCAAATTGACAACTGTTACCAGTGGGAACTGGGATTGGTTTTTAACTTTTTCTGTACTGTTTGATTCTTTAAAAATAATTACATGTGTAGTTAGAAATAAACTTTTTTTTTTTTACAATTTAAAGATCATATCAATACTTATCACTGTCTGATTTACCAATTTAAGCTTCTTTTTTGGTATTTACATGGATAGCCAGTAATTTCTAGATAATACAGTATAAAATGGGACATATTGTAGGGTTTTGGATGTTTCTTATTATGTTTTGCCTTTGTTTTTGTTTTTGAGAGGTCATGGATTATAGTGAAAGGGCATAGGCTTTGGAGTAAAATCTAAGTTTAAATCCTAGATTAGCCATTTATTAAGATTTTAGCAGGTTCCTTAACCTCTCTGAGCTTCAAAAAAGTCTATTACTTACCTCATTGAGTTGTATAAGGATTTACATGTACTGGTTTTTCTCATTTCCCATCTCCTTTGGTCAGAGGAAATTGGTCTAGTGTGGTCTAAGATCAAAGATGGTCTTCTATGGGTGATAAAATATTTCACCAGAACATGCCATATCCCTGGATCAGGACATACGAGTAAAGATGGAGGATGTAAATAATTAATTTTAGAGGTCTATTAACTTTTTAAACCAGTAAGCTATCTATTTGTACTTCACAAGATCAAATCAAATCAATTCCTGTTAGTGATTTATAAATGATCTTGAACTTGAAGCTTCTAAACAGTTTACATGACAAGTTGTTTGGTTAACAGGGTTACATTTCTTATCTCAGAGAACAGTCTTAATTTAATTCAACATTTGTGCCAGCCAGCATCTGAATTTCAAGAGGCTTCAAAGACTGAACTGTGTCTCAGGACTCTGGCAAGGGAGGAAAAAGCCAGATTTAAAGTTGAATATATGTATATACTATGCTTTTCACTTACACTGCCGTTGCTCTTCTATGTGTCTATTAATATCACATGTAGTAATTCATGTGAATATTTTTCTAGTGAGACTTGTTTATTCTAGTATAGGGACTCTGTATTAAATAATAATAATAAAATGAGTGGGCTAATTAATGTAGGTGGAAATTCTAGACCCCTCAAGCAATAATTTCCAAATGGGACCCTTTATTTGATTGCAAAACAAACAAGTTAATACTTTGATGGTATTTATGCTTGGGATGAGAGTTAAAAAGAAATAGTTCTGGACTTTCCCCATGTAAATTAGAGCCTTCTGAGTAATTAGCAGTTAATAAGTGAATGCTTCCTATACCTTTAAAGGTTATAGCTGAAATGGGCATATGCTTATGTATATTATTGTACGTGTAAAGTTTATATAGCCCAGGAATCCTTGAAGATAATCTGTAAACATCTTTGGTTGGATGAGCAGAACTTTAAATAAGTGAGTGGGGGGCTATAGTAAGTTGGTTGCTTGATGGTTTATTAGTGTTGAAAACCTACTGTCTTCTGAGTTTTGCAATGTCTGTAGTAATAACAACAATAATAAAAATTATCGCTAATATTTATTGCATACCTATGTGCCAAGCACTATGCCAAGATTATTTACATACATTATTTAATTCTCACTACAAGCTTAGGTGGTAGATACTATTCCCCAATTTTATAGAAAAGGGAAGAGTGATTAGGTAACTTGCTTAAAGTCACACCGTTAGTAAGTGCCAGAGCTAGAAATCAAATCCAGGTCAACCTGACTTCAGAGCCCATGTTCTTCACAGTTGCAAAAAATTGCTGTGTCATTTTAATCTGTAGGGTCAGTAAGTAGCAGTAATAATGTAATCATTAATGTGTTACTTTTTGTATATACCAAATATTTTCAAGGAAATAGTTTATTACATATCATTCCTAGTATCATATCCATTTTATAGCAGAGTGACTGTGGTATAAAGAGGTTAAGCAATCAGCAGGAGGCCATTACACAGAACCAAGAAGTTTCTGATCCACATTGCCTTTATTTGAGAGGTTCATATAATGATCATACAGTGTTATTTATATTTCACTTAGATTTTTCAGTGCATGTTGAAGTTACAAGTGCTTATCTAAGGCGATGTTATCTGAGCAAGACAGGGACCTCGGGCCTTTGTGTGGATTTCAGAACAATAGAGCCTTATTGGTACATGTTAGAAAAGTTAATCCTGGGCTTGTTGTAGGAATCACAGCAAAGCAGAAGAGAAGTCAATCTGAAACGTTTTTTCTTTTCCAAGGAGGGCAGCTAAGGTGTCCAGATATCTTTGCCCTCGGGGGTGCAGGTGTGCTGTTTTTATTCTTTAATCATTCACATAAATTAAAGCCTATTCCTTTGCATTTAAAAATTTTATAAAACGACACTCTCCATGTTTTACTGCCAGACAAGAGCTTTGAACTTCTGTCTCATTAAAGTTTGATAAACTGCAAGGATTTTCCAGGGTTGGGTGGTGCCCACAGAGTTCCGGAACATTGGACTGATAAGAGCTGCAGGTGAAGGAAACCACCAGAGAGTAGCTGTTAGAGAGAGCTCCTCACACTTGGCTTGTGGGAAATTCTCTGCAGGAAGGAACTTTCCCCTGCCCTTTCTGGCTCTTCTTAGCTGCTTCTCTTCACCCACAAATAAAAAGGGCACCAGGGCTTTCTGTTTCCACATTGTGAATGAGGAATGGGGTGGGGTGAATACTTTGTGGTGGAGTGCTTCTTTATAAGAAACTTTGAAATTCTATGAAAAATTCTAACTTCACACAAAATGCTGATTGGCATGCACACCTATGCAGGTGGGGATAAGACTCGCCCATGTGCGCACACACACACATTCACACAGACACGAATGGACCACATTTCTCAGATGATTTTACTATCAACATATGCCCCTGCCTTTGTGTTCTATGTAAAATAAAGATCGTATTTACTGGAAAACTGATTACACGAAGAGTTAATGACGAGGAAGTGTGGTATAGCGTCAGGAGCATGGGTTCTTGGTTTGAGTCTTGGCTTTTCTTCTCACTAGCTTGTCTGGGTGATCTTGAGCAAGCCACTTTAGTTCTATAAATCTCAGTTCTCCCATTTGGAAAGTGGAGGTACGCAATATACGTATATATCAAAGAATTGTGGCGAAGACTAAATAATATAATGCATGTTAAGACAATGAGTCCATGGGCGCCTGGGTGGCACAGCGGTTAAGCGTCTGCCTTTGGCTCAGGGCGTGATCCCGGCGTTATGGGATTGAGCCCCACATCAGGCTCCTCTGCTATGAGCCTGCTTCTTCCTCTCCCACTCCCCCTGCTTGTGTTCCCTCCTCGCTGGCTGTCTCTATCTCTGTCGTATAAATAAATAAAATCTTTAAAAAAAAAAAAAAGACAATGAGTACAGTATCTGGCATATTGTTCACCAAGTTGCACAGGTGCTCCAAATTGGTGCCATTATTGTTATCATTATGTGTAATATTATTAAAATCTATAAACATCAGATTGGTAGATGAATGTTAAACAGACATAGTCCTTTTTCTTTCTTCCTTGCTTTCTTTCTCTCCCCACACCCCGACCTTTTTTTGGTGCAAAGTCGTTTTCCAGAAAATTTCTACTCTTTCCCACCCCCAGGAGGACAAAAGTACTTTAAATCTAATTGCTCTGAAAATATTTCTCCTTTAAAGGGCCTTCACATTGACATTTAGTCCCTGAAGTCAGGGAGGAGAAGCAGCAGGATTTGCAACTAAGTAGAGCTCTTTCATTTCTACCATCAAATCAAAAACAAAATCCAAAAAATCCAAAACACTCCAATCCTGTAGTGGCCTTAGGTAGAGCTAAGTCAAAGAAAGCCATCTAGTCCAAGGGAGGAAACTTTTTTTTTTTTAAGATTTTTATTTATTTGAGAGAGAGAAAGCACATGAGCAGGGGTAGGGAGCAGAGAGAGAGGGAGAAGTAGACTTCCTGCTGAGCAGGGAGCCCAACACAGGGCTCGATCCCAGGACCCCAGGTCATGACCTGAGTGGAAGGCAGTTGCTTAACCAGCTGAGCCACCCAGGTGCCCCACAAGGAATCTTTTTGTAAGACCAGGATAAGTGGGTAGAAGAAGGGAAGGAGAATACAGAGGTGACAGTTTCGCTGATTTTAATGTGTTTGGCCATTTTCTTCCCATTTTGATATAAAAGTATAAAACAATGAATACCAGAAATTGGCATGTGTTATCTCTTCACTCTCAGTTTTGGCCATTTCTTGCAGAAAGTTTTCCAGTTGGATGAACTGTTTCCAAAGTGCTGATTGTATTTTCACCTCTTTTTTTGGGGGGGGGGGGACTACTAGAATGTTTGCAGTGCACTGATACTTGTTCGCTTTGGGAAGCACTCGTATTGACAGAATAAGTCACAGAATGTAAACATGTCATTCATCTGGACTTTAGGCCCATGCAAACATGGTGAAACCTTAGGTCACCATTGTCAAATGAAGACTCTCCTGAGTACAGCTTAGGTAGATAAACTTGCTTTTTAAGCTTCACTAGATTGCCAGGACTTCAGGAATGGTTTTTTGAAGTACCTGTTTTTTTAGGGGTGGGGGAAGGGCAGAGGGAGAGGGAGAGAGAATCCCAAGCAGGCTCCACGCCCAATGCAGAGTCCGACACAGGGCTCGATCTCACAGCCCTGACATCATGACCTGTGCTGAAATCAAGAATTGGATGCTTAACCAACTGAGCCCCATGAAGTACCTATTTTTTATAAATTTTAGGTAATTCCGCCATATTTTCCTGAGGGATGAAACTATAAAAGAGACAAATGTCCATCTTGGTAACAACTTTGTGGAATTGCTTTTTGACAAGGTATTCATTACTTACGAGGTTTTTTTGTTCTTACTGCTCCAGAAGAAGGGTTTTTTGTTGTTGTTGTTGTTGTTGTTTTGTTTTTTGTTTGTTTGTTTTTTAATTTTTGGATGGTAAATGGAGATACTGAATTGGAAGTTTCTATGTGAAGTGTGCCAGGATTCCATTGTTGTACCTCAAAATAAAATTCAGGGAAAGGGAATAAGCATTTGTTGAGCACCTGTTGTAATGGAAGCTCTAGCCTATGTTGTTTATTGAAGTAAACCCCCAATAGACCTTGGAGATAGGCTCTTAAGAATTTATGTTATCAAGCAAACCAGGGACTATAGTATTTTGCATGCATTATCTTATTCAACTCTCATAACCCTATGATGTAGGAACTACTACTATTATTATTATAAATAGTAATAGTATTATTATCCACATTTTACAGTGAGGAAATAGGCTTGGAGAGTCATTTGCTCATAGTCACACAGCTAGGAATTGGTAGGGCCGAGAATGGAAGTACAGTCTCTCTGAACTCCAAAGCCTAAGGTCTAAACCAGTAATTCTTAAACTTCCAGGGACATAAGAAGCACGAAGTGTACGTGTTAAAAATTACCGGGTTCCATGAAAGGTACAGCATAGGGAATATAGTCAATAATATTGTAGTAACATTGTATGGTGACAAATAGTGACTACACTTACTGTGATGAGCGTTGAGTAATACGTAGAATTGTCAAAGCTCTGTGTTGTGCATCTGAAACATGGCATACAATGTTATATTTAAAAGTTTCTAAGAAAAATTTTTTTAAGAATTATTGGGTAGAAATTTAAGGTGACTAAGTCTGGGATGGTGTCATATCACAAATCTGTGTTTCAACAGGGTATCTCAGGTGATTCAGATGAAGAAGTTGATTGACCATATTTTGAGAAAGAGCTAAATTATGTTTCTTTCCACACCTGATAAAGAAGAAAACAGGTGTAGATTAAATAACTATCTAAGATTAAGGTACCAAAGGCAGAGCCATGATTCAAACCAAGGTCTAATTTTAATACACCCTTATTACAAGCCCATGATTAATTCACACATTTTCCCGTCACAACAAATGCAGAAAATGTGATTTCTGGTAAATCAAGCCACATAGATTTCACGGTCCTAAGGCCAATAACGTATAGCACCATTAACATTTTCATTAAATTTCCTTAAACTTTTCCATGACTCTTTTTGTTGTTAAGGAGTTGAATTTTCTTTGCAAGCAGATCATCCACACTTCAGGCATGGCATCACAACTCCCTGGGTTAAGTTTCTGAGACATGCAGAAGTGGAAGAGGGTGGAAGGAGATAGAAAGAAAAGAATTCCCAGGTGTAGCTAAATGGGGCTAAATGTAGCTAAGTGGTGCTAAAGCTACTCACCCTCATTAACGTCACCCTCATCACTGAAATGAAGAGTGAAGGGTTGATATTAATAATAATAGCCAATCAGATGACGATAGGTCATGTTCTACATTATCTTTCATTCTACGCTGGGGACTGTAGTTCAGTTAGGGCCAGCAAATTTGCTTTGTCTATTCCAGTCCATTTCCTAGGGCAGAACCAACATCTTCATTGACTTTAGTGGCTTCCTACTGGGACTGGGAAGACTTTTATTTTCTTTGTCTCTCACTTTGTCTTTCTGTCTTGATTCTTTTTTTTTTTTTTAGCCCAGCGACATGTCCTCACATACATGGAGGATGCAGTGTGCCAGCTGCTAGAGAATAAAGAAGATATTAGCCAGTACGGCATTGCCAGGTTCTTCACTGAATAGTAAGTACCTATTTTGCCAATAGGGCGAGCCCAGAGGAGGCACTTGGAAGCAGGCAAGATACATGAAGAAGAGAGCAGGGTATTGCTGATGACGTAGTGCAGCGAATGCTTAGTTCTGGTAGGTTAGTTGAGGGCTGCCCAGGCATGTTTCAGAACATGCCTTTGGTGCAGCTAGTTTTGTCCAGTGATAAGTCTCATGATGGTCATGACTATAGTAGCTCAAGAACTAATTGATCTGTTAGATCTGTTTCTTTAGGTCCCTCCTATAATTTTTAATTTTCTCCACTATTCAGAATACTTACTCTGATTTCCTGTTGTCAGTGTTCCTTTAGCCGATGTTTTTCATAGCTGGCTTTTCTCATGGAAATGCGTAGGATAATTTGCTTCTGCAGTTTTCTTTCTACAGGATGCTTTGTCAATCAGCTAATGGTTTTAGAGTACTTGTAGAGGCCGAATAGCTTTCACGTTGTGTTTCTTTGTAAAGCATGCTTGAAGTGTGTAAAAGTCAAAATGATTACTGCTTTTTTAATATCACAGAACTGTTCTTAGGCGGAAAGAATCTGTTTTGAACACCTTGGTCTTCATGAAAGTGTGTACTAAGGAAATACACCATGTTATTTTTATTTCCAAAATGCCATCACATATTTGCATAATCATTTGGATTCTCCTTCCTTTTTTTCATGTTTATTGGGAACATTCTAAGGAAGAATAGCCTCTAACAGGCTGCTGCTGCTGCTGCTGCTTCTTCTTCTTCTTCTTCTTCTTTTTTAAGATTTTACTTATTTATTTGAGAGAGACAGAGAGTGAGAGAGAGAGTGAGCATGAGTGGAGAGGGGGGAAAGGGAGGGGGGAAGAAACAGACTCCCCACTGAGCAGTGAGCCCTGACATGGGGCTCAATCCCAGGACCCTGGGATCAGGACCTGAGCTGAAGGCAGAAACTTAACTGACTGAGTCACCCGGGCACCCTAACAGGCTTCTATCCAAGGGGAATCATGAGCTCAGTCTGCCCTATTTGAAAACATATTTTTTCCCTTCTATGCTCCAGAGCTCCCTTAAAGATCAGACAACTGTTCTAATGGCCTAAACTTGGGTTGCTGTTAGGGGGATTCTGACTCCCTAGCTTTTTTACCAAGCTATGGGTCTTGCAAATAAAATCTAGATTTCTTATGGATTGGAAGTCTAAGTCCCTGGGGAAAAAAGGCTCTCCAGGAGCAGAGCCTGTCCCTTTTCCCAGTCCTCTAAAGCAGGATCAGGGAAGGAATCTTACTTGTTCTCATGGTGTGGGCTGAAGCAAATGAGGTGGGCAGGGAATAAAGACTCAGATTGAATAGCCTTGCTTGCTCTTACAGAACTGACAAGCCTAGGGGTCAAGTTTCTAGGCCATTTAATCTGTACCAGCACTCTTGAGGTTCCTTGCCAAGTGAAATATGATTCTTCTGGGGGCAATGCTTCTTCCTGGTTCTTTTTCATTTTACTCTACCTCCCCCACCCTCCAACTCCTTTATAAGTCTTTCCTATCACACTGGTTCCTTGAGGACAGGCATCATTGTCTCTTCCTCTTTGTGTTCCTAGTGCCTGGCCGATGTTCAGCACAGAATAGATGTTAGGTGAATGTTTGTTGAATATACAACTTATCTATATTTTAAGTTATTGCACACTATTTACTCTTGTTATTGTTAGTAATAAGGACTCTCTCTTGCTTTTTCTCTCTTTTTTCTTGATTCTTTTTGATTAAGCTCTATATTCTGCCATATAAGAAGCTGTATGCCATGTATGTAGTACTCCAAAAGTGAACACAACTGGTCTAAATAACTGATACTGAACTCTATAGAGCCAATAGTAAATTTATAACCGTTTCAAAATCCTACTGAATGCTATCAACTGCAGCTTTTATCTACCAATACACTGTTGAAAAAAAATCTTAAAATTTTCCATAGTGCTGATAGAAATCTGGTTGCCAAGTGAGCTGTTTCTTGTCCTCAGGAAACTAAAAATTACATAATGTATGTGAGTGGCACATACCTGAGACTTTTAAGAAGCCATCTTAGCCCAAGGCAAGTTATTTTGAGAAATGAACTGGCATCAAAGCTCCAAAATCTTAAAACAAACAAACAAACAAAAAAGACTTGAAAGGTATGGATATATGATGAAATTGAAAGTAGTATTTGGTAGACAAGGAGACCTGAGGTAGAAGCTCCTGATTTTCTTCAATTATGAATTTTATTTATCTAGTGAAAATCCTTCCTTCTTAGGTTTCAGTTTTGTGTTGATTCATAGCAGCATAATGACACTGCCCTAGGAAGAAGAGTTCCTTATTCTTAAAAGTCCTCACTCTATAATCTTAGGCAATTTTTGAAATTGTTTTTGGAAGGAAGGCTTTCCTGCTGATTTTCTTCTCTGGGTCTGATGTCCCCTCACCAGTGCTGTCACTCCTTGGTTGTTGGTGTTTTCCAACAAATCCATGATTGTTCCAGTAAATCTGGGTAAGCTGCAAAACATGAGTAGCTAAGCTGTACTGTGTGTGTATGTCTGCAAGACTATGAGCTCTTTAGATCATATTCCTCTGGACACTCTTGAAAGAAGGATACTAAATCCCAGAGGATTTTCTTTTATGTTGTATGCAACCTCTACCTCTGAATGTTGTCTTTCAACCAGTGGAAGGTAAAAGGAATTAATATTTAGAGGTGCCACTCTAAGAATAGACTAAGTGTCAGCATGGGGTCAGGACCTCTGAAGAAGTACATCCAAGAAAATGAGGCTAGAGTAGCTATAACTTAGAAACCACAGCAGAGTGTGACCAGGTTCTTGTGGTAAAGATAAAATGAGAAATGTGGGTTTTTAAGACATTGGAAAATAATGATGAGAGAAAAACAGGCTGAAATCTGAGAATTCCTATCAGGATTGGGAACCATTCTTCACAGGCTAAATTGATAGTTACAACACTGTGGCATCAGGGAGCTTGACCTCCACGTACTAATATAGAAATGAATGATACTCTGTGGTCTTGGTTGGTGAGCCCAGGAGGGCTCTTTCTTATGATCAAGTATCTTGTTTTAGTTTTTTTTTTAAGTGATGGTTTTAGCTTCTTGGGGATACTTCCGTGATGTCTGTTTTGGTTGCAAGTACACAGATACCTTCATTGATAGAGGTTTATTTTAAGGCTATGTGAGCATATAAGACAGCATTCACTCGTGAATTCATTCAGTAATTATTTTTGAGTGCTTACTATGTGCCTATGTATAGTAGGCTGGAGATAGAGTAGTGAACAAGACAAATAAAGTAGTTATTCTCGTGGACGTGAGGGTTTAGTGAGGGAGGTAGTCAATAAACAAGTAAACTCATGACAATAGCTAATAGTTAATAAATACTTGCTGTGTGCTAGGCACTGTTCTAGGCATATAGCATGTATTCTCTTATTTAATTCTCACAATAGTGGGGCACTAGGGTGGCCCAGTTGGTTAAGCATCTGATTCTTGATTTCGTCTCAGGTCATGATCTCAGGGTTGTGAGATCAAGTCCCATGTCGAGCTCTGCACTGGGTGTGGAGCCTGCTTGAGATACTCTCTCTCCTCTCCCTCTCCCTCTGCCACCTCGCCCCCTTATGTGCATATGCTCTTTCTCTCCTTCTCTCTAAAAAAATAAATAAGTAAATAAATAAAAATCCTTAATTCTCATAATACCATGAGGTGGGATATTAATATTCTCTTCATTTTATGCATTAGGAAATTCAGTCACACAAAAGTAATATTACCAAGGTTACACGGCTGACAACCATAACAAAATAAATAATAAGGAAATAACTAAGGTAATGTGATATACAGGATAGTCAGGAAGGCCCCTTGGAGATGGCATTTGAGGGCTTATCCCATGGGATGATTGACTCATCCCATCAAAGAGCCAATAAGTTATCTCTGTTCAGGTGACTCACCTTTTTGTCCACCTTTGTTACCTAAGCTTTCTGTGTCCAAAAAAGATAATATGATTGATTTTATTTGCTGCTATCCAGAATGGAATGACCTTAATAGGCAGTGATCAGGGAAAGCCGCCTTACAAGTAATTGGTTTCCCTATGCATTGCTCATATATAATAAATGAAAGTAATAAAATAATTAGACATAAAAATTACCTGTGTTATATATATTGTTATATATATTAATATGAAGATTGAAATCTTAGTTTTTAAAAAAAGAACATTAATTATTATATCTTGATATATATTAATAATCAGAATTCAGTTGGGAATTTGCATACCTTTTTTAATATGCTCTTGTAGTAAAAGCTACCAGCATCAAATCCCTTTTTTTTGTTGTTGTTTTGATTAGAATACATCCATGAAACGTGAACTTCATTAATTCACTCCTGGAGAAGAAAAGGAAGTTCCAATGTTGTATATTCCTAAATCACTTAAAATGTAACTCTAAAGAAAATAAACCATTAAAATATGTATTATTTTTTCTTTTTTTAAACAGGTGCTCTAAGCCCTATGAAAGATGACCCACTTCTCTCCTAAGTAATCTAGAACAATCAGGGTGTAAACTTTCAGTTCTAAAGTTGGCAAATTGTTTCAGGATTATCCATCATCCAGCATTTAAGTAATGTTGTTTTGGGTTCTTCTCGTGCCCATGGTAACAGAGGAGCCGTTTTAGAGCAACGAGAGACACATCAGAACAAATCAGGACTTCACTGATTTCCAGGCTCATAGCTTTGAATGAGGGATGGACTTGAGACTTCTCTGGGCCATTTCTGCTCCGTGTTTTCCCTACTTACTGCTGTTAAATTGAGCCAAAATGTGCTCTGGTGAAGTAATGGTGACTAATCCTATTATAGACTTCTTCAAAAGGGTAATGCTTCTCTCTGCCCTGCCCCCCATCTTTTTTCCATAGTTCAGTTCTTAGCTGGAGTTGACACATTATAACAGAAAATTACCCATTTCTCATTGTCAGCATCGGATTCTCACAGACTCAGATAATTGCCAGGAATAGATTTTGCCTTCAGCTAGAGCAATCCTGTCCTCACTGTTATTGGCCCAGGCACTTCTGTCTATTTGTAAAAATCTGTAGAGGATTCTGGTTCTTTTCTATGTCACTAGGGGTATCCAAAGCAAAAGTACTTCAGGGAGACATAGTGGTGAGTTGAGAGTCACCAAAATCTGTTTTGAAACTTAAGAATCCAGGTTCATCAAGGATGGAAGAAGCTGCTTACTTGCTTAGAATCTATCTCTCTTCTTCAGTCCCTTCGTGTTTTGATTATAGGAAACCATCCAGCAGCACTTGACCTGGTAACTGAGGAAGCCATTTCACAGCCCGCTGGTCCCCTAACTCATTTAGAAGTCAGAGTCAAAGGTTGTGGAAGTAATAATTGGACCCAGATTCTCCCTGTCAGGAGAGACCTCACTTCCCCCTCCCCTCTCTTCTACAAGTTAAGAGAAACTTAGCTGTTGTGAAACTGTTCAATAAGAGGAAATGAAGGAACTCCATCCTTTGCTGAAGTATTCTCAAGAACCAGTGATATTATTTCTGTTTTCATGGGAGCAGATTTTACAGCTAGCTAGTATAAAATGTAGGTATAATTTTCTACACAAAAATACTTCCCCTTAGAGAAATTACTTGATTTATTTTAATCGATAAATAATATAAAGAATCTTTATTTGGTCCAATCCAAGCACTGATATTTCTTCTCCTTCTCCCGCTCTGATAATTCTCTGTGTATGTCCCCGGCAATCAGGTAGACACACACAAATCTGAATTAACAGATCAGTAGTGCCATTAGTAATGTGACATAGCTCCTCAGAAGTTAAGAAACTGTACTTCATCAACAATAGAACAGTTTAAATTCATTGGTGTTTTTAATTTCTTCCATAATTTGCTCAGAACCCTAGAAGATCTGTGGTGCTGGCAGCACAGGCCTGGCACAGGAGCAGGAAAGAATGACACATTCTGGCACCTTTAACCAGAAGGTCTTTAATGAACTGGGATGGGGGTGGAGGGGATAGAGGGGAAGGAGGAGGGACAGTTAGGATTTTGGCAGCCACACAAAGATTCTTCTTCCCTGAGAAAAGTGAAATGAAAGTCAAATGAAGCTTCTCTCTGTTATTATGATTTGCTGAGATGTTTGTCTGTCTCTTAGCTTCCAGCCCCATGGCAGGTGCATCTTTACAGTTGATGACTTCCCCACAAAACAAATTGTTTCTCAGGATCCCTCAAGAGGGGTCATGTCCAACCAATTTCCTGTCTGAGGCCATAACTGTGATTCCTTTCTTCAACTATCAGATGCAATTTTGACCAGCACAGTGGAAACTATCTTACTAGAAAATGTCATGAGCATGTAAATTTATTTTAGGACATGTTGGCCCAGGGTTGTTGAGTTCTGGGGCTGCAACAGTCAGTAATGCTGTTTCCGAGGTGGCCACAGAAGCAGCCTTGATTTCATCCCTTTGTCATTAAATGACATCAACAACAAATGTCTTTGTTAATGTCCTTGTGTTATATTTTCCAGGTCAAGATCATTGCCAGGGATTATAATACCTATATCACAGTGTTGTATAGATGAGATAAAATGACACGTATAAAATGGCTGGCTATATAGAATTCATTCGCATTCCCGTTTAGCTCCAGTTTTCTGGGATTTTTTCTTCTCTCCTACTTCGTGGATCTCTTGGAAAGTGGCAGTCTTGCTCTTCTTTCTCTTTAAATGGTATTAGAGTTTGATTTTGAGGACTTTGTAGTCTCTCTTGTTTTCTTTTTTTTTTTTAAGATTTTTTTTTTTTTTTAATTTATTTGACAGAGATAGAGACAGCCAGCGAGAGAGGGAACACAAGCAGGGGGAGTGGGAGAGGAAGAAGCAGGCCCATAGCAGAGGAGCCTGATGTGGGGCTCGATCCCATAACGCCGGGATCACGCCCTGAGCCGAAGGCAGACGCTTAACCGCTGTGCCACCCAGGCGCCCCTCTCTTGTTTTCTGTAACACTTTTTGCTTACTCTGCATTTTATGTACTTATTTGGAGATTAAAGACGTTGATAATTTCCTGCATGACTATTAGCCATTTAGCGTTAGCCACTTGACTCATCATTTAGTTCATTCAGAGAATAGCCTAAGAAAGCTTTTTTGTCTTTCCTTTTCCCACCGATAAGCCATCTCCTCACTTCCTGGCTATACCCTCTTTTCCCTGGCTGCCAAGATTAAAAAATTCAAGGTGTAATGGGAGACCTGAGCCAGTCAAGTCTATCCAATGTGTATTGTTCCTACTCTTAGCTCTAGCGTACGGCGATGTGCTCAGGGTAATGAAAAGCAGACATTCTCTGCTGAGGTCATTGCTCCTCACACTGGCAGCCTGCTGCAGGAAGCTGTTTATCTGTGCTCGCTGAGCCAAGCTCCAGCCTCCGAAGAGTTGGAATGTATTGAGAAACCGCAGAGCCCAAAGAGACAATGTTACACAGGCAGCTCCAGGCAGGGAGAGAATATTTACACCACACAAGCTGCAGTTTACAAGTGCGGGGATAATTGTTCATCTGCACACTCTCAAACTTCACCTTCTAGGCAATATATATACCCTCTCAAGGGGCTTTAACCAGAGAATTGTACAGCTATGTACAAAATGCCCTGAACACCTACTTACTTGACATCTGGAAAAAGGGGTATTATAGAAAATTGGATGTAAAAACCATTTTTGGGGTGCCTGGGTGGCTCAGTCACTTAAGCATCAGACTCCTGATTTCGGCTTAGGGCATGATCTCAGGGTCCTGGGATCGAGCCCTGCATCGGCCGCTGTGTTCAGAGTGGACTCTGCTTGGGATTCTTTCTCTCCCTCTCCCTCTGCCCCCTACTCTCTTTCTCTCTCTCCCTCTCCCTACTTCTCTCGAATAAATAAATAAGTAAAATCTAAAAACAAAACAAAACACAACTAACTTTTTAAGGTAGCTTTTTTCCGAGTCAAAGTTGACATTTAGAATCTTAAACCATAGGCCTGCTCTCTAAAGCATCCCAAAATATTGTTCTTGGCATGGTTTTTCCAACTACATATTTTTCTTATCTCTTTACCAAAATATCAAGATATGTGGCTGTAAGATATGGTCACTTGTCTATAAGGGGATGTAATTTGGTTGAGGAGATAATGCTTATTGATTAACAGACAGAATAATTGTTAATTTTTGTTAATAATTCAAGACCTTATATAATGGCATCAAATTGTGCTCTGAGATCTGAGGATAAGGAGAAATAATGGGTGCTAGAGAAGTTAAATAAGGCATCATAGAGGAGTGTGTCTTGACTCATGTGATGGTTAATTTTATGTGTAATCTTGACCAGGTGAGGGTATGCCCAGATAACTGGTAAAACACTATTTCTGAGTATGTCTGTGAGGGTGTTTTCAGAAGAAATTAGTGATTGAATTGATAGACTTTAAAGAAGATCCACCCTCACTAATGTGGGTAGGCATCATCCAATTCCTTGAGGACCTGGCTAGAACAAAAAGGTGGAGGGAGAGTGAATTTGTGTTTTTTTGGTTTGTTTTTATTTTTGTTTTTGTTTGCTTTAGCTGGGGCACCCATTATTTCCCACCCTCAGATATCAGTGCCTTTGAATTTGGGCTAGAACTGACATCACTGGCCCTCTGAATCTTGGGCCTTTGGACTCAGAGTAGGACTTACACCACTGACTGCCCGGGCTCTTAGGCTTACAGAACATGGATTGAATTATACTACCAACTCTCCTGGTTCTTCATATTGCAAATGGCAGATCACTGGATTTCTTGGCCTCCATAATCACATGAGCCAATTCCATAATCACATAAGCTGAATCTCTTCTTGTAGATACAGTTTACCCTTGAACAACACACAGTTAGGGACACTGATCCCCAACACAGTAAAAAATCCATGTATAACTCTTGACTCCTTCAAACACTTAACTGCTAACAGCCTACTGTTGACCGGAAGCCTAAACAGTTGATAACATAAACAGTTGATTAACATGTATTTTGTATGTTATATGTATTATATTCTTATAATAAAGTAAGCCCAAGAAAAGAAAATGTTTTAAGAAAATCATGAAGAAGAGAAAATACATTTATAGGACTGTACTGTAAAAAATCTGTACATAAGTGGACTTGCAAAATTCATACCTGTGTTGTTCAAGGGTCAACTGTATGTACGTATTTACTACTGGTTCTGTTTTTCTGAACAACACTGACTAATACAACCTGGAAAGGTGAGTAGAATTTGAATAAGCAAACGAGAAAGAAATATTTTTACGTGACACGAAAGTACTGTGGCATAGTTGTTAACAACACAGACTTTGGAGTTAAATCTTTGTTTGAGGGCTGCCATTTACTATATGTGATCTTAGGCAGGTTGCTTAGCCTCATCTATAAAATACGGCGACACATATATAAAATGTAAAATTCCATGTTACATGATTGTTGGAAGGATAATGCATGTAAAGTGGTTGACATTCTCCTTACGATAGATACTAAGTGTTGAATAAGTGATAGCTACTACTGCTGTTGTTTGTGTATTCGACAAATATTTACTGAATGCCTGTGTGTTAGTCAGTGTTCTAGACACTAGGGCATATACAGCAATGACAAAACAGACAAGAAATCCCAACCTGTGGAGCTTCCGTTCTGACATTAGCTTTCATACTGAAACTGTATTTTAGCTTTTTTTTTCTCTTGTAATAATTTTAGACTTACAGAAAAGGTGTAAAAATAGCCTGGGGGGTGCCCGGGTGGCTCAGTCAGTTAAGCGTCTGACTCTTGATCTCAGCTCAGGTCTTGATTTCGGGGTTGTGAGTTCAAGCCCCGCATTGAGCTCCATGCTGGGTGTGGAGCCTACTTCAACAACGACAACAGCAATGCCTTTCACCCAACTTCCATTAATGTTAGCATCTTCTATAACCATAGTATAATTATGAAAATCAGTTAATTGAAAACTATTAACTATCTATAGACATTATTGGAATTTTCATCTTCATTTTTGAAGGGTAGTTTTTTCTGGTATAAGTTAAGTTATTATCTTTTAGTTCTTTGAAGACACTATTTCATTTTTCTTCTGGTTTCCACAGTTTCTGTTGAGAAGTCAGCTATCAGTCATTCTTACACCTTTGAAAAATAATCTGTCCTTATTTCTGGCTACTTTTTGGATATTTCTCTTTGGTCTTTGGTTTTTAGTAGTTTCACTGTAATATGCCTGGGTTTGTTTTTCTTTATATTTAAACCCCTTTGTGTTCTTAGCACTTCTTGAACCTGTAATTTGATGTCTTTTATCAGTTTTTGAAAGTTCTCAATTTTTAGCTTTTCAGATTTGCTTCTGTTCCACTGTCTTTACTCCTTCTGGGATTCCAGTTACACAAACTTTAGACTTTTTCATGGTATCCTCTCTTATGTACTTTTCTGCATGTTTCATCGTTTTGTCTTATATGCTTTCTTCTAGATTCTTTTTCTGACCTATTCTTTCATTTTGTGTAATTTGCTGTTAAACCCATGTACTGAGTTCTTAATTCCAATTATTGTCTTATTTTTGCTTTTGTATTTTTTGTATCTTACCATAACACTTTTAATCTGTCTGTTTTAAATACAAAGGAGAGAAAAAAAGAAATTGCAAGCTGGGGAAACCATGGATGTTAAAAGCGAGTTTGAAAAACCTTAAGATTTGTTTACTAGTGTTTCTCATACTTCTCTTAGTCTTGCTTCCCATAGTGCATCTCCGTTTTTCTTTTTTATTTCCAATAGCAAAGAAGGTTTACTTCTATAGTTTATTGTGAAAATTTTATATAGCTTAAATATGCCTTTTGGTTGGTTTTTTAAAGACTTTTTTTTTTTTTAGAGTAGTTTTAGGTTGACTGCAAAATTGAGAGGAAGGTAGAGCTTTCCTATGTATTCCCTGCTGCCAAAATGCAAATTCTATGGATTTGGACAGATGTCTAATGACATATAACCATCATTATGGTATCATACAGAGTATTTTCACTGCTCTAAAAATTATGTGTTCTCCCTGCTTATCCCTTCTTCCCACCCAATTCCCAGCAACCACTGATCCTTTTACTATCTTCATAGTTTTGCCTTTTCCAGATGTAATATAGTTGGAATCATACAGTATATAGCCTTTTCCAATTATTTAACTTTTTTAAAAAGATTTATTTATTTATTTGAGAGAGAGCACAAGCAGGAGGGGGAGAGGGAGAGAGAGAGAGAACCTCAAGCAGACTCCACACTGAGCATAGAGCCCAACACAGGGCTTGATCTCACAACCCCAAGATCAAGAATGAAACCTCATAATTCAATAATTATGGGGCACCTGGCTAGCTCACTCAGTAGAGCATGCATTCAGGTTTTTGTTTCGTTTTGTTTTTGTATGATTTCTCTACTAATTCTTATTCTTCATTTTCTTGAACATGGTAAAGCATAGTTATTTGAAAGTCCATACTTCAAAATCTGAATTCCTTGTGGTCTGTGTCTATTATCTATTCTGTCTCTTAGCTCTTTACTCCATTGTCTTAAATTATAGTATACTTTTTTCCCTTAGTTGAGTGTTATACATTGTAGATGAAGAATTATAGAGATAATGTAAAGCCTAGAATGCTATTATCTTTCTTCAGAGAGGTTTTACATTTGTTTCTGGCAGATGGCCTGAGCACTAGCAATCCTGGATTACCTCAATCCAATCAGGGCTTGAAATAATTTGAAGCTAGGCTTAAGTATCAGGGAGGGCTGATCTATTTCTAGGTATAGTCTTTCAGGGTGCCAAGCAGAGCCTTAGGGATACACCACAGTCCCTCTACCCAGCCTGGGTGGGTCCTGAACTCCAGTTTTTTGACCACCGAGCCTTAAGAGTCATTTAAAATTCAGGAACTTAACATTAATTCAAAACTATTACCTGTACAGTCTAACAGCTGTCTCTTTCAGGACTGGCAGAAGCTCCTGAAACTATTAGAGGGTGTAATAATATCTTATTTTTGAAGTGGTGATGAGTATAAATGATACTGTGAGATATTTGGGACAACTTTAATGTGAAAATATCTGAGGTTTCTATTACTGACAAAATCACATGTACTGCTAATTCTACTATGTTTATATTCATAACTGAAGGAAATAGTAAATTTCAGTTAACGGTTTGTAAAACTAAAGATGTAATTTTTTTCCTATCCAAGTTTGTGGATCCGTTGAATTCAATCCATGGACTCTCCCATTTAGAATTTCTGTTTATGGGGAAAAGTGGCACCAAATGCTAGGCTGACCTCTTTGGGTTTTATTCTCCTTTCATAACTTGGCCTTGTCATTCTTCATTTGCCTCAGTGGCTCTCTGATACTTCAAACAGATGCTTTTAATAATTCATCTAGTTTTTCTCAGCCAGAAAGTTTAGTCTAAATTACCTACTCTACCTTTATTGTAAGAGGAAGTATTTTGGAACTTTTGTTTTGGAGGAATGTAATTATATTAGCAAAAGTAGAAAATATCATACACAGGAAGAGGTCATAGAGGAGTCTAACTTGGCCTGTGGAGGACTAGTACATGTTGAAAAGCAACAGGAAATGTGTAATTAGGATAGGGCCAGTTTGTGGAAGGCTCAATTATGCTGAAATAAGAAGAAAGACAAAATGAAAGACAGCACCTTGTAAAGGCTAAAAAATAAACTCATTGTCTGGTCTTCTTTTAATTTTTAAAATTTGTTAACTGCTTACTAAGTACCTACTATGTGCCGATCTGTGCCAGACATGGTCCTCGAGGGATTCACTGTCAGTCTCATGGGAGGCAAAAATAATGGCAGTTTCATACCAGAAAAGCCCTGTTATTCTATAGTATGGACCTACTATATTGGGTACCAGTCTAGTGAAGGATATAAGCTGAATAAGCCAGTTGAACTCAAGGAACTTATGAACTCAAGGGGAAAACCAGACATAAGCATAACTATTAGGATGCTATTAAATACATGCCAACTAGAATTTCAGACAACATGTTTTGGGATAAGTGAAAGGAAGGATTCATTCTATGAATTTTAAGGAAAGCTTCATGGAAGAAATAGTACTTCAAGTGGTCCTTAGAAGATGAATAATAAGAGAATGGGAACTGAGCAGGAAGGGTATTGCTAGCCAAAGGAACAGCATGAGCAAGGGCACAGAGGTTTTGTGTTTTCAGAGAATGACAAAAGGTCCATTTAGTCCAATCGAGCTGTGGTAACAAACCATCATGGACTAGGTGGCTTATAAATAACAGAAATTTATTTCTCATAGTTCTGGAGGCTGGAAGCCCAAGATCAAGGCTCTGACAGATTCCTTGTCTGTGGAGAGTCCACTTTCGGTTCATAGATGGCCTTCCTTTTGTTGTATACTCACACGGCAGAAGGACCAAGGGACCTTTCCTGGGCCTCTTTCATAGTGGCAAGAATCCCATTCATGAGGGCTCCAACCTTATCACCTCCCAGAGCCCCCACCCCCAAATACCATCACATTGGGGAATTAGGTTTCAATATATGACTTGAAAGAGACACAAACATCCTGTCTATAGTTGTGAGGTACTAGAGCTCAGGACAATATGTAAGTGAGGGGTTACAGAGAGTTTGGTCATGGAAATTTTCTACTCTGTACGCCTGGTATGGTATTGGTGCCATTGACTAAGATTATTCAACTCAGGAAATATTTCTTACACACCCGTATATGCCTGGGTTTATGACAGGTGCTGGGGAAACAATGATTAATAAAGCATGGTCTCTACCTTTTTTTTTTTTTTTTAAAGATTTTATTTATTTTTTCAACAGAGATAGAGACAGCCAGCAAGAGAGGGAACACAAGCAGGGGGAGTGGGAGAGGAAGAAGCAGGCTCATAGCAGAGGAGCCTGATGTGGGGCTCGATCCCATAACGCCGGGATCACGCCCTGAGCCGAAGGCAGACGCTTAACCGCTGTGCCACCCAGGCGCCCCCCATGCTCTCTACCTTGAGCGTACTCACAAATAAGTCAATAATTAAATAACTTGTGGTTTGAGCTAACTAGAGGTTCAAGGTGATAAGAATGTCCAGAGGAAGGATATCTTAATTAAGCTTGAGGGGTCAGGAAGGGTGTCATAGAACAGGTGGCCCTCTAAGCTGAATATTCTTTTTTTTCTTTCTTTTTTTTTTAAGATTTTATTTATTTATTCGACAGAGATAGAGACAGCTAGTGAGAGAGCGAACACAAGCAGGGGGAGTGGGAGAGGAAGAAGCAGGCTCATAGCGGAGGAGCCTGATGTGGGGCTCGATCCCATAACGTGGGGATCACGCCGTGAGCCGAAGGCAGACGCTCAACCGCTGTGCCACCCAGGCGCCCCTAAGCTGAATATTCTTTATCTAAATTATTTATTTATTTATTAAAATTGAAGTTATACATGCATGCAGTTTAAAGAGTAAAATAGTTCTATAAGAATTGTTTAAAAAAAAAAGAAAAAGGCATTACCCCAACAATCAATTTAATTTCCCTTTCCTCACAGGTAACCACTTTCAACTTCTTAGAGTGATTTGTTTGGCATTTATTTCTGTATCTCTAAATTACTTGCTTATGTTGCTACTTCATTTTTTTCAAATTCAGGCATTATCTCTTGACTTCCCACTGTGTGAAATGCAAACCTATTTCTATTTAACACATTGTACCACACATACGTAATTTGATTTACTCCCCAACCTCCCGATATACATATATTAAGATTTTGGTTATATCGATATTTACTATTTATATTTTATAATTATATAAAGAGTATTGACACTTGAACTAAGTTGCACAATCTTCTCACCCCCAAGACTGTCTTTTTTCCCCTTGTTTGGTTAATTTTTATAAACTTATCACCAATTTACCTCCAAACTCTACCCAACTGAATAAATTGCCTTTCAGTACTTGCTATTTATTTTCCATTGGCCCCTGCAGATCCACTCTCCACATTACCCTGGGGGGTTGATCTGTACGGACTTTAATCCATAGACTCCCTTCCCTGTGGCTTCCCATTTGGGTTAAAGCAGGAGATTGAAGGGCAGGAGGAGACAGGGTGAGCTTGTGGTATATATTCTCTCCCTACCAGTTTGCTGTGGGTTGAGGTTGGCTCTGTTCCTCTACTGAAGGTCACAGCTTCTGTTAGATGGTCCCTATTCTTCCTAGATTCAAGAAGCCACTCCCTCCACTTCTCTCTTCAGGCCTGGGGTCATAACAGGTCTTAACTGTTGCTAGCTCTGGGGTAATCCACTTTCCCTTAACCTTTTCCACACCTTTGTAAATATTCTCATTTTACAACTTTCCTCAGCTACCCTTCTTAAATGTATTATCTGTTACCTGCCAGGACTCTGACTGAATCAAGTACATTGATATTTTTTTGTATGTATTCATTCTCTCTCAGTTTTATCTCCTTAAAGAAGTCCCTCCCAGAATTTTCTTTTTTTTTAATAATAATTTTTTATTATGTTATGTCTCCCAGAATTTTCTGACCTGCTTTATCTATGTTATGTTTTCCCTATGCCTGCCTTATAGAAGCATCCCCTGGACTTTCACCAATACCCTTGGGATTTCTTGTCTTCTTTCATCCTAGTTTTTGGTGTAGTAGTCATTTTAAAACAGGACCTCACATTCTTTGATACTCTTGCCTTTGAGAAGTAGAGTCTATATCCTTTCCCCTTGAATGTGAATGTGATAGAAGTAACACTATGTGAACTTTTTTTTTTTAAAGATTTTATTTATTTATTTGACAGAGATAGAGACAGCCAGCGAGAGAGGGAACACAAGCACGGGGAGTGGGAGAGGAAGAAGCAGGCTCATAGCAGAGGAGCCTGATGTGGGGCTCGATCCCATAACGCCGGGATCACGCCCTGAGCCGAAGGCAGACGCTTAACCGCCGTGCCACCCAGGTGTCCCACACTATGTGAACTTTTAATATATTTTTTGCTTTTATTTATTTTTTTTAAAGATTTTATCTATTTATTTGATAGAGAGAGAGACAGCGAGAGAGGAAACACAAGCAGGGGGAGTGGGAGAGGGAGAAGCAGCTTCCCGCTGAGCAGGGAGCCAGATGCGGTGTTTTATCCCAGGACCCTGGGATCATGACCTGAGCCAAAGGCAGACGCCCAACGACTGAGCCACCCAGGTGCCCCCCCCCTTTTTTTTCAGAGAGGGAGTGTGAGAGGGGGGTGGGGAGAGAAGTAGGAGGAGGGGCAAAGGGAGAGAGAATCTCAAGCAGGCTCCACGCCCAGCACAGAGCCCAGTGTGGGGCTTAGTCTCACAACCCTGAGATCACGACCTGAGCCAAAATCAAGAATCAGACACTTAACTAACTGAGCCACCCACACTACCAACACTATATGACTTCTAAGGCTAAGTCACAAAAGGCCATGTAGATTGTGTCTTGGTCTCAGGGAACTCACTTTTCAGACATTGCCTCCCAGGAGACCCCTTTTTACTAACCAGTTGCTAAGCTGTAAGAAGCTCAGCCACGAATTTGGTCTTCAAGCCTAGGTGTCTGACATGTGAGGGAAGAAGCTTCCAGATACCTCTATCCACACCTATTTGAGTCAGCCCCAGCCATTTGGGTCTTCCCAATTCAGGTCCAGACATCATGGAGTAGACACAAGCCATCTATTCTATACTCTGTATAATTCCTGACATACTCAATCCATGAGTATAATAAAAAAATTTTTTTATGCCATTAAGTTAAGTATGGTTTGTTATGCAGCAACAGATGATTGGAACAAAATTTGTTACTGGGAATGAAGGGCTTCAGTAACAAAAACCCAAAACAAATGTCATTGGCTTTGAGACCAGGCAACAGGCAGAAATCAGAAGGACCTTGAAAAGACTGACAATGAAAGTCTGATGGGCCTCAAGGAGACTATCAATGAAGGCTTTAAAGAGAGTGAGGAAAATGTTAGTTGGAGGTAAGAGGACCTTTGTTATGTAATGACGGAAAGTTTGGCAATACTGTCATTTTTGGTAATGTGAAAAATAGGAAATTTACATAGTGAGTATGACAATCCTACCTGTGGAGAGTTCTGGGCTGCCTATCTTTTTCTAGCTACCTACAGTAAAATGTGAGAGAGATGAACTAAAGAATGAACTATTTTGTTTTCATGTAGAATTTAGAGGAAATACAGAGAGCTCAGGACAGTCTTTCCAAGCAGCAGAAAGTATTCAAAGTAAGAAAGTGCCTCAGAACAAAGATCAAATCCAGAGTGCTGGCAGAGAAATGTGGCCCAGGGGTAAAGATGAACCCTTTGTTAAAGCCTCAGCAAGATTTCTGGGTGGAGACTTATAGACTCTATTTATTTATTTATTTATTTATTTATTTATTTATTTATTTATTTTCTCATAGATTCTTTCAGATAGACAAGAGGCCTAAAGATCTAAAGAGTGTTGTCCCACAGAAGCCTCATAGGGAAACCAAATAGGGAAGGGCCAGTCTCAAAGAGGTTTGTGGTTATAGCTTTTGTCCAATGGAGTAAACCCCAATAAAGTTAATAGAAAAACCATAACCACTGTTTTTAAGAGAATTGTATTTATGGAAGCCCCGCTAGCTTGGGCTAAAGAAGACATAAATAATATAAAATAAAAAGTGGTCCCTAGACTTCTATGGGCAGGAAGCAAGCTGAGAAAGCTATTCAGCTGCAAACTGAGACTATGATTTATGGAAATGAAAGAATGATTCAGAAGATGAAACCAAAAGCCCAGAGTCAAAAACCATGGAAAGTCATTATCAGGGAGAGGTACTAGGCTCAAATCAAGGAAATGAGACATGTGGGTGGATGGATTTCAGAATTGTAATGAGCCAGCGGTTGCTATATTGCCTCCCATTCTCCCCCTTTTGGATGGAAGTTTATTGTGGTTATCCTATCACCGTGTTACCATTGTACATACTGGACGTGTGGGAGCCTATAACTTGTCTCTTTAGTTTACAGGTGTTTAGAGTGAGGAATTATGCAAGGAGCTGTACCCAAGAAATTGCACTTGAGGAACTTCATCTGTACCTGGACTCGATTTATATGTCATCCTAGAGTTTGTGTTAATGCAAAAATGGAGTTAGACTTTGGGGGTTTCGGTGGGGGGTGTATTTTGCATTTGGGAGAAGTATAAATTGTTGTGACCAGAGGGCAACTGTGGCTGATTATATTTTCCAAAGACAGCTGTACCAATATCTCCTATCTTACATGATCTTCTACGAAGTGATCTTGCCATGCCCCCAGTGAAAGATAGTAGAGTCTGATTTTTTACAGTGTGTGCCTTGGTGTGCACACATATTCATTCATTGTGCTAGGCTTATAAGTATCTGTTTAATCTGGGAACTCATGCCTTTCCATTCTGAGAAATTTTCTCCAATTTTTTTTCCTTCATTTTCTCTATTCTTTCAAACATCTTGTCTACTTACATACACACCCACAGATATATAGTTTTATATGAATTATATCATACTATAATGCTGTTCTGTATAATTTTTATTTTTCAGATTACATAGGCTGTATATATCCTTCAAGATTTACCAAATAATATGACATTTAATATTTATCAGTCAATATGGCATTTAAACATACTTACCTAACCATTATACTGATATCTATAAAATCTTTAGGCTATTTCTCACACCTGTGAGTGACCCACACACCAGATAAAAACTTTTTAGATTGTGTGTCCCAATTTGAACTTCCGAAAATATGGTTGCCATATGCTAAGTCTTAAATTGGGGCATCAGCATAGTGTTTGGTGCTCTCCATTGCTCATCCTTCCTTTCCTATAGGGTGACCCCATCTTAAATGAAGGAGTCTACATACTGGGAAGTCACTTAAAATTGCAATATTTTATGGAAACAATTATCTCTAATGACTTTTGTAAAAATAATATGTTTCTTTTGGAGTCTGAAGCCAAGTGGTGATGCAGGATTTTTTTCTTAGGAATCCAGACCTTCTCTTTAATCAGCAAAACCCTTTAATTTGCTAAAGATCAGTTTAGTGCCCCGTTGACCACTCAGTGGAGCAAGCAAGTGTTAGAGAGAGAACCCTTGGGTTTTTTCTTTAGTTGTAAATTCCATCAAGCTAGCCCATTATTTGCAGTGGATGGGAACTGGAGAGCTGTTCATTTGGCAGTTAGCAAAGCGTGGTAGAGGAAAGAAAAATATCTCTGATATTTTTGCTTAGGGATTTGGGAATTCAGAAGTTAGTTATAGATAACTAGATTAATGTGTTTAAATATTTCGAGTCACTTTAAATCATTCCTTGTTTTGTTACATACTAACAAGATCTTAGAGGTAGCTCAAACAGTGGTTGGGAAGTTCTGTTGTGGATTAGGATCCTTCAAAAGCAGCATCTGCTTATGAGCAGACTGTTTAGGTGATAGATAAGCAAACATAGATTAGCTAATAGAGTAAGAAGTCTTGTGTCCTGTGGTTACCTCCCTATATCTGAGAAGGGGTACTGTTTGTAGGCAAGAGGCAGTTTCTTTGGGGTCCACTGTCTCTGTTTTACGGGGCTTTTTTTTTTTTTAATCCCATCCTAAAGGTAGTAAGAACATATAGTGGCACTAGATGGTATTAATCAGTTTAGGATGTTGACATGTTAGATTGTATAAAACAAGGCAGAAAGGATTACTTTCTGCCAGCTCCACCATTCCTGGCAAGAGCTTACTATGCTCCTGCTAGCTTTGCTGTCATTGTTGTTAACCCATTAGAGAAACTAACCACTATATTGGTTCCAGCCAAATCTTTGTCATCACTGGCCCTAAAAACCTCTTGGGGACCAGAGAGCACCTGGCCATTCTGAAAGCCTCTATCCTCAGTGATTGATGCTCATCTCTGCAGGCTCCCCAAAGCCCTCTTCCCTTTTTCCTGAAGCACCTTCAAGCATTTCTGCATGGCTACCCACTCACTCTCTTGTATTATACCTCCTCCTCCTGCCTTACTGAATGCTGGGTTTCCCAGCTCACAACTCTTAAGAAGGAGCTTTATTTCAGAGTAGAAAGGGGCCCCCATATGTGGCCTATTATATCCATATCAACTTGCTTACCCTTTTCAAACAGCTATTGTCTTTTAATAGGGTCCTGCCTGGCAGGGGGAGTCCTTAATTCTTGCCATATAAGAATGGGCAGCTTGAGTTACAGCGAACTGCAGTTTGGTGCTCTGATCAAAAGACCTCTGTTGTTTTTAGGGTTTTTTTTTCCCCTCCCTCTCTCTCTCTTTCTATATCCTGGGCTAATAATTCAGCACAGCAAGGTCATTACAGGCTTTGAATTGAGAGTTGAGAGTGTTAAATTACTGACCTAGAATAAAAGAGATCTGGGGGGCTCTCAAGAAAGATAAAGGGATTCCGGCTAGTAAAGTGCAAGCCCAGCAGCCTCACTTCTTAACAATATTATTTTTTTTAATCCTCTCTGTCTCCAAAAGTCTTTTCTGGGACAAGGAAAGATCTCCTGCCAGAGAAATTAGGTTAGCAACTCAACAACATCTTCTGAGAGCCAGGGCCCAAGTGCTAGCAATTCACGGGGGCCTGTGTAGCTGTCCTTTTGTCTCCCCACCTTGTCAGTATTTCACACTCTGTCGCCTCACTCCCACAGCCTATCTGGTCCTTGATCATGTAAGTAAAATATAAGTGATATTTCAGCTGAAAGGTTTTATCTCACGCGGGATTTCAGACATGTGAAAAACACCACTTAGGCTTCAAAATATCTTAAAAATACAGCATTGTCTCATTAAAAGCTGCTTCCATTTCATTTATATTTTGTAAATAACCTTTGTCTGGTCCCACCATACTTTAACAAGAACATTGCCCCATTGTGACTGAATGTGACACCTCCACTCTACTGTATTGAGCCTTCTTCATATTTGGCCAAAACTGTTATCTCCCATGTATCCTTTTCCCCAATTATCTCCTAAAGCCAACCACCGTCTCTGGAAAATATTGACTTCCTAAGTTTACTATTTTTAGAAAAGCCCCTGAAACCAACCATCACAGATTTCTACTGAGCAAAGTAATGATAATAGCTGATAGTCCCTGAATTTGCCAGGCATTATACAACATGCATTATTATCATATTTAATCATCTTTGGCAGCTTTCATTCCTGTTATCACAATTTTATAGACAAAGAATAACTGAGGCACAAAATGGTGAAACTCTTGGCCTAAAGTCACAAAAGTAGGAAGTGGCAGAATCTATCCCAGAGGAGTGCTTCTTGAACTTTAATGTGCTTGTGAACCGCCTGGAGTCTTGTTAAGATGCAGAATCAGATTTAGTAGGTCTGGGATGGGGCCTGAGATTCTGGTTTCTTTTTCTTTTCTTTTTTTTTAAGGTTTTATTTATTTATTTGACAGAGAGAGATAGCCAGCGAGAGAGGGAACACAAGCAGGGGGAGTGGGAGAGGAAGAAGCAGGCTCCTAGGGGAGAAGCCTAGAACCCCCAAAATGCTGGGATCACTCTCTGAGCCGAAGGCAGACGCTTAACAACTGCGCCACCCAGGCGCCCTGAGATTCTGGTTTCTAACAGGCTCCTAAGTGATACCAATGCTGCTATCTTTGGTCCACTCTTCCTGTAACAAAGCCATGGTCATTCTTCAGAACCACTCTAAAAAAATGTTTTGATTATAGTTTCCAATCACTCGTTCCATCAGACAATCCTATAAATATATATACTGGGTATTTGATACCAATATCTTAATTTTTTTCCTTTTATGGTAAAATATACACAACAAAATATACATAACAAAATAACCATTTTAACCATTTTTTAAGTGGCATCAAGTCCACTCACATTGTTCTGCAACTATCACCACCATCTATCTCTAGAACTTCTTCATCTTCCCAAACTGAAACTGTACTCATTAAACATTAACTCCCCAATCACACCAACTATAGAATTAGAGAAGTAGTTTCGGATGTGAAAAGGGGAAAGACTAGAATGTACCCTGTAGCATTGGAATTGAATCAGTGTATGCATGGGTTTTAATATATGTAGATAGCTAGATACATAGAAATGAATCTAGGGGTGTGTGTGTGTGTATGTATGCACACATGCAGAGTGTGTATATATAAACCTTCATTTGTCTTGACCCTGACTCCGGGAGAGCCTAGAAGCAATGATACATTTGGAGAACATCCAGCATCTACCCAGGTTTTTAAACAGTCCTCTAATAAAAGCAGCTTGGGCTTCTTGGAGAAATGGCCCTAGGATTGGGTAGGGAAGGAACAAGATGGGACTGGAACATCTTTTTCTATCAAAAAGTGAGGAAGTGATCAAGAATTGCGTGGATGTGTCAAAAGGACATAGAAGTCGGTCTGGTGCGCCTGGCTGGCTCAGTTGGTAGAGCGTGGGACTCTTGATTTCAGGGTTATGAGCTCAAGCTCCACATTGGGTATAGAACCTACTTACTTACTTACTAAATAAATAAATAACAGTGATTCTAGGAGGCATCTTCGTTTTGTTCTTGTTTTTTAAGAAACATCAACTTAATTTTTCTCATAGTTTTAAATAAATACTTTAACAGGGGTTAGAAATACTCTTCATAAGGCCTATAGATTAGGGGCACCTGGGTGGCTCAGTCGATTAGGCAACGGACTTGTTTTGGTTCAGATCATGATCTTATGATCTCAGGGTCCTGGGATTGGCTGCATGTGCCGCAACCGCCCCCCCGCCGCCCGCCACCGTGGGTCTACTAGTCCCCTCTGCCTCCTGCTCCTCCCCCCATTTGCGTGTGCTCTCTCTCTCAAAAAAAAAAATTAATTAAAAAAAATAAGGCCTGTAAATTAGATTAAAATATTGTATCAATTTTAATTTTCTGATTTTGATCATTATACTATGGTCATATAAGAGAACTAATTTTTTAGGAAATATATGGTTATTTAGGGGTAAAGGAGCATCATGTTTACAACTTACTCTTAAACAGTTCCGAAAAACAGTAATATTTATATGTGTGTGTGAGAGAGAGAGATTGAGAAAGAATGTTTGAGTGAGAGTAAATGTAACAAAATATTCACATATGAGTAATCTAGGTGAAGGGTACCCAGGAATCCTTTATGCTATTCTTGCAACTTTTCTATAAATTTGAAATTATGTTAAAATACAAAACAATTGAAATCTCAAGAGAAAAAACCCAAAAACTTAAAGAATGGAGGAATTTACTCAATGAAATTTGAATACTGGTTTTGGAGAAATCTGTTTGAGGTAGACATTATAGTATACTTCTGTGTGGCCTTTAAAGTATTTTTAGGAACATTTTTGTTCAATTTTAGAGGTAAGATAGATGTCTATTAAAAAACTTTTTAGTTCAGTTAAATACAATGAAAAAGTAGCAAACGTGCATTTTCATGCAGGTAGAAAATTTGTTTTGGATTTCTGGTCATAATGGCTTACAGTGTTTATGATTTTGGCTTTCTTATCCTTCACAAACACGTGTGAAAATTTAAGGGACGTAGCCATTTTGTAAAATCATCTCATCCATGGGTGAGAAACCAAACAAACCAAAATGCTAATGGGGCTAAAACCACAGGCCTTGTGTGTTCTGGGTTCAGAAGCAAGCATAGGAAACTGAGAGCTCATTTCTCATGGAATAGTAGAGACTAAATGTGTCACACACAGAGCAGGAGATTTTTTTTTTAATTATGATGGCTACCTGGAAAATGGCTCACATAAAACTTGGGTCTATGAAAGGAAGCAGACAATCTTGCAACCAGGACTGAGTGGTCTGAGCTACTCAAAGGTTCGGTGACGGCCTCTGTGATAGTCCCGATATCATTAGGAATGGAGCCTTAATTCCCCCAATATACGATCTTGTCCGAGACTAGGATCTGTCCTCAGGAGAGACTGAGGGAGTAAGCAACTGGAGACAGTGATAACCTCCCACTTAAGGTGAATTTACACGCTGAAATTCCAAAATATATGAAAACAACTAATGCTAAGAAAGGGCCAATAAACCCTACAATTGAAATATAAATTTAGAGAAAATAAGACTAATTAATTATTTTAAGTTGAATTTGAAATAAAATTTAGGATCCTCAGGGACATAAAAAAGGAATGGTTTTCATTTAAAAAAGATAATAACTGGATTATTTGTGTTTTGGGTGTTGAGTTTTATGGATAAGTTCTTTATAGATTTTGGATACTAACCCTTTGTCAGATATGTTATTTGCAAATATCTTCTCCCATTCTGTGCGTTGCCTTTCAGTTTGGTTGTTTGTTTCCTTTGCCGTGCAGAAGCTTTTTTTTTTATGAAGTCCCAGTTGTTTATTTTTGCTTCTGCTTCCCTTCCCTCTGGTAACATATTTAGTAAGAAGTTGCTATGGCTGATGTCAGAGCTTACTACCTGTGTTCTCCTCTAGGATTTTAATGGTTTCCTGTCTCACTTTTAGATCTTTAATCCATTTTGAATTTATTTTTGTGTACGGTGTAAGAAAGCGGTCCAGTTTCATTCTTCTGCGTGTTGCTGCTGTCCAGTTTCCTCAACACCATTGGTTGAAGAGATTGTCTTTTTTCCATTGGATATTTTTCTCTGCTTTGTCAAAGCTGAATTGACCATAGAGGTGTGGGTTCATTTCTGGGTTTCTATTCTGTTCTATTGAGCGATCTATTTTTGTGACAGTACCATACTGTCTTGATCACTACAGCTTTGTAATACAACTTGAAGTCCAGAATTGTGATACCTCCAGCTTTGCTTTTCTTTTTCAAGATTGCTTTGGCTATGCAGAATCTTTTGTGGTTCCATACAAATTTTAAGATTGTTTGTTTTAGCTCTGTGAAAAATACTGTTGGTATTTTGATAGGGTTTACATTAAATGTATAGATTGCTTTGGGTAATATAGACATTTTAACAATATTTGTTCTTCCAGGGGCACCTGGGTGGCTCAGTCAGTTAAGCATCTGACTCTTGGTTTGGGCTCAGGTCATGATCTCAGGGTAGTGAGGTCTGCGCTTGCGTTGGGCTCTGCACTCAGCATGGAGTCTGCTTGGGATTCTTTCCCCCTCCCTGTCCTTCCCCCTCTGCTCATCCCCTGCTCTCTCTCTCTCTCTCTCAAATAAATAAATAAATAAATAAATAAATAAATAAATAAAATCTTTTTATAAACCCAGTATTTGTTCTTCCAACCCATGAACATGGAATGTTTTTCAGTACTTTGTGTCCACTTCAATTTCTTTCATTGTGTGAGTACAGATCTTTTGCCCTTTTGGTTAGGTTTATTCCTAAGTATCTTACAGGTTTTGATGCGGTTGTAAATGGGATTGATTCCTGGATTTCTCTTACTGCTGCTTCATTATTTGTGCGTAGAAATGCAACAGATTTCCGTATGTTGATTTTGTATCCTGCAACTTTACTGAATTCATGTATCAGTTCTAGCAATTTTTTGGTGCAGTCTTTCAGGTTTTCTATATGGAGTATCATGGCATCTGCAAATAGTGAAAGTTCGACTTCTTCCTTGCCAATCTGGATGCCTTTTATTTCTTTGTGTTCTCTGATTGCTGAGACTAGGACTTCCAGTACTATGTTAAATAACAGCGGTGAGAATGGACGTCCCTGTCTTGTTCCTGACCAGAGAAGAAAAGCTCTCAGTTTTTCCCCATTGAGGATGACATTAGCTGTGGGTTTTTTGTATATGGCCTTTATTATGAGGTATGTTCCCTCTAGCCCTACTTTGTTGAGGGTTTTTATCATGAATGTATGTTGTACTTTGCCAAATGCTTTTTCTGCATTTATTGGAAGTATCATATGGTTCTTATCCTTTCTTTTATTGTGGTATATCACGTTGACTGATTTGCAATATTGAACTATCCTTGAAGCCCAGGAATAAATCCCACTCGATCATGGTGAACGATTGTTTTAAATGTACAGTTGGATTTAATTTGCTAGTATTTCACTGAGAATCTTTGGATCCATCAGAGATATTGACCTTTAGGGACGCCTGGGTGACTCAGTCATTAAGCATCTGCCTTCGGCTCAGGGTGTGATCCCAGGGTCCTGGGATCGAGCCCCACATCAGGCTCCTCCACTGGGAGCCTGCTTCTTCATCTCCCACTCCCCCTGCCTGTGCTCCCTCTCTCGCTGGCTGTCTCTCTCTCTGTCAAATAAATAAAAAAAATCTTAAAAAAAAAAAAAAAAGGTATTGACCTTTAGTTTCTTCTTTTTTTAAAAGATTTATTTATTTATTTATTTATTTGAGAGACAGAGAGAGAGAGAATGCAGGGGGGAGGTGCAGAAGAAGAGGGAGAGAATCCTCAAGCAGACTCCCCACTGAGTGCTAAGCCCAATGCAGGGTTCGATCTCAGGACCCTGAGATCATAACCTGAGCCAAAATCAAGAGTCACACACTTAACTAACTGAGTCACCCAGGTGCCCCTGTAGCTTTCTTTTTTAGTGGAGTCTTTATATGGTTTTGTTATCAGGGTAATGCTGGCCTCATAGAAAGAATTTGGAAGTTTCTATTCTTTGGAATAGTTCAAGAAGAATAGGAATTAACTCTTCTTTAAATGTTTGGTAGAATTCACTTCTGAAGTCATCTGGCCCTGGACTTTGGTTTCTTGGGAGATTTTTGATGACAGATTCAATTTATTTGCTGGTTATCAGTGTGTTCAAGTTTTCTATTTCTTCCTGTTTTAGTTTGGTAATTTATAAGTTTCTAGGAATTTATCCATTTCTTCCACATTGTCCAATTTGTTGGCATATAGTTTTTCATAATATTCTCATTATTGTTTGTATTTCTGTGGTGTTGATTGTGATTTCTCCTCTCACATTTGTGATTTTATTTATTTGGATCCTTTCTCTTTTCTCTTTGACAAGTCTGGCTAGGACTTTATCAATTTTGTTAAATTTTTCAAAGTCTCATCTTCTGGTTTCATTGATCTGTTCTATTGCCCAAAAAACAAATACTCCAGCTAAAAAATGGGCAGAAGACATAAATAGACATTTTTCCAAGTAAGGCATACAGATGGCTAATAGACACATGAAAAAAATGTTCAACATCACTCATCATCGGGAAATACAAATCAAAACTACAATGAGATATCACCTCACACCTGTCAGAATGGCTAAAATTAATAATGCAGGAAACAACAAGTATTGGTGAGTATGCAGAGAAAGGGGAACCTTCTTACACCATTTGTGGGAATACAAACTTGTGCAGACACTCTGGAAAAAACAATATGGAGGTTCCTTAAAAAGTTAAAAATAGAACTACCTTATGATCTAGCAATTCCACTACTAGGTATTTACCCAAAGGATACAAAAATACTAATTTGAAGGGATATATGTACCCCAATGTTTATAGCAGCATTGTCAATAATAACCAAAATATGGAAAGAGCCCAAATGTTCATCAACTGATGAATGGATAAATAAGTTGTAATATACATGTACGTGCACGCACACACACATACACACACACACTTTTTTATTCAGCCATAAAAAAGAATGAAAGCTTGTCACTTGCAAAGATGCAGATGGAGCTAGAGTGCACTATACTAAACGAAATAAGTTAGAGAAAGACAAGTACCATGTGACTTCACTCATGTGGAATTTAAGAAACAAAACAAATGAACATGGGGGGGGGGAAGAGAGACAGAGGCAAACCATAAAACAGACTCTTAACTATAGAGAACAAACTGCTGGTTACCAGAGGGGAGGTGGGTTGGGTGGATGGGCCAGATGGGTGATGGGGCTTAAGGAGAGCACTTGTGATGAGCACCAAGTGTTGTATATAAGTGTTGAATCACTGAATTCTAAACCTGAATTAATATTACACTGTATGGTAACTAACTGGTTTTGAAATAAAAACTTGAGGGGAAAAAATAGAGAACAAAAACTGGGAAGCAGAAACAAAACCATGTAAATTCTTTAAAACACCAATTAAACATTCTAGAAATAAAAAAGTTACCGATGTTTTAAAAAATTCAACAGGGGCTCCTGGGTGGGGCAGTTGGTAAAGTGTCCAACTCTTGGTTTTGGCCCAGGTCGTGATCTCAAGGTCGTGAGATCAAGCCCCATGTCATGCTCCACACTCAGTGCAGTCTGCTTGAGATCCTCTCTCCATCTCCCTCTGCCCCTCCCATTTGTGCTCTTGCTCTCTCTCTCTTTAAAATCAATCAATCAATCAATCTTAAAAAAAGAAACATTAAAACATGGCCATTAAAAAATTAACATAAATAAATAATTCAACAGAGAGAATAAACTTTAGACCAGACAAAAAAGAATAAAGAACTCATAATTTGAAAGATAATACTAAGTACAACACAAAGCTAAAAGATGCAAATTATGAAAGGACACAGAAGAGACACTGACAGGCTAAAATGTACATCTAATAGGGGAAGAAATGGATAGAGAAGATGGCAGTGAAGCAATATTTTAAAAGATACTCTCTGAGACGAAAGACATAAGTCAGATTAAAGTGTTGAGCAAGATAACTAAAACTATACCTACATGATAGACACATTGTAGAATCCACAGAACATTAATAATAAAAAAAATAGCTTATATGAATGGTAAGAATGATTAACTCCTCAAGGAATGGCAGGAGCTTGACAGATGGCCTCTCAACAGCAGTGTAGATGCCAGATGACAATGGAGTAGTATCTTTGAAGTGCCGAGAGAAGATAAATGACAACCCAGAATTCTCCACCTGGTTAAGCCATTACTCTAGAGGGTAAATAAAGATATTTTCAAGAAAATGAAAACTGAGAGCGTTTACCACCCACAGGCTTTTGTGAAAACAGCAGGTCTGTTGTCTGTGAATATTCAGAAGTTCACAATTTGAAATCAAAATAGCATAGAAAACCTGAAGTTGTTTTTGCTGAGTTTTCTGCAAACTCATTTGGGAGCAAACTTGACCTGGACTAGTTTATGAGGCTATCTTTTTTTTTTTTTAAAGATTTTATTTATTTATGTGACAGAGAGATAGCCAGCGAGAGAGGGAACACAGAAGGGGAGTGGGAGAGGAAGAAGCAAGCTCCCAGTGGAGGAGCCCGATGTGGGACTCGATCCGGAACGCTGGGATCACACCCTGAGCCGAAGGCAGACGCTTAACGACTGCGCCACCCAGGCGCCCCTATGAGGCTATCTTTGGTCTTTGTTTATTCTTTTTAATGTAAATATATGTTTCACTGTGGAAATTTTAATATGCTTGACTATGGGCTGCTACCCCAGCCCCACTGGTAGTGCTATATCACATCTGGTTTGTGCGACATATTGCCTTTATAAAATCCAAAAATTTGTCAAGTCCAAAATAGAGAGGTCCAAAGTGATAAGTGATCGTGGACCTGTCTGAAAGGATGCTGTACTTTAGCAAGAAAATAACTGAACCAAGAGGGAAGGAACAGAATGAAGAATAGTAGTGAACATGACAATTAATATGATATGTTGATAAACTTAACTATTGACTTTAAAAGTAATGAGTAATTTTTTACATTTAAAAAGGTAGAAGTCAAAAGAAATAAGGCACATCCAAATTGGAAAGGAAAAGGTGAAACTATTTGCAGATGGCATGATCCTATGTATAGAAAATCCCAAAGAATCCACAAAAAAGCTACTAGTCCTATTCAGCAAAGGTGCAGGATACCAAATCAACACACAAAAATCAGTTATGTGTTTTTTTTTAAGATTTTATTTATTTATTTGAGAGAGAGAGAGAACAAGAGAGCACAAGCAGGAGGAGGGACAGAGGGAGAGGGAGAAGCAGGCTCCCCCATGTGGGACTTGATCCCAGGACCCTGGGATCATGACCTGAGCCAAAGGCAGACGCCTAACTGACTGAGCCACCCAGGGTCCCCAGTCAGTCGTGTTTTTATACACTGGCAATCAACAGTCAAAAGGAAATTAAGAAAGCAATTGTATTTATAATAGCATCTAAAAGAATTAAATACTTAGGAACACATTTTTTTGAAATTTTATTTATTTATTTGTTTATTTATTTATTTATTTATTTATTTTAGAGAGAGAAAGTGCATGCACACATGAGGAGGGGGAGGGGCAGAGGGAGGGGGAGAGATTTTCAAGGAGACTGTGCACTGAGTGTGGAGCCCGATGCGGGGCTCTATCCCACCACCCTGAGATCATGACTTGAGCCAATATCAAGAGTTGGACACTTAACCAACTGAGTCACCCAGGCATCCCAGGCATAAATTTAACCAAGAAAGTAAAAGATTTGCACACTGAAAACTACAAAACCCTGCTAAATGAAATCTAAAAAGACCTATGTAAAGGGAAAGACATCCCATGTTTATGGGTAGGAAGACTTTTAACATTGTTAAGATGTCAGTACTATCCAAAGAAATCTACAAATTCAACACAATCTCTACTGAAATTCCAACAGAATTTCACCAAAATCAAATAGCTGATCCTCAAATTCACATGGAATTGCAAGGGACTTCAGAAAGCCAGGACAATCTTAAAAAAGAATGAAGTTGGAAGACTCCAACTTCCTAACTTTGAAACTTAATACAAAGCTACAGTACTGAAAACAGTATGTATTGGCATAAAGACAGATATATATAGACCACTGGAATAGAATAGAGAGCCCAGAAACAAACCCTTGTATGTATGGTCAATTGATTTTCAACCAGGGTGCTGTTCATAGGGGAAAGGACCATTCAACAAGTCTTTCCAGCAAGTGGTGCTGGGGAAACTAGATATTCACATGCAAAAGAAGGGAGTTGACATACCTTATACCTTGTATAAAAGTTAACTCAGGGCACCTGAGTGGCTCAGTTGGCTAAGCGGCCGGCTCTTGATTTTGGCTCAGGTTAAGATATCAGGGTCCTGGGATCTAGCTCTGCATCCGGCTCCACACTCAGCAGGCAGTCTGCTTGAGGGACTCTGTCTCTCCCTCTCTCTCTGCCCCTCCCTCTGCTCACTCTCTCTGAAATAAATAAATCTTAAAAAAACTAAAATTAAAATTAAAATGGATCAAAGACCTAAATTTAAGAGCTAAAACTATAAAACTCTGAGAAGAAAACAACCAAATTTCTTTATGGCATTATAATTGGCAGTGATTTTATGGTTATCACAGCAAAAGCATAGGGAACAAAAGAAAAAAATTGATAAAATAAGAACTTTTTGTTCATCAAAGTGTGCTATCAAGAAGGCAAGAAGACAACCTGCAGAATGAGAGAAGACATTTTCAAATTATATATCTGATAAAGGATTCATATCCAGAATATATAACGAACTCCTCCAACCCAACAACAAAAAAATTACTAAAAAATGAGCAAGGGACTTAAATAGGCATTGCTCCAAAGAAGATATACGCACGTCCACAGTACATGCAATGATGATCAGCACACCATTACTCATTGGGGAAATGCAAATCAAAACCACAACGAGATACCACTTTACACCTACTAGCATGGCTATTAAAAAAATAGGAAAATAGGAATAGTGCTGGTGAGGATTAGAACCCTTGTGCACTGCTGTGAGAAGATAAAATGGTGCAGCCACTGGGGAATACGGTTTGGTCTTTTCTCAAAAGTTTAAATATACAATTACTATATGACACAGCAATTCCACTTCTGGGTATATACCCAGAAGAATTGAAAGCAGACTATTTGAAGAAGAGATATTTGTATACCAACATTCATAGAAGCATTATTCATAATAGCCAAAAGCTAGAAACAACCCATGTGTTCATCAGCAGATGAATGAATAAACAAATGGGGCATATACATACAATGGAATATTATTCATCCCTAAAAAGGAATAAAATTTGATGTAAGCCCAACATGGATGGACCTAAAAACTTAGTGAAATAAGCCAGGAGTGCCTGGGTGGCTCGGGTGGTTGGGTGAAACTCTTAGTTTCAGCTCAGGTCATGGTCTCAGGGTTGTAGGGTCAAGCCCCACATGGGGCTTCGCACTCAGTGTGGAGTTTGCTTGAGATTCTCTCCCTCTCCCTCCCTCTCTGTCCCTCCCTCTGTTTGTGGGTTCATGCTCTCTCTCTCTCTCTCTCTCTCTCTCTCTCTCAAATAAATAAATAAATAAATAAATAAAATCTAGAAAGAAAGAAAGAAAGAAAGAAAGAAAGAAAGAAAGAAAGAAAGAAAGAAAGAAAGAAAGAAAAGAAAGAAGCCAGACACACAGGGGCAAATATTGTACATCTCCACTTCTAAGAGGTACCTAGAATAGACAAATGCATAGAGACAGAGGGTGAAATAGAGGTTACCAGAGTTTGGGAGGAAAGTGGAAGGGGGAATTACTGTTTAATATATATATAGGGTTTTTGTTGGGGATAATGATAAAGTTCTGTGAATAGATAATGATAATTGTTAACAGCATTGTGAATGTATTTAAGCACTGAATTGTACACTTACAGTACTTAAAATGATAAATACTATGGCTTAAATAATAAGTATTATAAGCATTCTACCGTATTAAAAAAAGTTTTTAATTTAAAAAGCTGGAAGTCAAAATCTAGAAAATAATATCAGAAGATGAGAAAAGTGCTCATGGGTTATTTAGAGTGTGCTTTGGTTCTTGTCTTGCTTTGCAGAGTAATAAAAGTAATGAGTGACTTGACATTTTAAAAAATGTGTAGCTACTAATTTGAAAAGATATATGCATCCATGTTTATTGTAACATTATTTACAATAGCCAAGATATGGAAGCAACCTAACTGTCCATCCATAGATGAATGGATAAAGAAGATGTGGTATACATATACAATGGACTATTACTCAGCCGTAAAAAAAGAAGGAAATCTTGTCGTTTCTGACAACAGGGATGAACCTACAGGGTATTACACTAAGTGAAATAACTCAGAGAAAAACAAATACCATATGATTTCAATTATATGTGGAATCTAAAAAGCAAAACAAATGAACAAACACACATATACTGTAGAGAGTAAGATGGAGTCACTCATGTCAAGCAGGGGCCTATGTCAAGCAATGATGCAAGTAGTTAAGGGTTCTGAAGCTGTCAGATAGCACTGAGACCAGTACCAGCTGACAGCACCCCAGAACTGATAACTAGAAGTCTGCAGGGTCTCAAGAGTGATTAAATCCCTTTTAAAAAGGGAGGTTTTTTGCAGCAAACTGTAGACTCTCTAGACACTGACCCCTCGAGGTCTGAGCAGTTGAAAAAGGCAGCCACTGCAGAAGGCTCTGCCTGATTGATCTCCGAACAGAACTGAGATCCTCCACTGCTTATAACAGAATAAACAGTAAGTGCCAAGAGCTGACCTGGACCGGAGTGAGGTCTTATCTCAACTGTGCACCCACACACTGACTTCGAGTTTGGTTCGTTCACCTCCTACCCCTCCATGCTATCTTGTTTGTTGTGTGACTTAGGTCTTCTGTTTTGCTTCGTGTGCCATGTAAGAAGCCAAGTTAATCACGTGGTGAAATGTCATTGAGTTTGGAATCCTGAACCTGCTTTATAATTATGTTAACCTTGCTTTATGACTGAATAAAGCTGACAGTGTGGAAAGACGTAACTCATGTGTGTACCTTCATAGTGTGCTCATGACATACACAAACAGAAACAGTCTCATAAATACAGAGAACAAACTGATGGTTGCCAGAGGGGGGGGGGATGGGCAAAATGAGTGGAGGGGATTAAGAGGTACTATCATCACAGGGATGAAAAGTACAGTGTAGGGAATATAGTCAATAATACTATAATAACTCTGTATGGTGACAGATGGAGACTACACTTATCGTGGTAAACACTGCATTATGTATAGAATTGTCGAAAGCCCTGTGCTGTACATCTGAAACTAATATAACATTGTATGTCAACTATACTTCAGTTAAAAAAAAATAAAACTGTGTAGCTAAATATGTGTGTTGGATTTTTAAGAGGAATTCTAAGAAGTTATAGATTCTGTCATAGCTTCCACTCTGACAGAGGGGGGAGAAAATAATTAAAAAAGAAAAAAATTGGGGCACCTGGGGGGCTCAGTCAGTTGAGCGTCTGACTTTTGATTTCAGCTCAGGTCATGATCTCAGGGTCTTGAGATCGAGCCCCGCCTCGGTCTCTGCTCTCAGTGTGGAGTCTGCTTGAGATTCTCTCCCTCTGTCTCTGCCCTTCCCCTCTGCTCTCTCTCTCTCTCAAAATAAATAGAATCTTAAAAAAAAAAAGAAAAAGAAAAGAAAGAAAAAACCTTCCTAACACAACAGAAAACAGGAAAAGAAAAACAAGTCAAAGACAATTCATGAAAAAGACATAATAAGGTGGCAAATATTAATCAAATATTTTTTTAAAACTCATTAAAATACAGAGACTGTAAGGTTGGGTAAAAAGCAAAATCCAACTATATACTACTCACAAGAGAAATATCTAAAACAAAATGACCCAGAAAGATTAAAATTAAAAGCATAGGAAAAGACATGCCAGGAAAATACTAATGAAAACAAAGATGGTATTGCAATATTACAGTGCAAATATCGGGCCAAAGTCCTGGACTTTTAAAAAGTTTATAAAATGTTGACCTTCAGTATTTCCAGTGTGGCTGACTACAAATATAAATCTGATACTTTCTACCTGGTGTTACTTATCTGTTCTTTCTAATCTTTCTAAATCAACTACCAAAGGCATTTATGGAGTAGCATGTACTATGTGTTAGATAATGTGGTGGAGACCAAGATGAATACAACCTAATTACTTACTCCATAGAACTTACAGTCTTATAGGAGATAGAAGTCCAGTAACTTTTTCCAAAGGCAGCAGATTGTGTGTGCCGGTGGAGAGTTATAAGTTATAAATGATGGGAATTGGGCATGAATATAGAATCAGGAAAAAACATGCAAAATGCGGCATTCGAGATGGTCCTGAAAAACTGGATAGAATTTTAACAGATGGAGGCAGGGAAAAGTTATTTCAGGTTGAGGAGAAACAGTAAGGCTTTGAGCAATGTATTGTATTTTCTGCTTTTTCTTTACAGCCCTCTTATCTAAAAGAATTTTCACTGATTATATTGTCTATTAACTCTTTAAGTAAAGTGATTATGATCTCCATACTGACCGGCTAAATTTTATTTGTAGGGATTATCTTAAGACAGTAATGGAAATATAATTGTAAATCTTTTTGTATTCAATATTATATGTCCTTGGCCTGTTTTTTAAAATTCTTATTTTATAACTTCTTATGTAAATTCTTATCTGTACAATGAGCCAGATTCTTCAATGCATAAATTATTCTGTAGTTTCAAAAAAGATAAAAATATATATTTTAAAAGATTTATTTATTTATTTTTAGACAGAGAGATAGAGCAAGTGAGCAAAGGGGAGGAGGAGGGGCAGAGGGAGAGGGAGAGAGAGAGCGGCTCAAGCAGACTCCCTGCTGAGCATGGAGCCTGGTGCTGGGCTCAGTCTCACAGCTCTGCGATCATGACCTGAGCTGAAACCAAAAGCCAGACATTCAACCCACTAAGCCACCCAGGTGCCCCTAAAAAAATTATTTTTAAAAAGCTACACTAAGGATATAATTTCACTAGTATTAGTTTCTTTACAGCCCAGACTATGACCTAGACACCAGCTTTTTTCCCATGGGGGGTAGGAAGCATACTTTGGGACTAATTTTTTGCTGGATAGCTTCATAAATTTAAACTAGATTGTTATCATTTTAGACTTCATTTGCTAGAAATGCGACCTACTCCATTTACCTGTAACAGCTCATTTGCTTTATTTTTCATTTTCTTTTGCTCAAGACAACAGAATTGCAAACTGCATGGTTAGGTTAACACTTTCGTTGCTTTTTAAAAATTTCTCTTCTAACCTAATTCTTTACCAGATGTTTTCCTCATGCTTCCTCATAGTGTCTCAGAAGTTGATTTCTACACTAGTTTTCCACAGGGGGAAGAAGAATATATAATTTGTTTTTTCATACAGTGTTGTTAATATTAACAGGAAGAGGCTAATTTTATCTGAAGTAATAACATACTCTATGTTAAAGACAGGTTAGATGCTTCCCTCAGAACTTGGTCCGGGAAAAGGAAAATGGAACAGATGACTCCTGAAATGTTTTCCTGTTCGGTTCAGAGATTCAGCTTTGCCCCCACTTTAAATTGTCAGCAAATGAAGAGTGGCATTTGGAATTTCCACTGTCTCCCTATTGCTTTGCCTTCTTCAGTTTAATGCCTGCTCCTCTACAAAGATTAACATATTTTCCACTCATGATTTACTTGTCAGGGAATTTAAGAGTTTTCTGGAACCTGAAGTCTGTCTTTAGTAGTGATGATTACTGGATAATTGCCTATTCTTTGGTGGAATTTCCATTTTTAGATTACGCCAGGCTCTACAGCCTTTATTTCTTTGGCAGAAGAACCCAAAGGCAATGGAGTATATTTTTTCCCCTTCTCCGGCCCAGCTTAAACAATGACTCACTTGGGCCCTGGGGCTTTGCTTCATACTCTCATTCAGGGGCCACTTTTTACCCTTGTTCCTCTTATTTGCCTTAATATTCTGTTTGAAACCTTTCGTATCCTTTGGCACATGGCTTTGCCTCTGAGGTTATTGTCAAAAAGGTATCCATCACCCCAAACTGGAACAGACAATCCAGTTATGTCCCCATGAGCCATTTTTTCGTTACGGCAGCTGATTCAGGTCATAGAGAGTACAGAAATAATATCTTTAAGGAAACACAATTCCAAATGTGGTAGAAGGAGAAATGTTCTCCAAAAAGATACAAATGCCAGTGTCATCCAGTTAAAGATTGAAAGATTTCCCTCTATTTGAGATACTCCTGTGACTGATTAAAACTCCCTCAGTGCATATATGTGGGAGGTAGGAAACACTCAGAGGAATTGGATTCAGAGTTTTCAGGAGAATATGGTTATATGAACGGGTTTCTTCATTGAAAGACTTGGTCTCATCTATGGTTCAGAGTTTTGTTGAAGAAAAAAGTTTTCCCTCCTTTTTGGCAATGGTTCTGTGTGGTCTTGATTTTTTATTCTGATTCCAGCCTTCCATATCTCTTCCTCTAATGATGATTCCTTGATTTTTCTCTTTGCAGTTTTAACAGTGTATGTCAGGGAACTCACATTCTCTTTCGGGAATTCAGCTTCATCCAAGCCACCCCTCACAATAGGGCATCATTCTTACGGGCCTTCTGGAAATGCTTCCGAACTGTGGGCAAAAATGGCGGTAAGTCTTCCCCAATTATTTTCTTGCCTTCCTTTCTTCCTTCCAAACTTCTTTCTTTTGTTCCTATAAATACTGTTTGAGTACATGTTATTTGAGGCTCTACGAACCCCTTACTTTTTGAGGAGCGGTCGTCTTGTGTCACAGATACTACCACCATTACTAATACCAGCACCATCGCTAATGATATCTATTAGGAGCCAAGCGCAGTTCTGAACACTTCATGTGTGGTGATTCATTTACTCTTCACTATAGCTCTCCCCATCCCCATCTTATAACTAATGAAACTGGGGATCGGAGAGGTTAAGTAACTTGACAAGTTCATACAGCAAATGCTGGGGTGGGATTCATATACAGGCAATCTGGCTCCAGAGCTTTTGCTCTTGGCAAATATTAAAATACCGTGCAGCAGATTGAAGAAATAATATGAATACAAAGAAGGAGATTCCGGATTGGAGGGTGGGAGTAGGATGGGGACACTATTGTTAGAGAAAGGGGAGCAAATAGATTAGAGAAGAATCTCCTGAGAACTGGTTGTCTGGTCTAATTTGGGAAGAAAGAGTAGGAGTTATCTACATGGATAAAGGAAAGAAGGACATTCTAGGTAGAGCATGTGCTGTGGTGTAGAAGCATAAAAGAATCTGGAATATATAAGATATTGAGAAGATCACAATGGTTAGAGTTTGTGAAGCGGATTAGGGGAGATGCACCTGTGGAGAAATAGCAGAGTCAGGTCCTGAAAGACCATTTTTGCCATAAAAAAAGAAGTTGGATTTTATTCTGTAGGTTAAAGGATTTTATTCAGAAGAATGGTGTGATGATATCTGGATTCTAGAAAGATCATTTGAAAGGCAGTATAGAAATGGCTTAGAGGGTGGGCACCTGGGTGGCTCAGTTGGTTAAGCATCTGCCTTCGGCTCAGGTCATGATCTCGGGGTCCTGGGATTGAGCCCTGTGTTGGGCTCCCTGCTCAGTGGGGAGTCTGCTTTTCCTTCTCCCTTTGTGGCTCCTCTGGCTTGTGTTCTCTCACTGTCTGTCAAATAAATAAATAAAATCTTTAAAAGAAAAAAAGAAAAGAAATGACTTAGAGGTTAAGTCTGGAGGCAGAGCTCGTAGTTAGGAGATTTGCAGTAGTGGAGATAATAATAAGGGCCAAACCCAGATTTACTAATATGCTAATATGCTATTTCTATGCTTCTGTGACATGTAACTCAAGAGATTATCCATCTCAGTTATACAATTGAGCAGAAATACTTAGTATACTGAGAATAGCATTGTCTCCTTTATAGACTATATGCACTAGTGGAGAAAAATCAAAGTGGACTCAATTTTAAGTGAACTACCTAAGAGAAACTAGCCCATCGGTCTCTACATAAACAAAACTGGGAGCTGTGAGTGTATAGGTAAAGTTTGTCGTATTTCGTCAGAACCTGTTTTTCCCAATCCTTTCCCAGTCCCTTAGTCAGTCAGCAAATATTTATTGAATACTCACTATATTGAAGAATGGTGCATATAGCTAGACCTGGGTTTTGTGGAATAGGCACATAGAGATAACTATGGAAAAGAGTCTTTAGATCTCCTTAATTCTTTTCCTGATTTAGAAGTGGGGCCTCTTCCAGAATTTGTTTACTATCACAAGGGATCCATATAGCATTTGGACTCTGAGCAGATGTAGGTTTCTTTACCTTTCTTGTAGCAGCTGCCAGTGAATCATCCAGCTGCTAAGAGGAAGCAGCTCCAAGGTCTCCCTGTTTTTCCTGTGCCATAAACAAGACCTGGATTTTATGCTGGATATTTATTGTTAGGCTTCTTAGTCAGACAGCTCCTGATTTCTTAAAGACCAAATGCAACATTTGCATCTAGGTGATCCTAAAATCTTTGGTTAAATCATTTTAATATATTCTCAGTTTCTTCCAGGAAACTTTAGAACATGTTTCAGTCCTGGAGTGTGTCAGTTCCCAATTTTAATCCAGAACAAGCAAAAACACTCAGAGGCAAAGTTCCAAAAGAAAGTACTTATTAAGCCCCATTTTTTTCAATTAGAATGCCACGTACCTGACTCCTACTCAGAGGAGCTGATACTATATTGTTCTTCTGCAGATGACTTCCTTAGAACATCTTGTACATATTTTAACATTATCAAGAAGAAACTAGGTCTTCAGGGAAACAGCAAAAGAAGAGCAGAGTTCCAGCATAACATATCTAAAAATGAAGCCACCTGTAGAAAACTAAGGACCTGATGCCTTCTGGCAAGAAACCATTTATCCCAGTTTTTAGCAAGTATAAGGAAGCAATGTCATTTCTGCATGACTGAGTACTGAATGATGCTAATTTTCCTGTGTCTGAAATTCAAATAACCTCATGAAGATTATAGTGAACCTCTTGCTATCTAGGCGACTTTATACAGTCTTGGAAGCAAAAAGATCTATTCATATGTAGTAAGCCTTTAAAATTCAACTTCTCACTTTGGTATTTCTTTCAGTGTGAAAGATTAATCTAAATTTTCCAAGTCTGGCAAAGATTAAAATTCCCTGAAGCAAATCTTCACTTCTGTTTAGGGATATTGGTTCAAAAAAGCTATTGTCCACAGTTTATTTTTATAGTTTGTTAGAATTTAATTTTGAGCTTTGTGCTTTTACAAATGAACAAATATTTGTGTGTGTGTGTGTGTGTGTGTGTGTGTGTGTGTGTATTTCATTTAATAAGAGAATGAGAGCTACTTCCTCTTCTGCCAATGAAGAAGTACTTACTTAGGGAATTGTCCTCCTGCCATAAGCAAGTAGAAAATCAGACAATGTATCTGAAACAACTCTTTCAGACATTGAACAACAGTTAATCTGGGGCTGTGGTCTCTGAGATGCAGTTGCCAAGCAACAGTACAGGAGAGGAGATCCAAAGAGCACAGCAGTCTTACTGAGTTGAGGAGGCAGAGATTGGGGTTTAGGGAGGCCCCAGTGGCCAGAATTTGCAGGGCAGAGTACCAAAGAGGAGGGAGTTGCTTAGTAAGCTCGAGAGAGCTGCAACTGGGTATTTGAGTCTCTGGCTACAAACTCTGCACATGTGTGGGTTGGAAAAAGAACCACCAGAAAACAGTAGGCCAAACAATTCCTGGAGTATACACAGGGCTAGGAATAGTTCATACTTCTACCAGCCAAAGTGGAGAAACCTCAAAGCACATAGGGCATTGACACTGGAGAGAGACCTCAGTGGCTTAAAAAACAAAAAGGATTCAACAGGTCTATCTGCAGATAACTTAACTGTATGCCAGAACAAAATTCACCACTCCTTAAAGGAACTCAGTAAAATCTAGCACTCAAGGGGCACCTGGGTAGCGCAGCGGTTAAGCGTCTGCCTTCGGCTCGGGGCGTGATCCCAGCGTTCTGGGATCGAGTCCCACATCGGGCTCCTCCGCTGGGAGCCTGCTTCTTCCTCTCCCACTCCCCCTGCTTGTGTTCCCTCTCTCGCTGGCTGTCTCTATCTCTGTCGAATAAATAAATAAAATCTTTAAAAAAAAAAAAAAATCTAGCACTCAATAACATAAAATCTACAATGTCTGGCATCCAGTTAAAAATTACCAGACATTAAAAGAAGCAAGAACATATGACCCATAACCCGGAGAAAAATCAATCTGTAGAAACACAGACCCAAAAAAGACAGAGATAATAGAATTATTAACAAGGGCCTTCAAACAGTTATTTTAAATCATATAAATATGCTCAAGTATGTAAAGGAAAACATGACTATGATTAGGAGATAAATGGAAGATACTAAAAAGATCCAAATGGAATTTCTAGACATAAAAAATGTAATATCAAAAGTGAAAATAATGATGATAGCAATTAGCATTTATGAAGTTGCTTCATATGTGAAATATCTAATTTTTCTTCACAACAATCCTTTGTGTTAGGTAGATATTTTTATTATCACTTTTTCACAGAAAATGAAGCAGATTCAGAAAGTTAAAGAACTTGTCCTAGGTCACAGACCTAGTAAGTGAAAACACCAATGCCGAAGAAGCCAGAAAACTGACGAGGGGGAGTATTATTTTTTTAATGTGCTCTTCATCAGATAGTGTGTGAGGTGCTTGAAATACAACTGAGTAAATGACAATAATTGCCCTCAAGGAGCTCACATTCCAGTAGAGTAGTCTAGAATAGTTTCCCCGGAGTGTAAGTGATCATTAAAGCCATGTATAGAATCCAGTGATAGTACAAGGGAGGAAATAGTTCTTCTGCAGAAGTCAGGAAAGGCTATGATGGAATAGGCAGGATGGAACTTGGAGTGGTAGAAAGCTGTTTAGCAAGTAAGGAGTACATTCTAACAAGAATAAACAAGTTTTTTGAAAGTATGATGACATGAAACAACATGGTTCCTGTGGGAAACCGTAAGAAGTTCATTTTGGCTGGTGCTTAGTATGTAAGAAGGAAACATCATCCCAGCCAGTCAGTTGAATCTTACCAATTTGTGTGGTATTTTCACATATGAGACTGGCAAAAGCATGGAAAATGGAATGGAAGGCAGGTGGTAGGACCAGTTAGGAGTCAGTACAACAGAACAGGTAGTGGCAGGGAGATGAAGAGCTGTTTAAGGTTGGTTTGACAGGACTTGCTGATTGATTGGGTGGGAGTGTGGGAGAGAAGAGTCAAGAATGAATGCCAGAATCTCAAGTATTGCCAATTTCATCCCTCCCTTCCTTTTTCCTTTCCTTTTTTTTTTTTTAATTCTTTCACCTTTTATGTTTTACTCTGAATTCACTGTGATTTGTCTTCATAGTCTAGGAATATTCATTCATTCAACGAACATTTATGTATTAGTTGCTAGTGATAAAGCAGTGAGTGGAGCAGAAATTCCTGCTCTCACGGAGTTTGTGGTCTAATAATCAGAGATTTGAAAAAAAAAAATCCCTGCACTTATGAAAGAAGATCACAGTCTAGGAATCAGAGACTTGCAGTCAGTCTATATAATCATATGATAAAAACTGTTTTTCCTGAAATACCTAATGTTATGGTGGTTAAAGTGATCTCAAGGGAGAATGCAGACAATTTAGGCTGAAATAAAGCTTTCGGTTTGACTTCTCTGTTCAGCTGCTTCAAACTTCCCCCTGATTTTACTTGTCACTAATCTTCACCACCAAAAACCATTCTGTGAGGATTAACAGTGCTTACTTCAGGAGTGGGTGGCTGTCTTGTTTGAAATATTAAAGAGCGTTTATTACTTTTGTCATTTTTTAAACAAACAAACAAAAATCCTTCCACATAATCTCTTCAGTCCTGCGGTTTCCTCTGGCCTGTCCTCCATACCTGCTCCCACCAGAGCTCCATGGCTCCGCGTTTGTCCCAGAAACCTGATGTGGCCAATAAACAACTTCTTCAACCTTCAGTTCCTGGGCCCTGTCTCCCATTTTACTTATTTCTTCTCAATTCTAATTTTTTCTTTTTCCGTCTTTGCTTCCTTCTTCGAAACCTTTTCTCCAAGGAGAACATTGACGTGTGATGTTGGCTCAAATCTTTTACCTCACTACCTCCAGTAACTTGAATCTTTCCCTCTATTTAATGTTCCTTTATTTTTTTGTCTATTTCAGTTATTTGGGGCTATCACACTTGTCACACAAGCATTCCCGGAATGCTTTTGTCACCACCTCCTCTCCTACCCAGCCCTCCTCACCCTCGATGCATAATACCCTTAGGTTGCTAACCTCTCTTTATCCTTTTAAGTCTTAGTTTAAAGGTCAGCTCCTTAAAAGACCTTCTTTGTCCCTCCCTTCCTCATCTGAATTAGATCCCTTCATTATTCTTTTGCAAATCATCCTGTAATTTTTAGTCATACCATTTATTACAGTTTCTGGCTAAGTGTTTTCTGGATGACTCTACTTAATGTCCATCTCCCTTATTAAACTGTAAGCTTGATGAGGGCAAGAACCTTGTTTTGCCAATAACTATATTCTTAGCACCTAACATATGAAAATGATTTCTTTTTTGTTATTTAACATGAAGGCTTACCACTTCCCAATCACTATTCAATAATCTGTGATTATTGAAGGGATTATATTAAAATCATCTCTTATATTGGAGAGTAGGGTTGGTTTCGAAAGAGCATTATACTCTTCAATTTTGTGTAGGGATTTGATTTAAAATAATAGTAGCTACTCCTTACTGATCACCCACTATAGACAAGGCATAAACTTCACATTCAAAGTGCCCCATTAAAAACTGGCCCATTCAAAGCTATACAATATCAATCGACACCTAATTAAAATAATATTCAGTACTTTCTGGTGCTTCCAAACAAGGATTAAAAGATTTAGATCATGGTCTGTATGCAAACTTTATTTATTTATTTTTATTTATTTATTTATTTATTTATTTATTTATTTTTGAGGGAGAGAGCGTGGAAGGGGAGAGGAAGAGGGAGAGGGAGAGAGAGATTCTTTTTTTTTTTTTTTTAAAGATTTTTATTTATTTATTCGACAGAGATAGAGACAGCCAGCGAGAGAGAGAACACAAGCAGGGGGAGTGGGAGAGGAAGAATCAGGCTCATAGCAGAGGAGCCTGATGTGGGGCTCGATCCCACAACGCCGGGATCACGCCCTGAGCCGAAGGCAGATGCTTGCTTAACCGCTGTGCCACCCAGGCGCCCCGGGAGAGAGAGATTCTTAACCAGGCTCCATTCCCAGCACTGAGTCTGATCTCAGGACTCTGAGATCATGACCTGAGCTGAAATCAAGAGTTGGACACTTAACCGACTGAACCACCCACGTGCCCCATGATCCGGATGCAAACTTTAACCATTGGTGAGGATCTAACTAGTACTACCTCCTTTTCTTTTGTATTCTGTGTCGTGCCTTTATGCTCTGAAAGAAATCACAATCTAGCAGTTGGCTGACTGCATGTGCCTTGGCCTGCAGTTATGTTTTCTTTGGCTAGCAACATTAAAAATAATTTTTTTAGGGGTGCCTGGGTGGCTCAGTTGGTTAACCGTCTGACTCTGGAGCTCAGCTCAGGTCTTGATCTCATGGTGGTGAGTTCAAGCCCTGCTCTGGGCTCTGCACTGGGTGTGGAGCCTACTTTTAAAAAAAAATTAAAAATTAAAAAAAAAATAATTTTAAAAATTAGATGCCAACATTTAGCATAAAAATCTCAATTCAATTTCACTTAAAGAATGGAAAATCATCCAAATACCATGCCCACATTCCAATAGAGAGGCAGTTTGCCAGGGCGGAGGTACAGCTGCTCCCTTTAGACAGGGCGTGTGGTGGCCTCAGATTTACCACCATCCCCAGCTGCCTTGCTTCATCTGCTTACGTTTCCTGCCTGGCCTCTGTAGGCATTTGAGTTTGCTACCATTGCTAGAACTTCTTGGTCCATTTATAATCACTTGAAAGGTAAAGTTACACTCTTACTTCAGAACGAGAAGTCAGAAGCTTATTCCTTGAGCAGATTCTCTTTTCTCCTTGATATCTTTTTTTTTTTTAAGATTTTATTTATTTATTTGACAGAGATAGAGACAGCCAGCGAGAGAGGGAACACAAGCAGGGGGAGTGGGAGAGGAAGAAGCAGGCTCATAGCGGAGGAGCCTGATGTGGGACTCGATCCCAGAACGCCGGGATCACGCCCTGAGCCGAAGGCAGACGCTTAACCGCTGTGCCACCCAGACACTCCTCCCCTTGATATCTTGATGTCTCAAAAAATTTTAGAATTGAAAGGGACCTTAGAAGTCATCTTGTCTTGAAACTAGGACTAAGGTTTTAAAATATATTTATTGCTTGATTGTGGTAAAATATACTTAACATAAAATTTACCATTCAAACCACTTTTTAAGTAGAGAAATCTCTTTTGGTGATAAAATATAAATGACATAAAATTTAACATTTTAACTATTTTTTTAAAAGATTTTATTTATTTATTTGAGAAAGAGGGAGAGCACGAGTGGGGAGGGGGTCAGATGGAGAGGGATAAGCAGACTCCCTGCTGAGTGTGGAGCCCAATTCAGGGCTCAATCCCAGGACCCTGAGATCATGACCTGAGTCAAAGTCAGATGCTTAACCTACTGAGCCACCCAGCCACCCCCATTTCAACCATTTTTTTTTCAACCATTTTTAAATGTACAGTTCAGTGGCATTAACTACATTCACATAGTTGTACAGCCATCACCACCATTCATCTCCTTAATTTTTTTCATCTTCCCAAACTGAAACATTTTACCCATTAAAAAATTACTCCCCATTTCCCCATCCTCTAGCCCCAAATAACCAGTATTTTATTTTCTGTCTCTATGTCTTTGACTATTCTAGGTATCTCATATAGGTGGAATTACACAATATTTGTCCCTTTGTATCTGGTTTATTTCACTACGCATGATGTTTTCACAGTTCATCCATGTTGTAGCGTGTGTCAGAATTTCATTCTTTTCTAACCATTGTGTGTACATATCATAGTTTGTTTATCCATTCATCTGTCAACAGACACTTGGGTTGCTTCTACCTTTTGGCTATTGTGAATAGCACTGCTATGAACATGGACGTACGAGTATCTGTGTAAGTCCCTGTCTTTGATTCTTGGCCATATACTTATGAACAGAATTGCTGTGTCATATGATAATTCTATGTTTAACTTTTTAAGGAATTGCCATACTGTTTTCTATAGTGGCTTCACCATTTTGCATTCTTACAAGAAATTCACAAGGGTTCCAATTTCTCCAGGGCCTCAACAACACTTATTTCCTGTTGTTTTGATAAAAAGGCATCCAAATGGCTATGAAGTCATATCTCATTGTTTTGATTTGTGTGTCCCCAGTGAGTAATGATGTTGAACATCTTTTCATGTACTTATTGGCTATCGGATTTTTTGGTTTTGTTTTGTTTTTACCAGTTGCATTTTTAAAAATTTATTTTAATTCCAGTGTAGTTAATATACAGTGTTATTTTAGTTTCAGTTGTACAGTAAAATGATTCAGCAGTTCCATATATTACTTAGTGCTCATTAAGAAAAGTGTACTCTTTTTTTTTTTTTTAAAGATTTTATTTTATTATTTGACAGAGATAGAGACAGCCAGCGAGAGAGGGAACACAAGCAGGGGGAGTGGGAGAGGAAGAAGCAGGCTCACAGCGGAGGAGCCTGATGTGGGGCTCGATCCCATAACGCGGGGATCACGCCCTGAGCCGAAGGCAGGCGCTTAACTGCTGTGCCACCCAGGCGCCGCAAGAAAAGTGTACTCTTAATCGGCCTCACCTGTTTCCCTCATCCTTCCAACTACTTCCTCTCTGGTAACCATCTGCTCTCTATAATTAAGAGTCTGTGTCCTAGTTTGTCTCTCTCTTTTTTTTCCTCTTTGCTCATTTGTTTTGTTTCTTAAATTCTACATATAAGTGAAATCGTATGGTATTTGTCTTTCTCTGACTTACTTTGTTTAGCATACTACTTTCTAGCTCTGCCATTGAAGATGGCAGGATTTCATTCTTTTTTTATGGCTGAATAATATTCCTGTGTGTGTGTGTGTGTGTGTGTGTGTGTGTAGATATATACCACATCTTTTTTATCCATTCATCTATGGATGGACACTTGGGTTGCTTCCATAGTTTGACTATTGTAAATAATGCTGTAATAAACATAGGAGCTTATATATCCCTTCAAATTAGTGTTCTTGTATTCTTGGGGTATATACCAATTGGTGTGATCACTGGATCATAGGGCAGTTCTATTTTTAGTTTTTTGAGGAACAGCAATACTGTCTTCCACAGTGGCTACACCAGTTTGCATTCCCAACAATAGTGCACAAGGGTTCTTTTACTCCACATCCTCATCAACACTTGTTTCTTGAGTTTTTGATTTTAGCCATTTTGACAGGTATGAGGTGATATTTCATTGTGATTTTTATTTGTATGTCCCTAATGATGAATGATGTTGAGCATCTTTTCACGTGTCTGTTGGCCATCTGTATGTCTTCTTTGGAGAAATGTGTAAGTCCTTTGACCATTTTTGAATAATGTTGTTTGTTTTTTTGTTGTTGAGCTGTGGGAGCTCTTTATGTATTTCTATGATCCATTTTGAGTTAGTTTTTATGTAAGGTATAAAAGGGTCAACTTCCTTCTTTTGCCTGAGGGTATCTAGTTTCCCCAGCGCCACTTGCTGGAAAGACTTGTTGAGTATTCCTTCCCCCAATGAAGGGTACCCTTGTTGAAAACCAATTGACCATACAAGTGAAGATTTGTTTCTGGGCTCTCTATTCTATTCCAGTGGTCTATATATTTGTCTTTATGCCGGTACCAAACTGTTTTAAGTTCTGTAGCTTTGTATTACATTTTGAAATTAGGTAGTTTGTGTCTTCCAACTTCATTCTTCTTTTTCAAGATTGTCCTGGCTATTCAGGGCCCCTTGCAATTCCATATGAACTTAAGGATCAGTTATTCTATTTCTGTAAAAAAGTTTGTTGGGATTTTGATAGGGATTGTGTTTTATCTGTAGATTTCTTTGGATAGTATTGACATCTTAATAATGTTAATTCTTCTGTTAAATAACAAAAACTCAACCAAGTAAATTTGAAAGATCTAATTGACTTTATTAATAGATTCATAGGGGCACCTGGGTAACTTAGTCAGTTGAGCATCCTACTCTTGGTTTCAGCTCAGGTCATGATCTCAGGGTCGTGGGATTGAGCCTCTAGTCTGGCTCTGTGCTCAGTGCAGGAGTCTGCTTGTCCCTCTCCCTCTGCCTCTGCCCCTCCCCCTGCCCCTCCCCCCTCATTTTTGTGTACTTTCTCTCTCTAAAATAAATAAAATCTTTAAAAAAAAAAAAAAAGATCCATGAATCAGGCAGCATCCCATCTAGCAAGCAGAAGGGAGTTTCATCGAACTGCTGGAAAAGAAATGTTTTTAAAGATAAACAGGGAACAGAAAAAAGGAAATTATTAGTGAAGAATCCACTGTTTTAGGCAAGGGTCACCCTCCTAAGGGGACTAGAAGAGGTCTATCAGTAAACTTCCTCTTACTCACCAGGTAAATCCCATATTGACTAGTCAAAAGTTACATTCCTGGGGGGTTGAAACTGCAGTTAGATTAGGTATTAAGTCTTGGTTTACTGACCTAGGACCTTAACTTAAGTGACACCATTTTGGACCTGTGATTTTCTTTTAAGTCTTCTTTAATTTCATTCAGCAGTATTTTATAGCTTTCATTATGCAAGTCTTTCACCTCCGTGGTTAGATTTATTCCTAAGTATTTTAGTCTTTTCATATAATTGTAAATGGAACTTTTTTTCTTAATTTCCTTTTCACATTTTTCACAGCAACCTTATGAAAATGTAGTTGATTTTTGTATGTTGATTTTGTATCCTCCATCTTCTCAGAGTTCATTTATTAGTTGTAATAATGTGTGTGTGTGTGTGTGTGTGTGTAAAAGAGAGAGATTTTTAAGGTTTTCTACATAGAAGATGATGTCATCTTCAAATAGAGATAGTTTTACCGTTTTCTTTCCAACTTGGATGCCTTGTATTTCTTTTTCTTATCTAATTGCTCTGGTTAGAACTTCCTGTACTGTGTTGAAGGGAAGTGGCAAAAGCAGGCATCCTTGTCTTATTCCTGATGTTGGGGGAAAGCTTTCCAGTATTCGGTTTGGAGATAAAAGCTTGTCAAGAAAGTTGTGATTCACATAGATAATTAGCTGCAGATACTTATAGCTTTGTTTTTAACATCTTGACATCCAGTCAATTTGGGGGCGGTTAAACTGAATTAGTTTAGTTATATGCCTAAATATTAAAAAACGGAGTGATAGTAAATTGTTGTGTCAAAGCCGAGTAACTAATGTAACTAACAATTGCTCACATTCCTAATTGACGAATAATCGCTTTGGAGAAATCAATAATTTTCTTAGCTAGTTTAAAAACTTCATTGTTTGGAGAAAAATAAATGTGTCTTATTATATATGAGTTGATTTATGGTGTTATTTCTTTAAAAAATCAGATACCTAAGAGGCTGCTATAGAAAGAATTATGTGCCCCAAAATTCATATGTTGTAGCCCTAACCCCAAGGTGACTGTATTTGGAGGTAGGGCCTATAAGGATGTAATTTAGGTTATATGAGGTCATAAGATTAGGGTCCTGATCCAAATGGATTAGTGTCCTTACAAGAAGAGACACCAGAGAGAGAGCCTGTGTCCTCTCTTTGCCGTGTGGGGACACAGTGAGCAGGTGGCCTTCTGCAACCACAGAGAGATACTCCCAGACACTGACCCTGCTAGCTCCTTGATCTTGGACTTCCAGTCTCCAGAACTGGGAGAAAATAAATTTCTGTTGTTGAAGCAACCCAGTCTGTGGTATTATGGCAGCTCAAGCAGACTAATACCAAGGCCATCTTTTTATTCATAGTTTCAGCACAGAAAAATTTTGTTTTGCATGCTGAGTCCAAATCCTGTTTTGATTCATCACTAACATTTTATCTGAGGCTGTAAGTATGACAGTGTTGTAAGCCTTAATTGAGCTATTTGAATTATGTAAAATATCAGCAAGATTTCCCAGTTCATAAACCTATATTTAATGAATTTATTTAAGGTAGAAATAATAGCAGTTGATTTCATTTGACTATTGTTCTGACAACTGCCTCATGTCAGTTATAAAACTTTAGTATAAAAGGATAAATTCTGGTATCACTACTGAAATCTCTGTAAATAACTCTGAAAGGTCTGCAATCTAAGTCTTATGCTAATAAAACTGACATTCTGTGTCAATTTGTATGACATCTATCCTATAGTGTTTTGAAAAACCCTAATTCTAACTGCTCGTGCTTATCTACACAGCATCTGAGGACATTTTAGTGCCCTGCCTTTTTATGATCCACTACTCCATAAATTATCTCCGCCATTGCTTTTCCAGTCCCAGTTCAGACATGACTACATTTTTGCTTTAGTATCTTAACACTTGAAGACTTCTATTTTATAATTATCAAACATTTAATAAAGTAATAAACCTACTTTGGTTCAATAACCACATCCTATAGAGGCAAGAAAGAGGAGGGCTTATTAACATCTGTACTCTCACCCAGTAGAATTTAAAGATTTTATGTAATCTCAGTCTTTATGTCAATATAGTCCTGGATTAAAAAGAAAAGAAAACAAGCAGGCAGATAAAAAGCTTTCTAATCAGTGGCACATTTACAGGTTCAAACACATATATACATTTGTGGAACAGAAGGAGCTCCACAGTGCGTTAACGGGAAAGCGCAGGTCGGTTGTGTCTGTATAATAAAATTTACTATGTGAAAGATTTAGTGTGCATTTTGTTTTTTTCATAGATTTTAAATAAAGGTAGGTTTTTAATAAGAAAAATATTAAAATTAAACATTTGTAGAACCTTATTAATGCCTCTGAAGAATTCTAGTCTTCTGGTTTGAAAACTATTGATGTACTTCAGGGGGCGCCTGGGTGGCACAGCGGTTAAGCATCTGCCTTCGGCTCAGGGCGTGATCCCGGCGTTATGGGATTGAGCCCCACATCAGGCTCTTCCGCTATGAGCCTGCTTCTTCCTCTCCCACTCCCCCTGCTTGTGTTCCCTCTCTCGCTGGCTGTCTCTATCTCTGTCGAATAAATAAATAAAATCTTTAAAAAAAAAAAAAAAAAAGAAAACTATTGATGTACTTCAGCCCTTCCCGCATCAGACTGATAAAAAAAATCAGCCCCCCCCCCAAAACTGAGGCCCAATGTCTCCCAGCCAGTTGATAAATTCAGTCATTCTCTCAGTCAAGTGCTCTTGCCGTTAGCATCAAGTGCTCCTGCTCTGATGCTAAATGAACATAAATATGACATTCAGTTCTGAGATCAATGAGTGATTCCCCGAAAGCCTAAAATGTGATCAAAGAAGTTAAGGTATAAAAATGTATTGCATTTGTCTGTGATCTTCTTTCATTGCTTTACAGACGGAGGAAAGGTAGCTACAAATTCTTTAAGTTCCATTTTACCTGTTTTCAAGAGAAAAAAAATATGGTTATTCCATCTTTTATTTAAAATTTAAAAATCATGATTCTTGTCATTCGGGGAAGCACAGTACTTGCTTTACTACATAGTTCATGCTTTGAAGGGCATAATAAACATAATTTAGAAGTCCTTTGAAAATATAACCAAGGATTTTTTAAAGTTAGGCTGAAGTGAGACTGTACTATGAGATGTTATTAAGCCCATTCTCTAAAGTAGATGTACCAGAAAACAGAATGGTGTGCCTTAGGCTTCTGAAACCTCCTGATTTCGTGGCTCTGTTAGAAACAAAAGTAAATGACTAATTTAAACTTACACACTATGAATCAAAATAAAACCACCTTAGGTTAAGGATGTCAATTTAATAAACCGTACTCAAATTTGGTTGTTTTGGTGGATTTCAAGTTGGCAGTATATAAAAGCAAGTAAAAGTAGTGTTGAAAATTTAATCTTTTCCGGTTTTATGTTGCTTGGCATAACCTGCTCTTCATTCCCACTGCCACCACCCTAATTTAGAACCCTAATTAATCGGAGAGGTGGGCCTCATTAACCCAGCACTGGAGAGGTTGTCAAAAAGACAGATTCCTTGAGCCCATCTCCAACCTACTAAATCAGTCAGCAAGGGAGGGACCTCGGGCTTTCTTTTTTTCTTTTCTTTTTTCTTTTTTTGCAAGCATTTCAGGTGATTCTTATTATCTCTCAAGTGTGGGAAACATTGAATAACTTTTGAACTTCTTCTTTGCTCCAGTCCTTGCTCTCCCTCAGTGGTTTTCAACCCTACTTGCATATCAAGTTCACTTACGGAACTTTAAAAAAAATAGTGATGCCAAGGCCACGTCCCAGACTGATTTAATCAGAATCTTTTGGGTTGGGGCCTATGCCATTTTTTTCTTTTTGAAAAGTTTTAAGTAAAAAAATGTTTTGCAGTATAACATATGTAGAGAAACATGCAAAGTAATAAACATACAGCACCATGGATTTCTACAAAATAAACATACTCATAGAATATTCATCCAGATAGAGAACATTACCAACACTGCAGACGCCTCTCCCAGGCCCGCTTCCAGTCATTAATCTCCTCTAGGGTATCATTAGTCTCATTTTTATCACCATAACCTTTATGGGCCTGATTTTGAACTCTCCATTGCTAGAATCATAGAGCATGTAGTCAGCGTCTGGCTTCTTTTGCTCAATGTTATATTTCTCATTTGTTGTTGGGCTTAGCTGCAGTTCTTTATCGTTGTTATACGGACTTCCATTTTGTGTATAAACCACAGTTTATCCGCCCTACCATAGGTGGCATTTGGATTGTTTTCAGTGTGGGGCTGGTACAAACAATGTTGCTGTAAGCGTACTTTTTTATGTCTCTTGGTATATAGATTTCTGTTAGGTATGTACTTAGGAGTGAAATTGCTGGGAATGTGTGTGTTCAGCTTTAGCACATGTTCCCAGGTTTCCAAAGTAATTGTATCATTCTCCACATTTAAGTGCAGTTTATGAGAGTTCCTGTGGCTCTGGAAGTTTTTGTGGGGCGCACTCATTTTAAAAGCTCTGCAGGTGATCCTGATAACCATTGAAGCTTGAGAACTACTTACTGCAAAATCTTTTATAAATATAATTCTCTACAGCACAGCTCTGGGCTTGTCCATCCCTGCTTAGAATGTCCATGGTTCTGTATTGCCTACTAAGGAAATAAGGAATTCCATTACCTTACATTGTAGGCCACTCCTGATCTAACCTCAGCCTTTCCAACCACTACACTCCTACGCATAGCCTAGACTCTAACCACACAGACACTCACTTTCCCCCAAACACTCCTGTGCTTTTCCCCTTGCACATCGTTGTTTTGCTTTTCGGTGTGGAACTTTCTTGCATGTCTGTCCCATTCCTGCCCATTCTCACGTAGCCCCGGCTCAAGTAGCACATCTAAAAGTCCTTGTGATTATCACATCCTCTCCTCCTGGCCCTCCGTGACCTCCACTCAAAAATGATCTCTCTTCTGGCACTTACTCTAGCATATCTTACGTGTAGTTATTGCAAACGTAGAATCTCTTTGCTAAGATATCATGTGGAGTCAAGAAGAAAGGGATTTTTTTGTCTTTCTTACATCCCGATCTAGATTATAAATTTGTAGTGTCAAGCTTCACATGAAGCACTAAAGAGAAAGCCTTTTTAGAGTTAGGTGGCCCTAGGTTCGGGTGGACTTTTATTAGATACAGCTGTGCGACCATGGTCATGTTACTTTTTCCAGGCCTTCATTTTCTCATCTGTAAAATGGAGAGTATACTACTTCAAAGTTGTGAAAACTCAGTGAGATCACAGATAAAAACAGTTAGTGATCTTGGCACATAATAACCGCTCCCTCAATGCCAGCTGCTTGTGTCATTGTGATAAGTATCATCGTTAACTCCCTTGATGGCAGAGACAGCATATTTTATCTCTGAATCCTCAGTCAGTGCCTTTGCTTGTTTTGGATGCTTTAAATGCTGGGTGAATAAATTCATGAATGCCTGCTGGATCATTAGATGGGCCATGCTTATTTGCAGTCCATTTCCAATAAGATCAGCTTGGAAATGTCTTGGAAGAAACAGTTCAGATTTCAATTTAACCATCAGATAGGGACAGAAAGGAAGGTTTCTACTACAAACTTCTAAAACTGTATTAAAAAGGCTAAATCCCCCATTTAACCATACAACAGCTGCCGTCCTTCTGCTGCCAGGAAACAGGGAAAACCCTCCAAGAGCTATTTGCTGTTTGTTTGTTCATCTGATAAACATGCCACGACTTGGGGAGAGCACACACTTCCCCTGCAGGCAAGCGCGGGTCTGGGAAGTTGCATGTAGCAGCAGTAAGGAAGAAATCCCCCCTCTGTGGGAGAGGCTCCCGCAGGGACGCTGCTCAGCCCATTTGCAGTTTTGCTGAGTTATTTACCAAGATGAAGGGACTGGGTGTGGCCGATCTGAGATTCCTCCTGGGAAGTCACTTCAAGAATCTCCTTCATTTCCTCACCCTTCATCTTTGTTCTCTGGCTTTGGTGCAAGGGTGCAGTTAGTCGCGCCCACTTGGCCGCTGCTCCCAGCACACTGAATTCTTTGAAGCCAGCTCTTGCAGCCAAGGATTCCCTGCCCTGTTCTTTTCTCCTTGCCCTGATTTCAAAAACAGTTCTGGAAATTCTCATCTGGCACGGAGATTGATGAGAAGGAGCTTCATGGGTTGCGTGCTGTTTTTCTAGATACATAGGAACCAAAGAGGACCTTCAGAGCTTTAAATTATTCTCTCTCAAAACCCAGTATTAATGGATTTTGCATGAACAAATTATAAAGTAGGTTCTGCCATCACCACTATCATTTAAAAGTCTTTTAGTGCTAAGAGGCCGTGCAAGTGGGACGAAACTGATACCGGAAAGTATTTATCATCACCTCTAATCACTTGCAGGAAGAATGTAAGAATGTACTAGCTAATTGAAATCTCAGGAAAGATGTGTAACAAAACATACAAAGATTAATGGGTAATCCATGAAGACATTTACCAGGTGACCGATATCTTAAAATACGAACAAGTAGATGAATTTAGTCACATAATCACAGTGGGTCTGCCGACAAAAGAATTAGTAGTCTGAAAAATACCTAATTCCAGTGTTCACAACCTTATTTGTCATGCTAATTGGCCGATAATTCCTTAGAAGCACATTTCTACTTTTAAAATAAAACTCAGGAGGCAATGATGGACAAGGAAGTAATACTGAAATATCGACATTTATTGTCTCAGGTTGCAGAACAGCAGAATGGTGTAATACCATTTATATAAAATTATATATATCTTATGTCTGTGCATGTTTATATGCATACCAAAATGTTTGGAAAGAGGTTTACCAAAATGTTATTAGTGGTTTTCTCTCAGTGCTGGCATGTTACTTTTCTCTTCACACTTTCTATATTGTTTGAGGTTTTTTAATAATGATTATGCAACATTTTCACAATCACAATAAAAATGAAACTATTTTTATTTTGAAAAAAAAGAAAATTTGGGGGTGCCTGTGTGGCTCAATCGTTAAGTGTCTGACTTTGGTTTAGGTCATGATCCCAGGGTCCTGGGATCCAGCCCCATGTTAGGCTCCCCACTTAGTGGGAAGTCTGCTTATCCCTCTCCCTCTGCCCCTCCCCCCACTCATGCTCTCTCTCTCTCACCCACTTTCTCTCTCAAATAAATAAATAAAATCTTGAGAGAAAGAAAGAAAGAAAGAAAAGAAAAGAAAGAAAGGAAGAAAGGAAGAAAGAAAGAAAGAAAGAAAGAAAGAAAGAAAGAAAGAAAGAAAGAAAGTTAGTTTTGTTTGAGCAGCTGCTATTTGCCCAAATTAGTACTAGGAGTTATGAGATATAGAAAAGAAAGCTGTGGCCTTGCTGCCAAGATGCATACAATCTAGTTGGGAAGATGACTCAAGAGTGTTACAGAGTGTAACCAGGTGTCAGGATATGTGGTTCAAAGAAGTGCCACAGGTCCCCAGGAAGAGGAGGTCACATGGGAGCTTTTATTGAAGTGAGGAGGCTCAGGTTGGACCTTGAGAGATGGCCGAATTTGACTAGGAGAAGGGAAGAGGGCATTTTAGGCCATGTGAGCACTGAAGTGATAATGGTATTTGAAAAGACGGTGAGGAAACCAGCTTATCTAGAGTAACAAGCAAATATTATTTGTGGTAGAGAAATTTGCTGTCTTACCAAGCTTATTCAATAAGCTGCCTTTATTTGAATCTATAGTATACTTGAGCATTTTATTTTATTTTTAAAGATTTATTTATTTATTTAGTTATGTATTTGAGAGAGAGAGAGCATGCGCACGCACAAGCAGGGGGAGGGGCTGAAGGAGAGGGAGAATCCCTAGCAGACTCCCTACCAAGCTCAGAACCCTTCACAGGGCTCCAGCTCACGACCCTGAGATCATGACCTGAGCTGAAATCAAAGTCAGATGCTCAACTGACTGAGCCACCCAGGTGCCCTATACTTGAGCATTTTAAAAAGCAGATCCTAGAAAAGTAAATATAATTATTCTGAATATTGACCTAAAGTGATATAAAAGCTATGGCTGCATTTCATTATGTTAGTGTATTGAAGATGGAAGACCTCAGTATGAGCACTCTGTAATTCTCTCATCTCTGTCCAGAAGCTTGTTCTCAATTCAGCCAGTGGCTTTTGTATAGTCTTTTAATTGGTGATTAATATATTTCTATCCCTTTCTTCTTCTATTAAAAAAAAAATAAAAAAGTAGGACATGAAGGATGGGGCCAAAACAAAAACAAAAGTTTATTTTTGAAAAGGACGTTAAGATTGAGACTTTTCCAAACAATGAAGTCAGGATTCACTTCAGTAGTTACTTGGTTAGCACGATTACATTAAATTTGTAGCATACACCCTAAATACTGTAGCTATGTAAACTGTATTTATTATCATGCAAACAAGTTTTTCTGAGAACCATATATTTGAAATTTTAAATACAAAATGTCAATCATAAGGCTTTCCTTTTTGAATTCATGTATTTATTAAATGCTTTCAGTGTTCAAAGCACTGTGTGAGGTGATGAAAGGTATGCAGAGAACTCATTCATTCATCTCTTCATTCACTCAGCAGTATTTGTTGAATGTGCCCTCTGTGCCAGGTTATTACTCTAGGTCCTGGGACTGAAAGGATAAGGAGCATATAGTTCTCTTTTTAAGGAGTTCATAATCTAGTTGGAGAGAAAATAGACATGTAAGTAAACTGTTATAGATGACTAGTAGAAAGTGTCAGGCCAAATATGCATGTTTATTTTCTCTCTCTGTAGAACACACTAAAATTATAATAAAGGGTAAGAAAGATAGAAAGCCAAAAGGACAAAAAGAACAAGAGAAGAGATTACAGTAAGAGACAGGTGTCAACTAAATTTTAGAAGCTGGACAGCAGATGGCTAAGTAGGAACTAATTTAGCACAGAAAGCTGGTGACTAACTACTTACAAAAGGGAAAGGTGTCAGTTTGTGCCACAGAGGTCTAGGGGTCAGGAATTGGAAGTGACAGGTACTCTGAAATTGGGGGTATGGGGAAAGCTAAAAACAAGAAAATTTTTTGAAAGCCTTTATATGGAGCAGTTAGATCCCCAGATCCTCTCCCCTTCATCAAGCATCAAGGTCATGCCCTTTTGAATCCATTAGGAGTTTGGAGAAACTAAACTGGAGGAACTCTCAACTCAGAAATGAGGGACTCAGAGCAGAGATGAAATAGTTTAATGAAAACAAGGAGATTAAGACAGTCTCTCTATGCCAAATATTGATGCCCTGTTCCCTGCCTTTGCTTAGCTCTCAGAATGCTGGCTGCCAAATGGATCCCCTCCAAACATAAGTCTCGAATATTTTCTGGAGAAACTAAAGTAAACCCAGAAAAAGTCCCCATGAATCTGATGTTTAGGAGTTCCACTGTGAAATGACCAGGTCTCAACCTGTTCATTGTACAGTAAAGATCAATGTTAACAAGCTCCATCCAATGAGATAACCAGCTTTTTAATATCTCACTCTAAATATGGATGGACATACTCAAAGATCACCAGTCATGTGGAGGAAGTCTCGAACATGATAGTCAGAAGCCAAGACAAAACTGACAGGGCAGAGGAGGAGGAAACTCAGAAGAAGTGGTGACAATACGAGGAAAAGAAAACTTTAAGAAAGCTATTGTTAATATCCTCAGGGGGGAAAAAAGAGATGATACTGGATCCATTCAATAAGACTAGCCTGCTATTAAAAAAAAGAAGAAGAAGAACAAAAAAGAGTTCTTAGAAATTAGAATACCAGAAATAAAAAATTCAGGAGCTCCTGGGTGGCTCAGTCGGTTAAGCGTCCGACTCTTGATTTTGTCGCAGGTCGTGATCTGGGGGTTGTGAGATTGAGCCTCGAGTGGGGCTCTGCGCTGGGCATGGAGCTTGCTTGGGATTCTCTCCTTCTCTGTCTGCCCCTCCTCCCTCTAAAAAGAAAAGAAAAAGAAAAAAATTCAATAGAAGGGCTGAAAGGCAAAGTTGAGGAAATTGCCCAGAAGAGGCCCAAAAAAATGGAAAGTAAGAGAAATGATACAAGAAACTTAGAGACCCAGTCCAGGAGTATAACATTGAAAAAAAAGAAAACAGAAGAATTAGAATGCCATCAGCCTTCTCAATAGCAACACTGGAAGCTAAAAAATCAATAAAGCAATATTTTCAGAATTGTAGGGGAAGATTATTTCTGACCTAGAATCCTGCACCAAGCCAAATTATCAATCAATTATGAGATAGAATGTAGATTTTTAGATAGGCAAGAGCTTATAAATTTTAACTCCCATACAGCTTTTCTCATGAAACTACTGGAGAATGTCTTTTCTCAAAAAATGGGAATAAATCTAAAAAGATGAAATTATGGGATCTAGAAACAAGGGATCCAACAACACAGGAGAGAGTTTAAGAGAAGTCTTAGGATAATAATGAAGGCTAGTCCCAGACAACCATTTGTGCGGAAGAGCTAGAAAACAGCCAATTCAAACTGGAGCAGCAGAAAACTCCTAGAGGAATGTGTACAAGAATATAAAAAATAGAACTGATAAAACTTGTGTTAGGGACACCTGGGTGCCCCAGGCGATTAAGCGTCTGGCTCTTGGTTTTAGCTCAGGTCGTGATCTCAGGGTCATGAGATTGAGCCCCACGTAGGGCTCTGCACTAAGCACAGAGTCTGCTTAAGATTCTTTTCTCCCTCTACCCCTCGCAGCTGCGCTCTCTCTCTCAAATAAATAAATAGATCTATTTAAAAAGCCTGTTGTGTTAGATTACATTCGGTTAGAGAGTTAGAGATGAATACTTCAGTTAAAGAAATAAATCTTTATTTGGGTTGTGAATGTGAACCCTGCGTTGGGTATAAAGATTACTTGAAAATAAAATCTTTAATTAAAAAAAATAATAATAAGTAGGGGCGCCTGGGTGGCTCAGTCCATTAAGTGTCTGCCTTCGGCTCAGGTCATGATCCCAGCGTTCTGGGATCGAGCCCGGCATCGGGCTCCCTGCTTGGTGGGAAGTCTGCTTCTTCCTCTCCCACTCCCCCCGCTTGTGTTCCCTCTCTTGCTGCCTCTCTCTCTGTCAAATAAATAAATAAAATCTTTTTTTTTTTAAAGTAGTGTTTAATACTTAGAAACTCCAAGCAAACAAAGAAAGTGGCAATTATTCCAAGAAAAACGAAAAGTTGTATGAGACTTTGCAGCTTGGTTATGAATAATATTTATATAGCATAAGAATATAAGTACTGAATATTTTAAGCTAATGTTGGTACTAAATATTAGACTGGAAGATGGGAAGTGTGTGTAGGTGGTAAAAAAGATAACTGCCCTCTTCAGCTAAGAGTCCAAAGATAATGTCTAAAACTTAAAAATCGAGAAAGAGCAGCATAAGCATATTATTAAAAAATGAAAAATGAAAAACAGAATAAGTGGAGTTAGTTAAAAGGGTTACTGCTGTAGTTTGATTTCAGAGTCAACTGAGTTTGAAAAGCCAGCACACCTTTCAAATGAACTTGTCATGGGGGATTCAATACTGATACAGAGATTGGAAGAGGAAATATGGTCAGTAGTTAAATCATGTGAATGGATGAGATCACTGAGGAATGAAAGTGTAGTGATAGAGGGGGATAAGAGAAGAACTTTGGGAGATTCTTATATTTAAAGGGTGAGAGGGCCGCCTGGGCGGCTTAGTCCGTTAAGTATCTGCCTTTGGTTCAGGTCATGATCTCAGGGTTCCTGGATCAAGCCCTACATCGGGCTCCCTGCTCAGCGGGGAGTCTGCTTCTGCCTCTCCCCACTTTCCCACCCCCGCTCATGTGCTTGCTCTCTCTCTCTCTTTCAAATAAATAGGTTTTTAAAATCTTAAAAAAAAAAGGAAAGAAATGCGAAATGCTGAGAATTGAGAATTTCTAACTAAATTGGCATTGCTCAATAAATTGAAAAGCTATCTAAAGTGACCTCCAAATTTTATTTTGGTGTGCCTGGGTGGCTCAGTCCATTAAGTGTCTGCCTTCGGCTCAGGTCATGATCCCAGGGTCCTGGGATTGAGCCCCACATCAGGGTCTCTGCTCAGTGGGGAGCCTGCTTCTCCCTCTCCCTCTGCCTGCCGCTCTCCCTGCTTGTTCTCTCTCTTTCTCTCTCTGTCAAACAAATAAATGAAATCTTAAAAAAAAAAGAGGAGGAGAAGAATCAGGGAAGAAACAATCAGAATGTATGAAAAGAAAAAGCATAATACGACCTTGTAGAAACCAAGGAGGAGAGTTCCAAGGAAAAGTTGGGCAAGGGTATCAGTTGTCACAGGTGGAGAACTAAGAAAAGATCCTTCAAATCTATGGTGATTGAGTGATCATCCATAACTTTCAAGAGAATAGTTTAGTTGAATGATGGAAGCAACGCTGAGAGGATTACTGAGTGAATGAATGGGTGGTGAGAAAGAGGGGAATAATGAATACAGCACAGCCTTCTGAGAAATTCGGCTTTGAAAAAAAAAGAAGAAAGCTTTAGCAAGTAGTCTTTGAAAGATTTTTTAGATTAAGGGATCACTTAAACATGTGCAGGTAGATAACAAGGAGTTAATGGTAAAGGCAAGATTAAAGATGCAAATGTAAGGGGATAATTGATAGAGCAAGGTCCCAGAGAAAGGGAAAGAACATGGACTCAGGAGCACAGGTGGAGAGATTAATCTCAGTAAGAAATAGGAAAGATTCTTTCTCTGAGAAAGGGAAGGAAGAGGTGAGGATTAACTGAAGACAAAAAGAAATATTAAGGCATGGGGGAAGGAAATTGAAGGTCTAAGAAATCAGATGACTTCGATCTTCTCAGTAAAATATCTACTTAGAGTTGGGAGTTGGGGCAAAGGGTTAGTTTGGAAATTTGAGAATGGAAAATGTCTGGAGCAGCTGTTGTAAGGAATGCAACACAAAGTCAGAAGGAGATGACTAAAAGGATTACCCAGTAGCCATGAGCATCCAGTTGAGGTTAGATAGTATGAATTTGTAATAAAGCCAATCAATATGGTTTCTGGACTTCCTCCAAGAACGCTGTATCTCCAAAAGTTGTATTAGTCATCATCTTGGCTGGAGAGGGTTTCCTTGGAGTGTCTTAGGAGACATCCCAGGGTTCAAAAACTTGAGAACTATGCTTGCTCAAGGAGAGTTAATGCTCAGGAGTAGTCAAGAGCAGATTTGCCTGTGGGATACTTCCATCTGTGGGTCATTCAGAGGTCTTGTGGGAAGAATCATGGGCAAGGAAAAAGAAATATATTTAAGAGACTTAAGAGAAGCAAAGCAGTTTGGTATCAAAAAGATCTATAGCTGCATGTGTATCTAGTCACAAATCTGAGGGTGGGAGCATGTTCGAGAACATCTGGATTCAGATAAAAGAAGAGCAGAAGAGAAGTGACATCATCATGGGATTAGACCGTAGACTACCTAGCCAGATGGAAGATAAAGATAAAGCATTTTTGATGTAGATCACAAGACTGGACTGAGTTAGGAGAGCATGGTGATAGGGATTTCAAATGTCAAGCCCTAAGCCCAAAGTCACATTCAGCCAAAAAGCAGTATACTTGATTAATTCTTTTTCTTCTGTTTATGTTTTTCTGATCATTAAAGAAATACTTGCTTATTGTAGAAATGTAGTAGTACAGAAAGGTGTAATGAAGCAGAATAATAATCACCTCCAAACCCACTACTGACAGCACTCACCATTTATATACTTGCTGTTATTCCTAGTGGGGTTTTTTGTTTGTTTGTCTTGGGTTTTTTTGGTTTTGTTTTTGGTGGTTTTTTTTTTTTTTTTTTTAGCTTAAACAACAGAAATTTATTTTCTCACAGTCTTCAGGCTAGAAGTCTAAATCAAGGTGTCAGCAAGTTTGGTTTCTCCTGAGGTCTCTCTCTCCTTGGTCTAATATTTTTTTATTCATGAGTGTTTTTACACAGTATAGATAATGCTGAGTTACATTTGTATGGCCTTTTTTTTTAAATGTAGGAGCTTTTTCTAAATTCTTACATCAAAAATTCTTTTTAAATCTCATTTTATTTATTTTTTTCTTCTTTGAAAATTTACATCTTTTATTTGCCTTCATGTATCTTCATCTCAAAAGGAGGAAATATGAAATAGGAGTTCTAGATGTAATTATAAAAACAGTTTCACTCTTTACTGTTTCCTACCATTATTTTCAGTTTTCTGACTATTTCAGTCAATACTATTAGGCAGGAAAAAGACATAAGAGAGATAAAAATTTTAAAGGAAAAGGAAAATTACATCATTTGTAAGTGACACAAATACTTAAACTGGAAAGCCCCAGATAAGTTGAAATCTATTACAAAAGGTATGAAACTTCAGCAAGGCAATTAGACAGAACATACTAAAACCAATGATTTATTTAAAAATAATAGCCTTGGGACACCTGGGTGGCTCAGTCAGTTAACCCTCTGACTTTGGCTTGGGTCATGATCCCAGGGTCTCAGAATTGAGTCCTGAGACGGCTCCTTCCTCAGCAGGGAGCCTGCTTCTCCCTCTGCCTGCATCTCCCCCTGCTTGTATGCTCATTCTTTCTCTCTCTCTCTCTCTCTCTCTGACAAACAAATAAATAGAAATCTTTATAAAAAAAGTAAAAATAAAAACAATAGCCTTTATATATTCAGATGAGAAGAAAAGTCCCTTTTAATAATAGCAAGAGAAGATAAAATACCTAGCAATAAACCCAACAAGAATATACAAGACTATATGTAGAAGACTTTAAAACACTACTGAAGAACCTAAAAGAAGACTTGGGCATATGGAAAGGCATACTGTGTTCTTGGAAAGGAAGACTTAAAAATCATAAAGCTGTCAGTGCTCCTAATTTAATCTATAATTAGCACGATCTCAGTAAAAACAGGATTTTATTTTGCTTGTTTCCTTATTTTGTTGAGACAAGCTGATTGTAAAGATTATACAGAACAACTAAATAGACCAGAATAACCAGGAATATCCTGAGAAAGAAAAGAAATAATGGGGCACTAGCTCTACCAGATTTAGAATCTATTATAAGGCTATAAAATTTTATTAATAAAATAGCTAACATAAAACACTATGTCCCAGGTACTGTTCGAAGCGCTATATATATAAAATAATTCATTTAATCCTCACAACAGCCCATTACGATGAACTTGCTGAAACTCACAGAGCCAGTAAGTTGCAGAGGTTAAATTTAAACTCAGAAAGTTGGCTCCAATATATGCTCTTCATCACTATTCTATACAAACATTCATTATTGGCACATGAATAGAAAAGTAAAAATCAATGGACCAGAATGGAGAAGCCCCTAAATTGACCCAAATATGAAAATGGTACTACCCTGTGTTGGAGGAGGTAGGGCATTTTAAATGAATGAGCACAACTAGTAGCCATCTTCTAAAAAGTTGGACTCCTTCCTCACACCTTACATGAAAATAAATTCCAGATGGATCAAAAATTTCTATGTGAAAATTGAAACCATAAATATACTCAAAGAAACCACAGGAAAATGTTTTTATAATCTCACAGAGAGAAAAGCCTTTCTAAATATGAATGACAAAAAACCTGGAAGTCATAAAAGAAACTATTGATGTATTTCGTTAGATAAAAAAAGGACAAAAAAGCCCTATAAATAAGAACAAAAGATTAACAACAAACAGGAAGAGATATTTGCAACTTATATTACAGATGAAAGGCTAATATCCTTACATACAGAGTCCCTAAAAATCAGTTATAGAAATACTAAAAATTCATGTGCCTGGGTGGCTCAGCCCGTTAAGAATCTGCCTTTGGCTCAGGTCATGATTCCAGGGTCCTGGGATCGAGTCACGAGTCCGGCTCGCTGCTCAGTGTGGAATCTCCCTCTCCCTCTGACCCTCCCCTCTGCTCATGCTCTCTCTCTCTTTCAAATAAATGAATAAAAGAAAAAGAAATACTAAAAATTCTGTAGAAAATTTCATGAAGGAAATGAACAGAAAACTCACAGAAAAGGATTGTATAAATGGTTCTTTAAAAAAAATTTTTTTAAATAGCTTGAGGGGGCGCCTGGGTGGCACAGTCGTTAAGCGTCTGCCTTTGGCTCAGGGCGTGATCCCGGCGTTCTGGGATCGAGCCCCGCATCAGGCTCCTCCGCTATGAGCATGCTTCTTCCTCTCCCACTCCCCCTGCTTGGGTTCCCTCTCTCGCTGGCTGTCTCTACCTCTGTCAAATAAATAAATAAAATCTTTAAAAAAAATAGCTTGAGATATAACTGAATGCCATAAAATTCACTTCTTTCTTTCTTCCTTCCTCCTCCCTTCCTTCCTTCCTTCCTTCCTTCCTTCCTTCCTTCCTTCCTTCCTTCCTTTCTTTTAGAGTGCGTGAGAGAGCACAAGTGGGAGGGGAAGAGGGAGAGGGAGAGAGAATCTGAAGCAGACTCCATGCTGAGTGCGGAGCCTGATGCCAGGCTTGATTTCATGACCCTGAGATCACAATGTGAGCCAAAACCAAGAGTCAGACACTTAACCCACTGTGCCACCCAGGCACCCCAGGTGCCCCTATTTTTTATTTTTTTTAAAGTAGACTCCATGCCCAATGTGGGGCTTGAACTCACAATTTTGAGATTGAGAGTATCATGCTCTATGGACTGAGCCAACCAGATGCCCCAAAATTCACCTACTTGAAATGTACGGTTCAGTGGTATTTAGTGTATTCATACACAGTTGTGCAACCATCACCACAATCAATTTTAGATAGAACATTTTCATCACCAACTCCCCCCACCACCCAAAAAATCCCATACTTATTAGCAGTAACTAATTACTAATTACCTGCTACTTTCCCCCCACCCACCTACTTGTAGCCCCTACTTTACTTTCTGTCTCTTTGGATTTGCCTATTCTGGACATTTCGTATAGATGGAATCATACAATATGTGGGCTTCTGTGTCTGGTTTCTTTCACTTAAAATAATGGTTTCAAGGTTCATCCATGTGTAGTATGTATCGAGTGCAGACCTCATTCCTTTTCTATGGCCAAATAATATTCCATCATATGGGTGTCCCACATTTGTTTATCCACTCATCCATAGACAGACAGCTGGGTTGTTTCTACTTTTTGGCTGTTATGAATAATGCCGCAGTGAACATCTGCATTCAAGTTTTCGTGTGAACATATGTTTTCACTTCTCTTGGGTATATACCTAGGAGTGGGATGTTGGGTCATATGGTAATTCTGTGTGTAACTTTGTGAGGAACTGCCTGTTTTCCAAAGTAGCTGCATCATTTTACATTCCCACCAGCAATGCATGGGTTATAGTTTCTCCACATTCTTGCCAACACTTGATATTATCTTTCCTTTTTATTATAGGCATCCTAGTGAGTATGAAGTGGTATCTCATTATGCTTTTTATATTTATCTGATGACTAACGATGTTAAGCATCTTTTCATGTGCGTATTGGTCATTTGTGTATCTTCTTTGGAGAAATGTTCATCTACATTGTGTTATGTACCAGCACATTTGTTCCTTTTAATTACTGAGTAGTATTCCATTATATGAATATAGCACAATTTGTTTTTGTTCACCTGTTAGGTGACATGTGCATTATGTGGTTTTTGGGTACTATGAATAAAGTTTCTAATGACATTTGTCTACAAGTCTTTTTGTGCACATTTTCCCCCAGCTTTGTTGTGATATACATGGCACATTATAGAAGCTTAAGGTATACAAAGTGATGATTTGATACATATGTATATTGCAAAATGATTATCACAGTAAGGTTAGTTAGCACCTCTATTACCTCACATAATTACCTGGGTTTTTTGTGGGGGATTTGTTGTTGTTGTTTTTGGTGGTGAAAACATTTAAGATATACTCTCTTAGCAACTCTCAAGTATATAATACAGTATTGTTAAGTAGAGTCATTATGTCCCCAGAACTTATTCATCTTATAACTAGAAGTTTGTAGCCTTTGACCAACATCTCCCCATTTCTACCAACCCCATTCTTGGCAACCTCCATTCTACTCGCTATTTCAATGAGTTTGGATTTTTAGATTCCATATATAATTTGAGCTCATACAGTGTTTGTCTTTCTCTCTCTGACCTATTTCACTTAGTATAATGCCTTCAAGGTCCATCCACATTTCTGTAGAAGGCAGGATTTTCTTTTCTTTTATAGCTGAATTGTATTCCACTATACACATATACTGTATTTTCTTTATCCATTCATACATGAACACTGAGGTTGTTCCTGACTAGTCTATTGTGGATAATGCTGTAATGAACACGGGAGTGCATATATGTCTTTGAGACAGTGATTTCATTTCCTATGGATATATACCCAAATATGGGATTGCTGGATTGTATGGGAGTTCTATTTTTAACTTTTTGAGGAACTTCATACTGTTTTCCAGAATGACTGTACCAGTTTACATTCTCCCTAACACAAGGGTTTCCTTTGCTCCACATTCTGCTGACATTTGTTACCTCTTTTTTTTAAATAATTTTTATAGATGTGAGGTGATATCTCATTGTGGTTTTGATTTGCATTTCCCTGATAATTAGTGATGTTGACCATCTTTTCATGTATCTGTTGGCCGTTAATATCTTTTCTTTGGGAAAATATCTATTCAGGTCCTCTGCCCATTTTTAAATTGGGTTATTTGGGCTGTTTTGCTCTTAAGTTGTAGGAGTTCCTTATGTATTTTGGATATTGATGACTTATCAGATATATGGTTTACAAATATTTTTTCTCATTCTGTAGGTTACCTTTTCATTTTGTTGACCATTTCTTTTGCTGAGCAGAAGCTTTGAGTTTGATGTAGTCCCACTTATTTATCTTTGCTTTTGTTCCTTGTGCTTTCGGTATCACATCTAAAAAAATCATTGCCAAGACCAATGTCAAGAAGCTTTTCCCCTATGTTTTCTTCCAGGAGTTTTATAGCTTCAGTTCTTACATACAAGTTCTTAATCCATTTCAAGTTAACTTTGGTAAGTGGTGTAAGGCAGGGGTCCAATTTCATTCTTTTGCCTGAATATCCTGTTTTCTCAGCACCATTTAATGGAGAGACTGTTCTTTCTCCATAGAGTGTTGTTGGCTCTCTTGTCAAATATTAGTTCACTATACTATACATGGGTTTATTTCTAGGCTCTCGATTCTGTTTTATTAGTCTGTGTAAATTTTTTTATGCCAGTACCATACTGTTTTGATTATGTTATAGATTTGTAATATAGTTTGAAATCAGGAAGTGTGATATCTCCTGCTCTGTTCTTTCTTAGGATTGAGTTAGGTATTCAGGGTCTTTTGTGGTTTCATATGAATTTAAGGATTTTTTTTTGTATTGCTGTGAAAAATTCCATTGGAATGCTGATAGAGATTACATTGAATCTATAGATAGCTTTGAGGAGTAGGAACATTTTAACAGTATTAATTCTTCCAATTCATGAACACAGGTATCTTTCCATTTGTTTGTGTCTTCTTCAATTTTTTTCATCAAAGTCTTACAGTTTTCAGTGTACAGATTTTTCACTTCTTTGATTAAATTTATTCCAAAGTATTTTATTGTGTTTGATACTATTGTAAATGGGATTGTTTTATTTCTTTTTCAAATAGTCTGTTGTTAGTGTATAAAAATGCAACTGATTTTTATATATTGATTTGTGTCTTGCAACTTAACTGAATTCATTTATTAGTTCTAACAGTTTTTTGATGGATTTTTTAATTTTTCAATTTTTTAAAAGATTTTAATTTATTTGAGAGAGAGGGTGAACAAGCAAGAGAGAGAGTACACATGAGCAGGGGTGGAGGGAGAGGGAGAGGGAGAAGCAGACTCCCCACTGAGCAGGGAGCCTGAGGCGGGCTCTATCCCAGGAGATCATGACCTGAGCTGAAGGCAGACACTTAACCAACTGAGCTATCCAGGTGCCCCTCGATGGATTTTTTAAAAAAGATTTTCTATATAAGGTGATATCATCTACAAACAGAGACGATTTTACTTCTTCCTTTCCAATTTGAATGGCTTCCATTTCTTTTTCTTGCCTAATTTCTCTGGCTAGGACTTCCAATACTATATAGTTGAAAAGGCATGGTCTTGTTCCTGATCTTAGAGGGAGAGTCTTCAGTCTTTCACCATTGAGTATGTTAGCTGTGGGCCATAAATGGCCTTGATTTTGTTGAAGTACATTCCCTTCTATACCTAATCTGTTCTGAGTTTTTTCATGAAAGGATGCTGAACTTTGTGGACATATGTTTTTATTTCTCTTGGATAAATATCTAAGGGTGGAATTGCTGGCAGACTTTTTCCAGAATGGTTGTATTGTTTTACATCCCTACCAACAATGTCTGAAAAATCCCTATTGTTAACACGTCCTTGCTAACATTTGGTGTTTTCAGTCGTCTTTTCTCCCTTAGCTTCATTGAGATATAATTGACATGTAACATTGTTTAAATTTAAGATGTACAATGTGATGATTTCATATATGCATATGTTGTGAAGTGATTATCACTATAAGGTTATTTTTAAAAATATGGAACACTTCACAGATTTGCCTATCATTCTTGCACAGGGGCCATGCTAATCTCTGTATCATACCAATTTTAATATATGTGTTGCTAAAGTGAGCACAGACTTTTAAACTTTAGCTTTTCTAATGAGTATGAAGTGGTATCTCATTGTGGTTTTAATTTGCATTTCCCTGATGATTAATGATGTTTAACACTTTTTAATTCTTTATTGGCCATTTTCTTTGTGAGGTGCCTTTTGAAATCTTTTGCTCAGTTTTGGGTGGGTTGTTTTAATTACTGAATGGTAGGAGTTCTTTATGTATTCTGGTTGCAAGTCAGATATGCATGTTGCAAATATTTCTACCATTCTTTGGCTTGTTTTTTTCCCTTAATGGTGTCTTTCACTGAGCAGAAGTTTTTAAAGTCCATTTGATCAATTTTTTCTTTTATGGTTAGTGCCTTCTGGGTCCAGTTTTTAAAAATCTTTGCCTACCCTAAGTTTGTGACACTATTACTCTACATTTTCTTCTAAAAGCATTAGAAATCTAGCTTTTATATTCAGGTCTATAATCCATCTTGAATCAATTTTTGTGGGTGGTTTGAGGTTGAGGTCAAGGTTCTTTTTTGTACCATCTGGATAGCTAGTTGCTTGTTCCAGCACCATTTGTTGAAAAGACTTTACTTTTCCCACTCAATTGTTTTGGCTCTTTTGTTAAAAAAAGATATATATATATATATATATATCAATTGACTTTATATGTGTGAGTGCATTTCTAGATTCTCTATTCTGTTCTCTTGATCTACTTGTTAAACTTTAGTCTTGATTACTTTAGCTTTATAGTAAGGTAGTGTATACACTTCAGCTTTTGCTTTTCCATGATTGTTTTGGTCTTTAGAGGTCCCTTGCATTTCCATGTAACTTTTAGGATAAACTTGGCAATTTCTACAAGACAGACAGACAGAAGGAAAGAAAAGAAAAGAAATCCTGAGAAGACTTTGATTGAGATTTGAAGACTGTAGATCAATTTGGGGAGAATTGTCAACTTCATAATATTGAATCTTCCAATCCATGGACATAGTACGTTTTTCCTTAGGTCTTCTTGTATTTACCTCAGCAATGCATCATAGTGTTTAGTATATAGATCTTACACATTTTATTGAATTTATCCCTAAATACTTGATGTTTTGTTATAATATTATAAAGAATGTTATTGTTTAAAGTTTTTTTCTTTACCAATTTTTCATTGCATGACTGTAGAAATATAATTGCTTTTTGTATATTCCACTTGTATCCTGTGACTTTGTTAAATTCACTTATTAGTTCTCATAGTTTCTTTGTAGATTCCTTAGAATTTTCTGCTTGCAAAATCATGTCACATGCAAATAGAGAAAGTTTTACTTCTTCCTTTCCAATCTCGGTAGGGGTCTTTCTTTTTCCTTTCTTTATTGCACAGAGTAGGACCTCATTACAATATTAAATAGAAGTGGTAAGAGCAGATAACCTTGCTTTGGCCAGAAAGTTTTCAGTCTTTAGAATTAAATAGGTTTTTCATGGATGCCCTTTATTAGGGTTGAAGAAGTTTACTTTTATTCTTTGTTGGTGAGAATTTTTATTGTGAATTGGTACTTAATTTTTTATTATTTTTCTGAATCTATTGAGTGATATATGATTTTTCTCTTCTGTACTTGTTCATGTGGGTAAATCCACCTTAGTCATGATTTATTATCATTTTCATATTTCATTGGATTCTTTTAACTAACATTTTGTTAATGATTTTTTTTATCTATCTGCATGAGATATTTTAGGCTACAGTTTTCTTGTAAGTTTGAGAGTCAGGATTATTCTGGCCTCATAAAATGAGTTTGGAAATATTGCCTCCTGTCTTTCTTGAAAGAGTTTATATATGATTGGTTATATTTTTTAAGTGCCTTTTTTCCCAAGAAGACTTGAACTTTTTAATTAGGCTTAATATGCTTCTTATACACTCTTTTCCTGACACTTCTCATACATACAATTGTTAGCTTAAAATCTGCCTTTCTTATTGGACTATAAGCTCCATAAGAGCATTTATCTGTTTTGCTTACTTCTTTGTTCCTAGCATCTAGCCAAGTGCCTGGATCAAAGCATGTATAAATGAATATTTACTGAATTGTATTAAATTAAGGGGGAAATAAGAGACTAGAATACTGAAGACAATATAAAGTCTTCCTTTGGGGCGCCTGGGTGACTCAGTAGGTTAAGTATCTGACTTCGGTTCAGGTCATGATCTCAGGGTCCTGGAACTGAGACCCACGCACTCATGCTCTCTCTTATATAAATAAATAATATCTTTTTTAAAAAATAAAAAGTCTTCCTTTTAATTTTTTTATTTTAATTTTTTATTTGAGTACAGTGGACACACGTGTTACATTAGTTTCAAGTATACAACAGAGTGATTCAACATCTCTCTATGTTTTGCTAGGCCCACTACAAGTGAGTTTATTATCTGTCACCATACAACTATACAATATAATTGACTGTATTCTATGATATACATTTTATTCCCATGATTTATTCATTACCTAACTGGAGACCTGTATTTCCCACTTCCCTTCACCCTTTTTTCCCATCTCCCCGCCTCTCTCCCTTCTGGCAACCATCAGTTTGTTCTCTGTATTTATAGATCTGATTCTGTCTTTTGTTTGTTTTTTAATTTGTTTTGTTTTTTAAATTCCACATATGAGCAAAATTATACAGCATTTGCCTTTCTCAGTCTGACTTATTTCACTTTGCATAATACCATCTAGGTCCATCCATGTTGTTGCAAAAGGCAAGATCCCATCCTTTTTATGGCTGTGTAATATTCCATTATATATCTGTATGATACGTATATATATACATATCACATCTTTATCCATGCATTTATCAATAGACAAGTTGCTTTCACATCTTGGCTATTATAAATAATGTTGCAATAGGGGAGGTGAGTGGGAGGATGGAGTAACAGGGTGATAGACATTAAGGAAGGCATGTGATGTAATGAGCACTAGGTATTATTTAAGATTGATGAATCACTGACCTCTACCTCTGAAACCAGTAATACATTATATGTTAATTAATTGACTTTAAATAAAAAATTTAAAAATGTTGGGGCGCCTGGGTGGCTCAGTCGTTAAGCGTCTGCCTTCAGCTCAGGGCGTGAATCCGGCGTTATGGGATCGAGCCCCACGTCGGGCTCCTCCGCTGGGAGCCTGCTTCTTCCTCTCCCACTCCCCCTGCTTGTGTTCCCTCTCTCGCTGGCTCTCTCTGTCAAATAAATCAATAAAAATCTTTAAAAAAAATTTTTTTTAATGTTGCAATGAACATAGAGGTGCATATATAAAAGTCTTCCTTATTAAAAAATTACATTGCAGCAGGGTGCTGGGCTGGCTCAGTCAGAGGAGTGTGCAACTCTTGATCTCAGGGTCTTGAGCTGGAGCCCCACATTGGATGTAGAGGTTTCTTAAATAAATAAAACTTTTAAAAATTACACTGTAGCAAAAAGAACAATGAAGGCTATGTGGATGGTATACTATTAATGAATGAAAAAAAAACAGCATTCACCTTCTATTTTGATTTAGTCTTCTCAAAGAGGATGCTGTTTGTTTGGGTTTTTTTTTTTTTAAAGGTTTTATTTATTTATTTGTCAGAGAGAGAGAGAAAGAGAGAGAGAGCACAAGCAGGGGGAGCAGCAGGCCGAGGGAGAAAAAGGCTCCCTGCTCAGTAAGGAGCCCGATGAGGGACTCCATCCCAGGACCCTGGGATCATGACCTGAGCTGAAGGCAGACGTTAACTAACTGAGCCACCCAGGGATCCCTAAAGAGGATGCTGTTTGGACTGAAAAAGATAAAATGAACTGTAGTTCCAGGGAATGAAATCAAACATGACTGGGATTGTAGGAGATCACCTAACTGCTTTAAATGAACTCAAGTTTCTGGAACTAATTTACATTCCAGAGTACAGAGACCTAGTAGATAAGCTGGCTGAACCACTGCTGGCATTCTTTAGAAAGTGGAAATTGTGCCTATTATGGAGGGGTGGGGCGCAGAGAAGCTCCAAAGATTGGAGTCAGGGAACCAATATTCAGAAGGTCATTTCAGCAGACTGAAGGTTGGTGACCTTGATATCTATCTTGGGTGATATTCTTCAACTATTAAACAAATAAGTATCTGTAGATATTCAGGAAAGGAAGCTGTGATAACTGTAAACCTATCAGAATTTATTGAAGAAGAAGTAGGGCGAGAGGACGAGGGGACAGGAGGAGAGGAGAGAAGAAAAGTGGGGAAAGGGAAAGAAAGAAAGCCCACACTTGGTGGGTAAGGAAGGCCTGCTTTCAACCCCAGCTCTTTCACCTCTTAGTAAAATGACATTGGGCAAGTTATTTAATTTCTATAAGCCAAATTTCCCTATTTGTAAAGTAGAAGTAATAAGAGAACAACCTACTTCATAGGGTAGTCCTGAGGTTTAAACCAAATAGTGTATCTAAAATGGTTACTTATTTATCAAAATCAGTGATAATTGTGAGGTGATGGGAGTAGTAATGCATGATGGTAATGTCCATAATACTGAAGGAGGAGGAAATGAAATAGTCAATGCAAACTTATTCCCTTTCTAAAGGGATTACTAGACTGGTAAATTGGGAGGAATCTGTACTTAGTATGGCTATATTTATTATATTCATTTAGTTTATTTGAATTTCAGCAGGATGTTGACAACATCTCTGCGATATCCTTGTGAATACCAGAAGGAATATAGGATGGATAATAAATAATTGGTTGAACAATCATACCAAAAATGTGCCAATTAATGGGTTTATATCATCCTAAAGGGACATCTCCAGAAGTGTAATTCTGGACTATGTCCTTAGCCATTTTTTTGAATGAGAGCATTGACGGCAAGCTAATCAAAGTTGGGGAGAGATAGCTGATAAGCTGCCTGAAAGAAACAGGACGTGAAAAGAGATAGTATAATACAGTGGAGCAAATATGGGCATGGTATCATGGGTCTGCAACCAAAACCTGTGTGGCCTTGAGTAAGTTAAGTAACCACCTAAGCCTTAGTTTCCTCAGAATACCACTTATCCCGTGGTGGTTGTGAGAATAAAAATATATACGTATGTGTATGTATTAGTTATCTATTGCTATGTCATAAATGACCCCAAACCTTAGAGGCTTAACACAGTAAACATTATTTGACACAGTTTCTAAGTATCAGGAACGTGGGAACAACTTACTTGGATGGTTCTGGCTCAAGGTCCCTTGTAAGCTTGAAATCAAGACTTAGGTTGGGGCTGCCATCATCTGAAGGCTTGAATGGGACTCCTAAACTCACTTGTAGTACTGTTGTCAGGAGGCCTTGGTAGTTCATATTCCTCATGATTATGGCAGTGGCTTCCTCAAAAAAAAGTGATCTCAGAGAGAGAGAGCGAGAGTAAGCAGGAAGCCACAGTACCTTTTATGACCTAGTCTCTGAAGTCACATACTGTCACTTTGGTTTTATTCTGTTCCTTAGAAGTGAATCACTCAGTTTAGCACATACTGAAGGGGAAGGGAATTAGGATCCACCTTTTGAAGAGAGGGGAGTATCAGGAGATTTTTTTGACATATCTTAAAACCACTACAATATAAAAAGTACTCTATACAGTGCTTAACACTTAGTAGGTACCCCGTAAATGGCACTTATTATTATACTGTTATTAGTATATATCTAATGCGTGTGCTCTTTACTGTAAAGCCATCATGAGCAGGACAAGAAAATCTCATGGTTCTTCAGATTCCTGGAAAATATAGAGAAAGAAGCATCATATATCACTCTAATTCATTACATGTGTTTTGTAAATTAAAATGAATGGACTACATTGCATTAATACAATTAATAAAAATACAATTTAGTAATACTTAATGGGCGTACCTAAAATGCATAGTCAACCTGAAAATACCGGTGACATGGATAACTTGAATGACAGTTAATCCAAAAATTGATTTTGTTTGGTTTTATTAAGGATTTTATACTTAAATGTAGGTAATGGCTCATCTGAGTATTCATTGAATTTTAATTGTGTAATGTATGAGCTTGTCTTTCTGAGTGTCCTGCTCTCCTTTCCATTTAAGAATGGGCCACAGCTAAAACTTACAGAGAGGCCCCAGTCTACAGCAAAGATAAGACTTGCTGTTCACATGCCTTCCCTGAGGGCAACGAGCAATTTGGGGAAGATATAAACCAACAAACAAAAAAGTATTTTATCAACAAAGGGCTCAATTAAGCAGGAGAGTTAATGTTGACAGTAAAAATGTCAAAGCAAGAATTAATATGGCTAAATCACTGGGTAATCTAGATTTCCTCTGTTTATGTATACATTTGTATACATACGGGTATAGAATGTCCATCATTAGCCTCAAGGATTGTCTGATGTTCATTGTAAACAAAAACATAAGAACTCTCCAACTCCAGGTGGACAGAGTAATTTAATGGGTCACTTTGGGAAGATAAGATCATTAAATAGAAGATACTGTCACACCTTAAACTGATTAATTTTCTAGTGGTTTTTTTCCTAGTGTTTTGATTTGCATTAAACATTAGACAGATCCTCAGGCTAGTGTCTGACATGGTTGAACTTTCTTTAATATCTTACCAACATAGTGATCAAACTTCTAAGGTGTTCAAAACATAGCCACTAATTTGAAAGTGAGTAAAAACGGTCCCTGAAGAGCCAGTGTTTACAAAGTTTATATGTGTTTTCATAGGCAAGGCAGTAAGTCTCCTAAGAGTTTCACAGGGAGCTTCTTATAAATGCATAACCTTCAATACTGATCAGGTCATCAATTGCAGATTTTAAAAAAAGTGAAAGTGGTCTAAAGTATTGCTAGCCATAGCCACTAAATTAGGTTCCTGGACCCAATTCCAATATAGGGGAGTGGCTTCCCACACCACACCAAGCAGTTTTTAGACACCAGCAGGGTGTCCAAGAATTCAGCTTAATGCACCTCAATCCTGATACTATCAACCTGGAGATAGCATCTGATTCCAGAGGATAAAGGTTCTGGCCTACAAGCCTGCCCCCCACCACCTTACTTCTGAAGGTGCCAATGGCAAGCCCAGGTTGTTATCTGTACTTCTGACCAATTAACTATAAATCTGTGGTTCCCAGGACTTCTTCCTCAGGTTTGAGTAATTTGCTAGGGCAGCTCACAGAACTCAGACAAGCATTTTACTTAATAGACTACAGGTTTATTATAAAAGGAAATAGCTCCGGAACAGCCCGTTGGAAGAGATACATAAGACAAGCTATGGGGAAAGGGCACTGGGATTCCATGCTCTCTCCAACTGCACCACTCTCCCCAAATCTCCACGTGTTCACCAACCCAGAAACTCTCAGAACCCCATCCTTTTGGGTTTCTATGAAGGCTTCATTACATAGGCATGGTTGATTAAATCATTGGCGTTTGGCAATTGAACTCTATCTCCAGGCCCTCTCCCCTCCCCAGCAGTAGGGGGATGGGACTGAAAGTTCCAACCCCCTAGTCACAAGGTTGGTTCTGGCAACCACATCCTTACATGCTTTCAAAAGCCACCTCATTCACAAACAAAAGACACTTTTATCACTCTTGACACTTCGGAAATTCCAAGGGTTTTGGGAGCTGTGAGACAGGAACTGTGCCCGAAGACCAAATATATATGAGAAATATATTTTGTTCATCCCAATGACCAAAAATATACTTTTTGTAAATCACAATATCACAGCTACAAACCAACAATCATGATAAATGTTATCAGAAAAGAGAGTCACTAGAGATCCAGACAGTGAAGAGAAAATCCATATTAAAAGCAGTATTTTAAGGTCATTTACCATATAGGGAACAAATAAATGATTTTATTAATCTTTTTGCTCTTTGAGGATATCTTTCTATTATGTTCCAGGACAATAAGCTATATTCATAATGTTAAGCCAGAATGATTAAGCAAAAGGTAACTATGTTCACTATTATCTTTTTGGTAAGACAAGGTAGTTTGTGATACAGTTTAGAGATACTTCTGTCAAATATGCTTAAAATTGGAAAAAAATGTTGACATTTGAGTAAGCTTTACTTATTCTATGAAATGCACATAGAAGTAGGGGTCACGAGAGGCTTCTGGAAATACTATGTACTGATTTAGCATCGTGAAGGTTGTGCATCCTGTTCTGTGAATAATTAAATAATTATAATAACAACCATCATTTAAATGTGTTAGGAACTGTGTTAAATCTTTTCATGCATTACAATATTGAATCTTCTCAACCACCATTTGAGTAAATATTATTATATCTGGTTTAAAGACAAGGAAATTGAAGCATAGCAGATAAATGATTTGTCTGACATTGTTTAAATAGTCAGTGGTAGAGCCAAAAGGAAAGTGAGGTCTGAAAACCTCCACCCAGGTTTACTTAGTCTAAGTGTTTACGGTGATGAGGAATACCCTTTCTAAGGAGGAATGATATTGTACCTTCCAGTTTATTTTCAAAAGAATAAGTGAGGATCCGCTCCTTTATTTCCTATTTGTATGACCCTTTGTTTTTTCTCTCACCCTGTGTAAACTGAATAATGGCACAGCACCCAAAGATATCCAGTTCCTAAGCCCTGGAACCTATGAATGTCATTTTATATGGCGAGAAGAACTTTGCAGGTAGGATTAAGTAAAGTATCTTGAGATGGAGGAGATTATCCTGGATAATATAATCACAAGTGTCCTTGTAAGAGGCAGACAAGGTTTGATAATAGAAAAGGAAAAAAGCAACGTGAAAGCCAAAAGCAGGGGGAGGACAGGGCCACAAGCCAAGGAATGAGAACAGTCTCTAGAAGATGGAAAAGCCAGGGCAACAGTCTCCTCTAGAACCTTCAGAAGGAACCAGCCTTGTTGACCCCTTGGTTAGCTCTGGAAGACACATGTTGGATCTATGGCCTCCAGAATTGTTAAGGGAATAAATCTCAGTTGTTTCAAGCCACTGAGTTTGTGGTCATTTGTTACAGCAGCCATAGGAATCTAATATACACCCCATATTACTGGCTTGGTGGCTGATTTGCTTCATACTTTGTCCTTGTGTTTTTCCTGCACTTTGTAATTATTTTATTACTTTCCTGAATGCAACTATAAAGTGTGTGAATAACGTATATGTAAAAGCAGTATTTCAGATCAAGTTGAAGGAAGAGTATAGAGAATTGAGCTAAGCTGCTACAGGTTTCGCGGCCTCAGCCTCCATTTTGTTTGGCCCGCAGGGACCTTAAACTGACACTAGTCCCCCCAGGCAAGCGAATGCTCTAGATAACAGCTGGCAGAGTCACTGGCAGTTGAGTTCCTGATAGGACTTCCCTAACAACCCTTGTGATCCACAGTCTTCCCCACGTCCCAGCGCCTTCCCTTGTGCGCCCCTTAAATAAGACCCCCGTGGAGCTCACTAAAGCCTCACTCTTTTGGTTTGAATTGACCAATCCAGCCTTAGCCTGGAAACCTCAAAGCACGCCACCCACAGACCCTAATAAAGGCATGTTGTCCCAGGTTCCAGGCATGTTGTCACTCTCTCTCTCTGCACCCTGCCTTGACCTCCCCATGTGGCCCCTCAAGGTGTGCTTTGTCTTCTTCCAGGACCTGTTGGAAATAAACATATCTATTTCAGTTTCTCTTGTGGTCTACTGTTGAACCAAGACTCACCATCTAGCATCCTGTGCTCCACCTATTAAATGTTAATTTAACAAAGTCATAGCAAAGAGATATTTTGAGAGAATATCCTGTGGCTATCCCATATCCCAGCCTTTCCTATGGCTGCAGTGGAAAAGGGAAAGTGTTACTAGGTATACAATGAAAGGAGATCTTTCCAGATGAGGGATTAACACACTTAAAGAAAAATGTTGAAGAACAAGAGTCAAAACTAATTAATCATGACCCACATCTCTGACTGGAAGTGCAATAGGTTTCCCCCACTCCTACCACTCCTTATTATAAAAATTTTCAAACCTACAAAAAAGTTATGAGAGTATTATAAAGGCACCTGTATGCCCTTTACCTGGATTCACCAAACACTAACATTTTGTTGTGTTTGTGCACGATAGAGGATAGATAGATAGATAGATAGATAGATAGATAGATAGATGATAGATAGATCATTTGAAACTAAGTTACAGGAACCCTGACACCTTACCCTGACATATTTCTAGAAGTAAGGGAATTCTGCTATTATCCTGCATAACCCTGATGTTATTATCACGTTTAGGAAAATGAACAACAGGGGCCCCTGGGTGGCTCAGTTAAGTGTCCAACACTTGATTTTGGCTCAGGTCATGATCTCGGGATGGTGAGATCGACCCCGGTGTGGAGCCTGCTTAAGATTCTCTCTCTGTCTCCCTCTGCCCCTCCCCACCTCTAAAAAACCCAAAAAAGAACAACAATTCTATAACATAATCTAACATCCAGTGCAAATTATAATTTCCCCAATTGTTCTCAAATATATTTAGCTGTTTGTTTTCTGACCCAGGGTAGAATCAAGGTTTACACATTGTACTTGGTAACATCTCTTTAGTTTCTTGTAATCTGGAATAAACCCTCTACTATTTTGTTTTTCATGACATGTTTTTCTTGTTTTGCCTGACCTTCCCTGCACTCACATGTAAACACCACAGGGGTGGGGATTTCGGTCCCTTTTGTTCATTGCTATATCCTCCGTGTTGAGAATGGTGCCTGACACACATTGAGACTTAGTAAATATTTGTCGAATAAATAAATGAGTGAATGAATAAGTAACACGAGTATAATGAGTGTCATGAAAGGTGACTTAGAGGGTGCCAAGGGAACTGAGAAGCTAATCTGTTGTTGTTTGTATGTAACTCTTACCTCTATGTTCCAGTTAGACGGGTTCCAGGCTTGGGCAATAGGCTCATTTTACAACTAAAATGGGAAAATACAAAATAATAAATACAAAAAAATTTTAAAACACCCAACTGAAAAAATGGGTCAAGAAAAAGAGGCATGTACACAACTAATGAATCATCGAGCCTTACATCGGAAACCGGGGATGTACTGTATGGTGACTAACATAATATAATAAAAAATCATTTAAAAAAAAAAAAAAGAAAGAAAGAAAAAGAGGCATGATAACATGCACCTTGGCGATACAACTACAAGAGACTTGAATTGAGTCTTGAACAGCAGGACGATGTGGTTCTCAAGAAGCTAAAGTAGCCTCAGATTAATACAAAAAGAACAGAGGCCGTAAAGAGAAGATGTTTGTTTTGCTCTATGTATTCATTCTTTCATTCAGCAAGTATTTATTGAGTGCCTGCTGTATGTCAGGCACTATGTCAGAGGTTCCTGGGGGTCATCTTTTTTAACCATACACTGATAGTAGAAAGAGTTCCGTTTTGGAACAGAGGAAGGTAATTATCACAGAACTAAAACTATTGTGTTATTTGGAGATATTTTAATTGTATTGATTGACTTAAAAATTGCTTGTCTTCAGCTCATCCCTCTAATTAGAGAAATACATCTGTGAGGGGAAATGGCCTACCAATGGCATGACCATGACAAAGTGCAGTACCATTGCATCTTTTTCCTGAAAGAACTTTCCCATGATTGTTTAGATCAGCCTGAAGAGCCTTTTGTGACACTTAGAAACCTCAAAGGGGAACAAAAGGGACTGTGCTGGATCAGTTTTTTAAAGGCCGTAAGGGGTGAGTCTCGTTTCAGCTGCCAATATTAGACAAGATTTCATCTATGAACTTTGTTCTCTTGTCCAACTCCAGTTTCCACAGGTTTCTGTTTTCCTTTGCTCTCCCGTCAAAAGGAGAAATACTCACATGATTATTAGAAATACTGGAGCAGTAAATTGTTTGAGGGACCTGAAACACCCTTTTTTCTCTCCCTTCAAAGCCTTAAATGATACTTGCTTCATTGAAGCTTACAGATCATTAAAAACAGGCCTGCCAGGGTGATGTAATACATGTTTTAGCTTCCAATAAATTTAAAAAAAAAAAAAAAGCTCTACTAAACTAATCTTTGAGTCGTGAAGAATTTTTCTTTTCTAATTTTAGTGTTTTGGGACATTCCAGCGCCTTTTCACCACCTACCGTATACAGAACTCCCCTATCTTCCTTGAGCCAAAAGTGAACCTGCTGTCCCCTCTAACAGCTATGAGTTCCTCCTGGCTCATTTCAGATATGCTATTATTTGCTCACTTTTTTCATTGCAGAGCAGCTCCCAAGGACTCGGGTCCTGGAAAAACAGAAATAACACACAAGAAGAGCAGTATTATATGGACATGGAGAGTACTATTACAAACCTGAAGTTTTTGCATCTTTGTGGCTTCAGTTTAGGGTAACTGTAGATTGGCAGAGACCAGGCTGTCTCCAATTTGACCCTTGGTGAAGCTCAAAACTACATAACAACTAAGGATACCCTACTTCCTGTTACTTACAGGGAAAGGAACATAAAAGGGCCAGACTAACAAAAAAAGGAAATAACATCTACTGCGTGCCTACAGTGAGGTAGTCATCGTGAAAGGCACTTGTGAAAGTTATAGTTCATACGGTATCACACTTAACCCTCATCGCAGTGTGCAAAGCATACAGTAGTGCCCCGTAGGTGCGGTTTTGCTTCCCACAGTTTCAGTTGCCCACAACCCACAGGGACCCAGAAGCAGAGGATCCTCTTCCTAACAGGTGGTCAGAAGGTCAGTAGTAGCCCGACACTGTATCACTGCCCTGTCGTTCTCCTCCCTGCACTGCATTTTATCATCTTGCCGTGTAGGCATTTTCTCATTTCACATCCTGACAAAAAGAAGGGTGACTATAGTATAATAAGATACTTTGCGAGAGAGAGACCACATTCACATAACTTTTGTTACAGTTTATTGTCATAATTGTTCCATTTTATTATTAATTATTGCTGATCTCTTACTGTCCTAATTTATAAATTAAACTTTACCATAGATATGCATGTATAGGAAAAACCATATATAGAGTTCAGTAGTACCCCCAGTTTCAGGCATCCACTGGGGGTCCTGGAATGTATCCCATGCAAATAAGGGGGGACTACTGTATTTTCCCTATATAATAGACAGGAAAACTGAGGCTCACAACTAACTTGTTCAAGGACATACAAGAAGTAGTGGAGAAGAAATTCTAAAACTGGTTCTGTTTGGCTTCTAAGTTATACCCTTGCCACTACCTCTTCTTTCCTCCTTCTCTGACCAATCCTTCCCATTGTCCCTTGTTCCTCAGCTTAAATGTTGGAACTTCCCAAGATTCCATACTTGGCTTATTACTTTTCTCACTACACATAGTTCCTGGGCAGTCTTGTCTCTTTTGACTTTTCCCACCATGTTAGGCAAATGACTCCTAAGTCTATATTTCTAGCCCTGAACACCTCCTGAGCACCAGCCCCATACATCCAGGATTTATCGGTCTCATACATCTCTACTTGTGTGTCTGACAGTTACCTCATTTCAACATGTCAGAAACAGAACTCCTCACCCTCACCGTTGGATCTGCTTCTTCTCTTGGGTTCCCCATATCAGTTCCCAGAATTATACTCTTATTATTCTAGACACCTCCTTTCCTCTCCCCCTTCACATGTAGTCAGCTAAAAAGTCCCAGTAATCCTACCTTCAGAATAGTTCTTGGATCCCTGACCTTTCCCTTTGATTCCCATTATCATTACCCCAGGTCTTACTTGCACCTTTACAGTCTCTCCCATCCATTTTGCTCCCTTTGGAGTCAAGTGATTTATATACGAAGAAAATCTAACTGTGTCGCTATTCTTCTTTTACTTAAAATCATCTTAGAATGAAGCACATAAGGCTTTCTGTGACCTGATTTCTGCCTCCCTCTTCAACCTCATTTCCAGCAACCCCTTGCCTTGAAATCTACCCTTCAGTTTTACTGAACTCAAGTTCTGGTAGTTCCCCTCATCTCACGTGTTGTTTCCCATTGGGATGCCTTTGTCTAGGCTTTGCCTCTAGCACTACCGCCCCATCTTTTCACCTGGCTAAACCCCACACCAGTGATCATTGCAGGTAGCACCTTCTCTGGAATCCCTTCCTCCAGCATCCCTCTACTTCGGCCTACCAAGTGGGCTAAACCTTGTCCTGTATGTTCTTTTTTTTTTTTTTTTATGATTTTTTATTATATTGTGTTAGTCACCATACAGTACATCCCCGGATTCCGATGTAAAGTTCGATGCTTCATTAGTTGCGTATAACACCCAATGCACCATGCAATACATGCCCTCCTTACTACCCATCACTGGTCTATCCCAATCCCCCACCCCCCTCCCCTCTGAGGCCCTCAGTTTGTTTCTCATAGTCCATAGTCTTTCATGGTTCATTCCCCCTTCTGATTACCCCCCCTTTCTTTATCCCTTTCTTCCCCTACCGATCATCCTAGTTCTTATGTTCCATAGATGAGAGAAATCATATGCTATTTGTCTTTCTCTGCTTGACTTATTTCACTTAGCATTATCTCCTCCAGTGCCGTCCATGTTGCAGCAAATGTTGAGAATTCGTTCTTTCTGATAGCTGAGTAATATTCCATTGTATATATGGACCACAACTTCTTAATCCAGTCATCTGTTGAAGGGCATCTCGGCTCCTTCCACAATTTAGCTATTGTGGACAATGCTGCTATGAACATTGGGGTGCATATGGCCCTTCTCTTCACTACGTCTGTATCTTTGGGGTAAACACCCAGTAGTGCAATGGCTGGATCATAGGGTAGCTCAATTTTTAACTTTTGTCCTGTATGTTCTAAGCTCCCTGTCATTACACTATCAACATGTTTTGAAATCAGTTGTTTGTCTTCTGCATTAGACTTTAAGTTCTTTGAGCACAGAGACCACGCCTTATTGAATTCTGTAATCCTAATGTCTAGCCCAATGTCTGGTACTGAGAGGACTCTTAATAATTGTTGAACTGTCATTGAACAGTAACATGCTATCTCTCAAAAATGACTTCTATATCAGAGGTTCAAACCAGACCCTTTTCTAGGTAAATTAAACCTGGCAACTATTAAAACACAAGGACCTCAACAACACACAAAAAAACAAACAATCCAGTTAAAAAATGGGCAAAGGACTTGAACAGACATTTCTCCTAAGAACATCTACAAATCAGCAGTCAGCCATGAATGAAATGAAAGGATGCAATGAAAAGATGCTTAGCATCGCTGATCATTAGGGAAATGGAAACCCAAACCAATGAGATACCACCTCAAACCCATTAGGATGGCTACTGTTAACAACAACAACAGCAGAACGTAACAAGTGTCGGCAAGGATGTGGATAAACTGGAACCCTGGGCGCTGTTGGGATTGTAAAATCGTACAGATACTATGGAGAGGGTATGGTGGTTCCTCAGAAGATTGATAGTAGAATTATCAGGTAATAAGTCAGCAGTTCCACCTCTGGGTATATATTCAAAAGAACTGAAAGCAGGGTCTCAAAGAGATATCTGCACACCCATGTTCATAGCAGCATTATTCACAGTAGCTAAAACATGGAAGTAACCCAAGTGTCTATCAGCGGATCAGTGAATAAGCAAAATGTGGTATATACATAAGATGGGATTTTATTCAGCCTTAAAAACAAAGGAAATTCTGACATATGCTACAACATAGATGAACCCTGAGGACATCCTGCTGAGTGAAATAAGCCAGTCTCAAAAAGACAAATACTATATAATTCCACTTAGATGAAGTATTTGAATAGAAAGTCATAATCAGGGGCACCTGGGTGGCTCAGCCGTTAAGCGTCTGCCTTCGGCTCAGGGCATGATCCCGGCATTCCAGGATCGAGCCCCACATCAGGCTCCTACGCTGGAAGCCTGCTTCTTCCTCTCCCACTCCCCCTGTTTGTGTTCCCTCTCTCGCTGGCTGTCTCTCTCTCTGTCAAAAAAAAAAAAATCTTTTATTAAAAAAAAGTCATAATCATAAAGACAGCAAGTAGAATGGTGGTCGCCAGGGCCAAGGTGGGAATGGGAGGTTATTGTTTAATGGGTATAGAGTTTCAGTTTGGCAAGATGAAAAAAGCTGTGGAGATGGATGGTGGTGAAGGTTGCATGACAGGGTGAATGTACTTAATACCACTGAATTGTATACTTGAAAATGATTAAGATGGTGGTGCCTCGGTGGCTCGGTCAGTTAAACATCTGCCTTTGGCTCAGGTCATGATCTCAGGGTCCTGGGATTTAGCCCCACATCAGGCTTCCTGCTCAGTGGGGGAGTCTGCTTGTCCCTCTCCCTATGCCCCTCCGCCCCCCTCCCACTCATACCCTCTCTCTCTCAAATAAGTAAATAAAATCTTTTTAAAAAATGATTTAGATGGTAAATTTTTTGTTTTATGTATTTTACCACAATAAAAAAAATTGAAAAAACAAAAGAAAACACAGACAGGGGAAGAAGTCTAAGGGTTAGTAAGCTTCTTGAATTGGCAACACTGTACCCCAGCACAGACAGCATCCAACCATGATTTCATGAGCCTACCTTAGGACCCAGTAGTTCCCAAATAGCCAGTCTGGGGTGTCTATAACTTTAATAAGCACCTCAAGTGAGTCTGATGAACAGATTAATTTGGAGAACATTCTAGACCATGATATTATAAAGGAATGATTGGAGAGCCCTTTATCTGGATATTTTTTAAAACAAAACAGATCGTTTTTTAAATTGGGGTAAAATATACATAATAAATTTATCGTTTTAATCACTGATAAATGTACAACTCAGTGTACATTCATAATATTGTGCAACCATCACCACTATCCGTTTCCAGAAGGTCTTCATCATCCCAAACTGAAACTCTGTGCCTATTAAACAATAACTCCCCATTTCTCCCTACCCCACCGCTAGCCCCTGGTAACTTCTATTCTACTTTCTGTTTCTATGAATTTGCCTATCCTAGGTGCCTCATAAAATTGGACAGATAATGGATTTTTAAGGAAAGTTTAATTGCTGTCTTGCCTGGAGGCATGAGTCTGGGTGAAGGGAAGCAAACATTAATTGGGTGCCTTGCTATGACAAGCCAAGGTCACATTCAGTTTTACTAGATTTATCTCAAGCAATTTATAAACTGGTTTCATGGAATTGTGGAGATTCCTTTTGTCCTAATTATTTTTATCATGACCTACGTGTTCATTATAAAATCTATTCATTCAAAATGGTTACTGATTAGTTGATATTCAATCTGATTTTCTCATAAAAATTAAAAAGAATCTTTTTGAAAATCTGCTCTCAGTTATATTATTCTTTTTTTTTTTTTTAAGATTTTATTTATTTGGCAGAGATAGAGACAGCCAGTGAGAGAGGGAACACAGCAGGGGAGTGGGAGAGGAAGAAGCAGGCTCCCAGCAGAGGAGACCGATGTGGGGCTTGATCCCATAACGCCGGGATCACGCCCTGAGCCGAAGGCAGACGCTTAACCGCTGTGCCACCCAGGCGCCCCTCAGTTATATTATTCTAAGCTTTTTCTGCAGTATCAAGGCCCAGCAGAAAAAAATAAGATTACAATTAACATGGTTCCGAAGTTAAAGAGGAATTAGGACTTTCTAGTGAATTTTTATAAAAGGCATCTACTTCAAGCCATCGCAAATTTGACATTTCAAATCATCTTATCCACAAGAATTTAATACCTAAATGAGGCTCTTTTTGGCTTCTCCTAGATGTCCCAATGAAACAAGGAACTTCAGTGCCCAGCATATTACTCTGGGGAAAAAGTCTCTGCATCCTGTCTAGAGTAGGACTTCAGATGTCTGTGCCCAGGAAAGACCCACCACTTGCAATATGGAGCAAAGGAAATGATTGTTTTGTTTATTTTAACCGTATTTCTCGAGCTTTAAAGGCCAACTATCTGTAACATAAGCACCACTTTCACTGACAGTATGTCTGACCCATCAGTAATATAGTATGACAGCACCTAATTATGTGTTTTGTGCAAAACGATGGAACAAATAGTACTACCTGTTGCTTACTTAAACCTCGCATTGTAATATTGCTTTTTGTATCTATTCCCCTGCAGTTGGACTACTGTACTGTGTATATTGGTCTAATAGATCTTCCTACCTATTCCAGTTCTCTATTAAAAGAAAAAAAAAGTGTTCTCACTTTTAGTCTTCAAACCTCTAAGGGCTCTTCTGATAACCTACATCTATCACTGTTTGAAGTTGACCCCTGGAGTCTATCCTGCTCTTTGTCAGAGACCTACTTTGTCACTTCGAGCAAATTATCTTAAGCAGCTTTCCACACTACTGTTCATTAAGCATAAAACCAGGATAATAATACCATCTCTAGAAAACAGGATTAATGAGTCAGTGGGTCTGCTTCCTTACTTACATCTGGATGGGAAAATGCCTTCTTACTCTTCCTTCTGAATTCTCCCTTTTGGACCCTGGCCCAAATGAAGAATGGCTCTTCCTGGCAGCATCTATGGCTGCCAAGAGAAGCTTCACCACACTGCCTTTGAAGTGGTGGAGCAAAGCTCTTACCGGGGTGCTTGGAGGATCTGGCTCCCTGGAGAATCCCCACCCACACCCTCTTTGGGAGGTTCTTTTCCTAAAGTTGTATTCACACTTGCATCAATGTGCAGAGGAGACATCCTTCCTCCAAAAGGTTGTTTTTCCTCCCACAGCTGGGGGGAACGCGGTGAAGGGGAAGTGGGAACTGGGTATAATATTGGCAAATGTTTTGAGCACTTCAGATAAAAATGTTTGATAAGTACAGTCTTGTTTTTATTGCTTTATACTGCTCGTTGGAGAATGTTTTCTTTGGTCACCTGCCAATGAAAAAGATTAGCCTTTTCCTGAATCTAGGATTGTTTCTTTAACTAGTTATGTTGGTAGAACAAGATAGACAAACGCTGCTGACATTCACAAATCAAGATTGGAGCATGGTCATACTCATTTCTGCTCACTGCCCTTTCCAGTTCATTGACAGCTGCTGCAACCAATGTGAAGGCTGGTTTGGGTGGGGCTCTCTTTCTCCGCTCACCTAGTCCAGGCTGGAGGATTTTCGGTTTAGTTCCCTGAGCTACCCAGGCGCCCCATGATGTCCAAGACTCTAAAGCACTTGCCCCACCCCCCACTTTGTTCCTGATTTATGGCATCCAGTAGGAAATGGCTTTTCTAAATTTAAATGCCTCTTCTGGGGGCGCCTGGGTGGCTCAGTCGTTAAGTGTCTGCCTTCGGCTCAGGTCATGATCCCAGAGTTCTGGGATCGAGCCCCACATCAGGCTCCTCCGCTGGGAGCCTGCTTCTTCCTCTCCCACTCCCCCTGCTTGTGTTCCCTCTCTCCCTGGCTGTCTCTCTCTCTCTGTCAAATAAATAAAATCTCTCTAAAAAAAAAGCCTCTTCTGTAACACAGGTGTCAATCTTTTGATTTCATACCTGTATCTTCTAGTTTCTGTTTTAGTCCAAGCTTCATTTTCTTTGAGACAAACTGTGAAGTGTTGTTTGTTTGGGTTTTTTGTTTTGTTTTGTTTTGTTTTGTTTTGTTTTGTTTTGTTCTTGTGGGTTTTTTTTTTTTGTTTTGTTTTTTTTTTGCCTTTTCTCAAGGAAATTTGTTCTGGCTTATAGCAACAGAAACGCTAGCATAACATTTCTGTGTCAGAAGCTAGTTGAACTAAATGCATATACTTTGATCTTTGCCTTAATGTGTTTGCGTCGATCTAGGGTGTATCTTTTGGCTCTGAGCGTTCTGAATTAAAGTTTAAAGGCTTTAACCCTTAATTAGCTCATCTCCATCTCTTCAAACAAAAAAGAAACTAACTTCTATCGCAGTGTGAAGGACTGATATCACATGAGGGTAAATTTATTAGAGATGATGTTATTTAATGTCAGGCTGAGTTCCTAAGTACTATTGCAGAATACCCTTCTCTGAAGTTCTTTGTTTCGTTTTTAGTAGAATCGAGTCTGTTTATGAGGAATAGATTATGTACAGATCTACTTGAAGGCATGAGATAGACAAGTCATCTCTTGAATTCTCTTACTCTTTAGAACAAATAAGTTTATTTTGTTCTGAGGGAATTTTAACACTGATTTAATTGGGAGAATTAAATGATCCTGAAGCCAGTTTACAGAGGAGAGCTCTGTAGATAGTATTTTTTATTTGGTTTGCCAGCCACTAATTCCCACTCGCTTATGGTGAGTTTTAAGTATAGATAGTTCTAAGACGTGGTCAGTTTCCATGATGTTAAATAAAATGTGAATTTCTCATGTTACTTGAATACTGCTTGTGTGAGGTCTTGACTTGGGTCTTTGCATCTTCTGAGTGCATCATGGTTTAATACATCTCATTTGAACCCTGTAAAGATGGTGGTATTCATCTTAGAAAAGAAAAACCTTGTGTGCCTCCCTGTGCGGTGTTCTATGCTGCGTAAGCCATTTGTGAAACAAACCTTTAGGACAGTAGCCTGAGGTCACTTCATTTCTCCCAGTTCTTATCTGTTGGCACCTTCTTCTGCTTTTCTGCTGTCAGATGGAGAAAAGTGGCTGGCGGAGGCAGAACAGCTTTTATAATCATTTCCCTAGCACAACGCCATGGTCCTAGGAAGTGGGAACCAGAAGACATAGGGTCTAGAAATCCTCAGAGTAACCTCGTATGACAGCTCAGATATTTATATGAAGAAACTTCAGCCCCTGTGACCTAAATTAAACTACTTAATTGCTCATGTCATTATTTCTTTGCTTGTAAAAGGGGAATAGCGATGCCAGTCACTATCTTCCTCTGGAGTTCGGGAGAAATTTAATGAGATAATGAACTTAATTCTACTCTTACAAGGGAATATATTGTTGACTTTTAGGAGAGTGAACTATTTGGGGGTCCCTAGGGGACCTGACAATCTATTACCTCTTCCCGCACTCAAATAGAACTATTGTAAAAAGCTAATCTGCTGCCAAAAAGTAAGCCATTTATTCTGTGGCTAGATCAGGTCCAGTGTGAAAAAAAAGGATTTTGATCTCTTCTTTGGAAGAACTATCACTAGATGGGCACAAAAATGTCCTTTTTTTCTTTCTTTCTTTTTTCAAAATCAGAACAGAGGTGTAATTGTGTTTGATGGTTCACTTTGGGAGAATGTTAGGTTCAAACCCAGACACACTAAGTCAGATGATATACTTCTAAAAAGTCTCTAGAACATGCATTTTCAATGGTAACAGTATTGCCCCCAAGGGGGCAAATATTTTGAGAGGAAATTTCATGAGGGGTGGACAGTTGGGAAAAATATCTATGAAGGCAGGGGGGCGGGGGGGGGGGGAGGAAGAGGGGAAGGGCACAAAATGGAGGAAAAAAGGGTTGAGAAACACTGCTATAGTCAATTACTCTTCCAGACATGTTTGTCCCTAAACATAGGTGAGCTGCAGATTGCCAGGTTGAATGCAGATTGCTATTGATTCCTTCAGTCCCACAGCAACCAAGTTCATACAAAACTTGAAAGAGATGAAATTTATACCCTAAGGGATAATGATCTCAGACAGACAACTCAAACATAAAATCTACCTGTTAGAACCAATACTTTGTACTTAAATAAATGTGGTTAAATCTTTAGGGTAAGAGATTCCTTTTTTCTCCTGCTTCTTTAGCCTTACAGAAAGGCACATCAAGGGTAAGAATGATCTTCAACGTACTTCACCAAAAAATCCAGATCGGGAGAAAGGAGAGGGTGTGGACCCCACAGGCAGGAAGGAAATAATTGTCTAAACAGTAATGTAAAGTGCAAAGCCGGAAGATAAGGAATACAGTGGGAATTGGCATTTCAGTATTTAAGAAATTTTAAGTTTGATGTTGCTGCTGATATTAAGAAGCAATTATATCTCTGAAATAGTTTCCCCTCCATCCCCTCATATGTCATATAGTCCTTTCATAGCTTTTGAATGGATGGGACAACCCAAAATTGACTTGCTATGTACCGTGAAATTTGGAAGAGATCCTGTGTCCCATTAGGCTCAGCAGCCCTAAAACAGTAGAATGACCATACTTAAAAAATATGTATTTTCCCCCAGTCTCTGACTCTTCTTTGCTTAATCATCCTGTTCTTTAATAGACACAACCATGACTTACGGGGAAAAGAAACAGTGATTATTTCTCCCTCCTTACCCATTTCCCAGTGGCGCTCTGGACAATGGGCAGTACTCTTTGTCCAAGCCAAGCATTGCTAAGCATTAGTTGCCGTGGCATTTAACTGCCTTACAGAAATCTACCCCAATTCCCTGTTCATTGATTTCTTAAGATCATAGAAGAAAATTAAATGAGTTAGAGAGAGGCCTTCAAGCCCACTGACACCCAATGGGCCCACTCATCTCCACCCCCTACCCAATTCCAAAATCTAACATATTGCCCCCTTCATAGTTCCTCAGATCCCCGCCCTTCAACTTCTCTTTGTTACCCTCTGGGTGGGTGTAACCAAACCTCAGTCACACCGTGGCCCCAGCAGCTGGGCTTCTCTCTCCCCCATCACATTGCAGACATTCTTTTCACATCAGTTTGTCCTCTCTGCTGCATTCCCTCCATTTGGCATCAGTCCCTCTGTGCAAACTTCTGTTTCAAGGGACAGGAGTTTGCCAAGGAGATGCTGGCAGAGAGGGTCCTGTTCTCTCCTTTCTATCTGAAGAGCCCAGTGTCACTCATTAGCATATGAGAAGAATGGTTGTAAATAAACATCAAATGAGGTTAACGAGCTGCAGCTCATCAATATTAATGAAGTCCACCTCACAGCCTCGGAGGGAGGTACTGATGGCTCTAACCACAAGAAGGGGTTTCCTAAGGCCCCCAGTTACAGGGCAAGAAGGGTTAGATTCAGCCTGTTGGAATGTGTGTCATTTTATAACCCCAGGAATGCCGCAGAGAAAGGCTGTCTGACACCAGATCTGTGCTTGCAAGGCCCCTCTTGTGTTCAGATTACATCTGTTTGTCTCAACAGGTGGAAGCCTAGAGGAAGGAGGCTGTATCTGCTAAGCCAGGCTCTGGGGGGAAGACTCCAGGTCAATCTGCAGCTCCCAAGTCAAACTGAGGTCCCCAGAGTCCTAGCATTCCATCTCTCATTGCTCTTTCATCAGTCACCCCGTGAAACTCAAACTCTCGTTGCCAGTGCACTGAGGAAAGATCTGGAGACCTTCTAAGCCCAGCCTCGTAAGGAGAGGGAAAACTCCCATTTCATGTAGCTCATGTGCCAACTGCCAGTCAGGTCCTTCACGGAGCCATGTTTGATTCCTGTGCCTATTTTTAGAAGATTCAGAGTAGTAAGTACAGTTATCATCCATTGAGCACTCCATGCGTCCCAGGCTGCACTGAACATTTCTGATACGTTGTATGATCCTCACACTAATCCCGTGACGGTGAATTCATTTCATCGGTGAGGAAGTTGAAGCTCCTTGCTTTTATGTAACCTGTCTAAGATCACACAGGTGGCAAGTGACCCGCCTCGATCCGCCTGACTGCAGGGCCCACGCTCTTAACCACTGCATTCTGTGCTGTCTCAGACTCACTCCCGCCAAGTGTGTGAGCTTTCGTGCTGTTCCTTCTCTTTTGTAATTTGCGTGCCCTTTCTTCTCCAGTTCGAGAGACCAAACACAAAGTCGTTCTCTGAAAGTAGAATCAGGGGATTTAAAAATTAATTGTTCAAGAATCAAAGAACCTCTTTGAAATTATTTTTTGCAAGGAAACTTTCACTAGATGTGTTTTCCTTTGTATATAAATTTGGAGTCAGTGGGATATGTGCTTTGAGGTTTTGTGTGTGTGTGTGTGTGTGTGTGTGTGTGTGTGTGTGTGTCTGTTGGGTAGCAATGATACCAATTATCCACCTTGTCAGGCCAGTTCCTTCTGTGATTAAGCACACACCTTGTGTGAGGTCAGTGACTGCAGCACAGAGAAGCTGCCTGGCTCTCGTGGCTGGTTTGAGCCTATGATCCCAGCCTCAATCACAGTTTCAGCCACTGAACTCTGGCTTCCTACTTAAAGTTCATCCTATCTGCTTCTTTATCTATGATTTCACTGGGGGCGGAAGGAGAACCTGATGCTTCACCAAATGGTTGTCATCACACAAGTTACACCTGATTGTTTATTTAAAGAACAACTCATAGTGAAAGGATTTGAGCCTGAAACAGCCACTATCTTTCTTCTCCTTTCCTCCCTGAAAACTCAGGGACCTTACTTGGTAATTTTTACTTAGGCAAAACGCCCAGGAATGTTTCCGCAGAATGGCACCCAAAGCCCACCCATGCAGGAGCCCTTCCTGCCACCAAGGTAACCAAGACTGGGAAGCAATTGAAACCGGGCCTTCCTTTCCCAGGCCTGTGGCTGTCAACTTGGCTCAGAAAGAGGCAGACTGATGACTTTGTCTCCTCACCCAGTCACACCACCACACAGTTCTCATTGGAGCCTGAAGTCACATGGGTAGGCCGCTATGGCCAAACAAGGATGCGCTGTTTCCAGTTCCTTGCACCCTGGGTTGGCCTGGGCATCCTTAGTTGAAACCATCAGGGCCCCCAGACCCTGAGGCTTTTCCAGGGACAGACTGCATGCAGCAGTGGAGAGGAGGGGCCGGGCTGCGCAGGGGAGCAGCGGATGGCTGCAGTCGGGGGTGTTTGCGAGAGCCAAGGGGTTAGTTCATTGCTGCTTTGTATACTCAGGCACACCAGAAAACTCAGATTAATAGGCTGTTTATTCTTCAGCATGTTCCTTGAATCAAAGGCTCTGGATGGGATTATTAAAGAGTGTTTGTGAGAGCGCCCTGGAACACTCCTTCTGGGCTCCGCTCACTGAAGAGGAACGATTGAGTCCTTTCATTTCCTGGGCAGCGTCCCGCACGCTCACTGCTCACTGCAGTATAGAGGGCTGCAGAACCTTTGTTAGAAACGGGATCTTTTGTTCTGTCTTGTTGAGGTCCCATTACCTACAGCACCTTGGTCTGGTAGAGTCTAATTATTGAATGTTCTCGTCTTTAAGCTACCTGAAGCTAATGAACACAGTCCGCTGTGTCCCCAGGGAGTTTTTCTGTTTGGGGCTTGGAGGATTTTAGGGGGTTTTGTTTTTGTTTTCGCTGGCTCTGTTTGGCACCAGTTCTCTGTTTGGGCAGCACTGTCATCTTTTATTTTCATGACTGTTTAAAGGAATTTTTCCAGGAAGGAAGAAAACATCCACCTGCACCCTATTCTGTGAAGTGAAGGAAGTTTTTTTTTTTTTTTTTTTTTTGGCCCTTCCAGAAGACTCCCCTGAAATGTAATGAAGTTTCTTCAAACCTTGGAATTGAAATTTATTGAATTATGAAAAACAGACTTCCTCCACTACTACTCCCTGCAGTAGAGATTTATATTGGAGTAGGTCAAACAATTCGGAGGGAAACTGCTTCTTTACCACCCCTCCCAACCCCCTTTCAGCAGCAGCATGCTGTCACATGAGTGATCTCTGTCCCCTGTTCCCTCTGGCAGTTATACTTTTCCTGTGGCCTGGAAAATATTGTACTTCAGGCCTTCCACAACTTCTGTGGGCAGACACACACATACACCCCCCCCCACAACCACACCCCTTGTAGGCATGCCTTTAACAGAGAGGCAGCCAGCATATTGCAAAGTGCACGAAGCTCGCTAATCACTGTAGACAGCGCAACACCCGGCGCATTACAGGCGCCCGTATATGTATATCGTACAATCCAGTACATATCATAAGCAATAGCTTTGAATCTGGCAAACCTCTTAATCACCACAGCCAAAGGCCAGAAGATGAAATTGGGGTCATATATCTGGGCTTAGAACTCTAGAAACCATCTGGCATCCCTCAGCCCAAAGTTTCCCCAAGGAGGTACACCTTGGAGCAATGGGAGTCCTCTCATCCAGAAATTACTGTCCCCTCACTTCCCTCCACAACCAGCACAGCTGTGTGGTGAGGCCTATTTGCCATATATATACTGAGACCAAGATCTATATACACACCCTGGCGTTCCGCCTGAATCCTTCCACGAAGTCCATCTGTTTATCCAGTTCCAAATCCCAGAAGGCAGTCACCAAAAAGTAAATAGTGAGGAGGGACAGGTTTTTTTCTTTCTTTCTAGATAAACATGTTCCAATGAACAAAACAGATTTTGCAAACACATTCCATCTAGTAAATCTTACCTAACAGCTGTGTGAGAGGGCTTGGAAGAGAGAAGGATGAGGCGTGGGGGGTCTTGGGGCTTGGGCAGGAGAATTAGAAAGAGAAAGTTCAGAGACCCGCAAGGCGGGGGCAGTTGAGCACTGTCCATTTCTTGTTACATGGAAATATGCGTCTTTCCTGCTTTCTGTCCCCTCGTCGCAAACCTGGGGTCTGAGGTGGGCTTTGCAGCCCTGGCTGCAAATACCAGCTTCTTCAGCTGAAAACCAGCCCATCAGAACTTATCTGTAGGAGTCGTGGCCTGCGTTTCTGACGGCACGCTCTTCCTCCGGCACTGACCTTGCTGTCCTCCCCTCCAGCTGTAATGTTCCTCTGGAGTCAGACACAGAGCGTTGCCGTTGAGCAGCCCGTCCGGCCCAGCTCTACTTCACATCCACCCCTTTGGCTAGGGAAATGAGGCACTGAGCATAGATCAAGAACTTGGATTCTGAAGAACAGGGGCAAGCTCAAGAAACTGACCTTTTGCCTCAGAGGCGGCTGGATATTTGTGTGTCTCTGTTCAATGTCGAATTGGCTCACTGCACCATTCAGGAGTTGTTTTTAAAAAAATGTGCTCCTCACTCCTCATTTGCGGGTCAGATGCTTTGGATAATCCAGTGGAATTCTCTCTGTTTCACTGCTGGTTGCTGCCAGACACAGAGTGCTAAATCCTGTCAGTTGCTGACTTGAAATGATGTTGTGTGAAACCTCACTGCGATTTGAACGTCCTGCGGTCATTCACACGGACTGCTCGGCCCATTAACGGTGGTAGTGAGATGCAGGGACGCAGGTGGGGGGTGGGGGGGTGGCAAGCAGTTTCTGCAGCCCCTCCCTTACCTCCCCTCTGGGATCAGAGTACCTGCCTCTGCTCCCCGCCCCGCCAGTGCCAGTATGTGTGTCCAGTCATCGGTGCGCCTTGAAATTCCATTTCATTCAATATTTATTATTCCTTTCCCCGGCCTCACAGAGCAATTTCTTTCGCAGATTGTAACATGCCAGTGACAGAGAAACAGCATTTGTGTGCAGACTAGGCAGGTGACAAGCAAAACACTAGCTGCTGCGTCCTGTCTGCCTTTGCTGGATGCCGTGCATGTCTGACTCCTTCTCCTCCGGTGAGGTCTCAGCTCAACTGGCGGCTTCCGGAAGAGGTTACCCTTGACCACCCTGTCTAACGTCCCACCCTCAGTCACTCCGTGTCACACCACCCCTGTGTTGCGCATGTCGTTGCCCTGATCACTTTCTGCAAGTATTTTATTCATCTCCTTGTTCACTGTCTACCTCTCCACCCACACACACATACTAGAATATAAGTTCCCTGAAAATTGGGATTTTTTGTCTCTCTCATCCGTTGCTCTTCCCACAGAACCTAGCATGGCCCTTGGAATACAGTTGGCACTTAATATTTATTAACCAATAGATAGGTAAGAATGGAGCCATTAAGAACTCCCCAATTCGGGCGCTTGGGTGGCTCAGTCGGTGAAGCGTCTGTCTTTGGCTCAGGTCAAGATCCCGGGGTCCTGGGATCGAGTCCCACATCGGGCTCCTTGCTCAGCAAGGAGTCTGTTTCTCCCTCTCCCTCTGCCTGCTGCTCCCCCTGCTTGTGTGCTCTCTCTCTCTGTCAAATGAATAAATAAAATCTTAAAAAAAAAATCTCCCCAACTCCCCAAATATGTGGTTGTTCTCAGAAGATGGTAGACGCAGATAGACAAATGGTTTGAGGAATGGAATAAAAATACAAGGTTTCTCATACTGGTTTTGATAATGTTTTTAATTATAAATTGAATGTATTGAGTCAAAGATCACATAAATTGAGTCACTCTTCATTTCTTCTGACTCAGAGGAAACTGTTCCCTCTTGAGTCGGTTAAGTCAGGGTCATGGAGACCAAATACTACACTCTTCCTTGCCAAGCTAGCATAATGGAGGCCGCAAAGGATGCCCACTTCCAGATTTCCACTGGACAGTGCCTGGTGTCGCTTTCGTAGGGCAGGTGGCAGAAGAAACTGGCCCAACAATTTATTTATTTTTTTTAGGATTTTATTTATTTATTTGTCAGAGAGAGAGAGAGAGCACAAGCAGGGGGAGCAGCAGACAGAGGGAGAAGCAGGCTCCCTGCTGAGCAAGGAGCCCGATGTGATGAGGGGCTCAATCCCAGGACCCTGGGATCATGACCTGAGCTGAAGGCAGATGCTTGCCCAACTGAGCCACCCAGGTGCCCCTGGCTCAACAATTTAAAGCAATTTAAAGCCCAGTCTGGGTATCTTGATCCAGCCTTCCTTACATTCTTGCTTGCCTCCAGGTCCCAAAGAGACCACATTCTTCTGCACGGCTCCAGAGCCCTGCAGTTCTTTTTGTTAGGAGAGCCATGGAGTTTGGGTAGGTGTGTCTTAGATCTGACCTGCCCAGTTATGAGACAAGATGACTGAGAAGACTTGTCCTTTTAGCCTGACAGGCACATGGCGCTCATCTCCTCAGAGGTCCTTCGCCCAAACAAGAAGTATTAGCTCCTCAGAAGTTATCCTTTGTCTTGTTGGGGCAAGATCGGTGCCTAGTGTCAAGAGAGAGAGATTAAAGATTAAAGAACCTCCACCACGAAAGGGGATAGTTTTGCCTGAATCTCTTAATTTGTCTTCTCCCCCCGTACAAGTGTATTCATGTTGCTGGGCTCCCTGGCTTACTCCCCAGCAGTTTGTAGTCATTATTCTCATGACTTTGTGGTCTCATTGATATTAGCATATGTTTCAACTGCTGTAGGTGATGCTTCCACGCTCCACTACTTTTTCTCTTACGTTACTAATGACTCTTCTGTTGGTTTCAGCCTTTAGCCAAGCCCACCCCATCCACACCCACTCTTTCCATCTTTTACTGATGCTGTGTTGACTTTGTGTGTCTCTGTTAGTTCAGTTTTCTGCACACCTGCAGAGAATTAACCAACTCTACTTGCTGCTGGGGATCACCTTTGATCTATTTGATTCCCATACTTTGGGAAATGTTGACGGACTCTATAACCCCACCAAAGTACATAAAACGTGCTATAGTCCCTGTAGCCTGACCTTCCAGCCTAGCTCTGCTTAGGGACCAGAAGATATTGATGTAAATACAGATGTGGATACCATCTGTTAAATGTTTACTATGTGCTAGGGGCGCCTGGGTGGCTCAGTCGGTTAAGTGTCCGACTCTTGGTTTCAGCTCAGGTCACGATCTCATGACCCATGCTGCCTGCTCAGCAGGGAGTCTGCTTGAAAATTCTCTCCCTCCACCCCTCCCCCCACTCGTGTGTGTGTGTGTGTGTGTGTGTGTGTGTGTTCTCTCTCTCTCTAAAATAAATAAATAAAGCTTTTTAAAAAATAAATGTTTACTATGTGCTATATATTGTTCTAAACGTTTAACATGACTGTCTTGTTTAATCTTTACTTGTAGCCTAAACACCAATACATGAACTGGCCCCAGGTATTTGTCTAACCACATCTCTTATTCCTCTCTCCCTCGTTCTCTTGGCTGCAGTTACACTGGCTTCTGTGCTGTTCCTCTTTCCCAATAGACATGCACCTTCCTTAAGAGGCCTCTGTAGTGGCTGTTTCCTCTGCTTGGAATGTTCTTCCCTTCTTCCCTTAGATGTCTGTCTAGGTTACTTCTGAACCTCCTTCAAATCTTTGTCTAGGTCTTACCTTCTCCATGAAACCTACCTAGATTATTCTCTGTAAAATTGAAGGGGCAGCTGGCTGGCTCTGTCAATAGAGCATGTGATTCTTGATCTTGAGGTTATGAGTTCAAGCCCCACGTTGGACATAGAAATTATTTTTTTTAAGATTTTATTTATTTATTTGACAGAGAGAGACAGCTGGTGAGAGAGGGAACACAAGCAGGGGGAGTGGGAGAGGAAGAGGCAGGCTCCCAGCGGAGGAGCCTGATGTGGGGCTTGATCCCAGGACCCTGCGATCACGCCCTGAGCCGAAGGCAGACGCTTAACAACTGAGCCACCCAGGCGCCCCATGGACATAGAAATTATTTTAAAAAAAACTGGAATAAACTCGTACCACCACTGCCACGTCACACTCCCTATTTGATCTGCTCTACTCTACTTTTTTCCGTTATAGGTATCACTAACTTAATATATACTATCTTTGTTTGTTGTGTTTATCATTTATTGTCTGTCTTCTCTAATTTGAGGTAGGCTTCATGAGGGCAAGGAGTTTGTCTGTTTGTTCCCTGTGTACCCTAAACACCTAAAAAACCATATCTGGCACACAGTAGATGCTCCATAATTCCTGGTGAATGAATGAACTTTATCCCTCAAAGACCCTGTGAGGTAGGTGTTTATGTTATCCCCATTTTTAAAAAAGATTTTATTTATTTATTTTAGAGAGAGAGTGGGCGAGAGAAAGCATGAGGGGGGGGAAGTTCAGAGGGAGAAGCAGACTCCCAGTTGAGCAAGAAGCCTGATGCAGGACTCAATCCTGAGACTCCAGGATCATGACCTGAGCCGAAGGCAGATGCTTAACTGACTGAGCCACCCAGGTACTCTATGTTATCCCCATTTAAAGATGATGGAATTGAAGCTCAAAGAATTGAAATAACTAACTTGCCCCAGATCATTCAGCTAGGAAGTAGTGGAGCTGGGATTGACTAACTCCAAAGAATGTTCTTTCAACCACTAGGTCAATAGTTCTCAAACTTTAAGAGTCACCCGAGCTGTTTGTTTAAACACAGGTTCACATACCCTGACCCTGAGGATTCGGATTCGGATTCGGATTCTGTAGGCCTGGGATACAGACGATCCATGACTCATACTTGGAAAAACACTGGGATACACTATATTGCCTTTAAGGTTTGGAATCTACATAGGGAGACCTAAAGATAAAATCCGTTGGACATTTTTTGAGTGCCACTATGTACCAGTCCCTGTGGCATAGAAAAGCAAATAAAATCAAGTCCTTACTCTCTCTCTCTAAGTTTGTTTGTTTTTTTTAAGATTTTATTTACCCATTTGACAGAGAGAGAGAGAGATCATGAGCAGGGGGAGCGACAGGCAGAGAGAGAGGGAGAAGCAGGCTCCCGGAGTGGGGAGCCCGACACAGGGCTCGATCCCAGGACCCTGGGATCATGACCTGAGCCAAAGGCAGATGCTTTACCAGGCATCCCAAGCCCTTATTCTCAAGACTCGGTGTGTTGGTGGCGATGGGACAAACAGACCATGTATCATAATCAGACCATTGATAAGTTGTGAGATGCTTAAAAGCACATGCTTTGGATTCAGGGAGACCCATTGGTTCAAAGCCTGAACATGCTCTCACTAGTTATGTAACTGGGGAAGTGACTTAACCTCCCTGTGGTCTGCAAGTAAAAAGAGAACAACAATGTTTATCCAATAGGACTGTTATGAGGACTTAGATGAGATGAAGAGTGTACAGGAAAGTGGCTTAAAAACACATAACCAACACCAGGAGGCAGTGCACAGTGTATAAGAAATGATAAATAAATAGCTTAGAGACAGTAAATATAGAAAATCTCGGAAGAGTTTTACAGTTTCATAGCCTACTGCTTTATAATTAAAGTTTGGGTAACAATTTTTTTTTGTTTTGAATATAATTTACATTGAAATCTTTTCAAAATATATTTAAATATACATATAATACCTTTCCCTGCATTCTTAAATATAATTTATCTTGGCACCTAAGTATCATCTTAATGAATATAAAGTAGTATTATGCTGGGAAACACCATTGCCTTTAGAGTTTGTTGAAGTGTACCCTAAATGCATCCAGATTGCATTTAAAATATTTTTTCCCGCTTTTGTGTTCCTATCATGCTGTGAATGCCTACTTTCTCACTGCTGTCCTTCCACCTGCTTATTATAGTTCCTTTTCCTCCCCCAGTTTACTGTGTCTGGTCCATGCTGCACTTAGAAAATAGATGGCCAAGTGTATTAAACCTGTGAGTCTAATCAGAGCTTATCTCGGAAGCCTGTAAGTTGCCCACATGAGCTCAGTGTGTGAGAACTTTGTGACATCTGTTTTGAGACTTAGAGACTTATTGGTATTTAGATAGTTGAGGTCGTCTATTAGTTAAGTTTTAGATACATTAAATCCGATCCTGCAGGCTACAGACCCCTGGAGAAACCATTCTTGTTCTCAGCACTGAAAGTTAGTCCATTCTGCTGCTTCACAACTTAAAAGGGCCTTGGGAATCACAGGATCCTGGATCTGGCCTTCTTGCTCTCAAGTAGACCCTTGATGGTTATCTCCATTCTACAGATGAAGAAACTAAGGCCTAAAGAGTAAGTAGCTTGCTCCAGTGAGGCAGTCCAGCGAGCCAAGGCAGGGCTCCGAGTCTCCCCAGCCTTCCCTTCTGCTCAGCCACATTGTTCCCAGGAAGAAACAGAGGATCATCTTGGGCTGTGGAAAGGAAGGAACACCATCGATAAATATCACTAAAAATCAGAAAAATAAGATGTTATTGGTACTGTAACTAATCAGTTTTAGCTTTGACTTTGATAAGTGTTTTTCCTCTCTCCCCTGTTCTCATTTGAAGGGATGTATAACTTCACTGTGCCCGCAGTGAGCCTGAACTGTGAGCATATATAAAGAAGGAACAAGGGCATTATAATAAGATCCAGAAGCATATAAAGGATTATAAAATGTGAGGATCAGCTTTGCACCCTCTTTTCATTGTAGACAAAACACAGAACCACTGAGAATGGGGACATGGAAATCAATTTCTGAAGGAAGGTGCCACGTGGACCATTTCTCTAGGTGGCTCCCTTCCTTCCTCTCTTCCTGCCTCCTTCTCTTCCTTCCTTCCTTCCACCAGTTTATTGAGATATAGTTTTCATACCCTAAATCTGGGGGACGATTTATTTATTTATTCTTTTGATTGTAAGAAAACACAAAGCACCCATAATCCCCAAATGTAGAGTTGACCATCATTATTAACACTTTGGTATATTCCATTCTTTATCCTATGCAAATTTATTTCCTTTTGTTTTCTTTTAAAGCAAAGATGTGATCATACGGCACACAACAATTTTTATTTTGCTCTTTCCCCTAACGTTATGAGGTCATCTAAGTTTATATATTTTCATTTTAAACTCATTTAGTCACATGAATTAAATCTTTATTGTAAATGCTTCTCCAGAGAAATTCTACATCTGGGGTTGAAAATTCAGGTGCCAGCAATAACCAGACAGGTAATGTCAGAAGCATGGGGGTCATTAAGTGCACTGCAGGAGGTCCATGGCCGACTTACAAGGGCAGCCTCTGTCTCAGCCCCAGCCCGTTGTGACCATGCACGAATGCTGGCCCATTATTGCAGGTCCTCTGCTTTTTTTTTAAGATATTATTTATTTATTTGACAGAGAGAGAGAGGCAGCGAGAGAGGGAACACAAGCAGGGGGAGTGGGAGAGGGAGAAGCAGGCTTCCCGCCGAGCAGGGAGCCCGATGCGGGGCTCGAGCCCAGAACTCTGGGATCATGACCTGAGCCGAAGGCAGACACTTAACAACTGAGCCACCCAGGCGCCCCTGGTCCTCTGATTTTTTAGAAGAGAGATATCTGGAATCTAGATTGTATTGTAGGAAATGTCTTGACTTTTCTAATGTTTTAGCCCCAAATAAAAAAAAAAAAATACAGTTCAGGGGCACCTGGATGTCTCAATCAAAGTGCCTGACTCTTGATTTCAGCTCAGGTCATGATCTCGAGGTCGTGAGTTTGAGCCCCAGGTCAGGCTCCATGCTCAGTGCGGAGTCTGCTTGTCCCTCTCCCTCCTTTCCCTCTGCTCCTCCTCCCCTCCCCAAACACTCTCTCTCTGTCTCTAAAATAAATAAATTAATTAATTAATAATAAAAACAAAACAAATCTGGGGAAAAAAATACAGTTCGAACCAAACAAAATCTGCCAGCCGATTTCCGTCTCAGACAGTGAGTGTGAAGAACTTCATAAGCAGTAGCTCCCTTAATTATCAGAGCAGTCTTGCTCCTCGAACAGTTATTTATTGAGAACCAACAGTGATAAAGGAGGCAAATTCTTTGCCTTCCTGGAGCTTACATTCTAGTAGGGAGACAAGTAATATAGTTAAAAAATATTCAGTAGATCATAGAGCAATAGGTACTATGGAGAAAAATCAAGCAGGAAAATGAGACAGGGAGTAGGGGGAGCTCTGCTGTTTTAAATACTATGGCCAGAGGTGGCCTTACTATTGTATAATGGCATTTGAGCAGAGACCTGAAGGAGGAAAGAGCTCTACAGGGATTCGGGGCAGAAGGGAGAGGATATGAAAGCCTGAGACATGAGCATGCTTGACATTTTCAAGGAATACAAAGCCAGTGTGGCTGGAATGGTCTGAGCAAGAAATGAGTCGAAGGAGATGCAGTGGGACCAATAGCAGGGGTCCCCATCGTACAGAGTCTGAGAAAGAGGAAGTGTTATCCAGTTGTATAGATGAAACACTGGAGCTCAGAGAATTTTGCCCATGCCACACACCTAGGAAATAATAGAGGCATTTTGAACCCAGGCCCGTCTTAATTCCAAACCTCATGTTCTTAGCTACCACACGTGCTACACTAGAATGCGATAACATGGACGCAGACATTCCCACTCCTCTAGCAAGTTCCATGCTACCTGTATTCACATCATGCCCTACCTGTTCTTTGTGCCCCTGCCTCAACCACAGAGAATTACAATGAAAGAATCCTAGAATCTTAGACTCAAATAGAACCCTGAGGATTACTGAGACAGTTCACACTTTTAAAAATAATCCTGAATTGTTATGCTTTTTTAAAGACTCTTTGATGCCTTCCCAGGGCTTATACTTTTGTTCTCTTAATTTTTCAAGTGGGTTATACATGAAGGTGACCAAATTCAAAGATTTATTTATTTTTAAGATTTTATTTATTCATTTGAGATAGAGAGAGAGAGCACTGAGGGGAGGACAGGGCAGGGGGGTGGGGGGAAGGCAGAGGTAGAGGGAAAAGCATACTCCCTGCTGAGTCAGGAGCCTGATATGGGGCCTGATCTCAGGACCTGGAGATCATGACCTGAGCCGAAGGCAGACACTTAACCATTGGAGCCACCCGGGCTCCCCTATTTATTTATTTTAGAGAGAGAGAGAGAGAGAGAGTGTGTGTGTGTGTGTGTGTGTGCTCGCGCACATGCGTGAGCCGGGAAGGGGTGGAGGGAGTGGAGAGAGAGAATCCACAAGCAGACACCCTGGCTAAGCACAGAGCCCAACAAGGGGCTCGATCCCAGGACCCTGAGATCATGACCTGAGCTGAAATCAAGAGCTGGCCACTTAACTGACTGAGCCACCCAGGTGCCGTGAAGGTGACAAAATTCAAAAGGTCAAAAGGGTATACAATCTTAAATACTTTGAAGTCTATTTAACTTAGTCCGATCGACCCTGATCACTTATACATGAGGCATGGCAGAAGAGGAAACTGAGACCCAAGGAGCTGGTGTCCAGTTGAAGGCCACCCACCCATGAGGAAACCAGGCACCTTGTCCAGACCCCTGTGAGTAAGACCAGACTTTGTCTTTTAGAATAGTCGTGCATGGAAGAAATTGGGTGGGTCCATCCTTTGATGCCACTGGAATATTTTTCATCTTTTTCTTTTCTTTCTGTATGCCTGCCAGTCCCACTGAGAGATAAGGATCAGGGTTCAGAAAGCCTGACCATTGTGTCCTTTCCCAGGATGCAGAGCCACTATCATTTGGTTCACATTTTTATTAAAATAAGATGAGTGATTCACTCACATTACAGGCAAAGAATCTTGTACCAGGAAAACCATACTTTGAAAAACAAAGCTGATGGCTTTAAGGAACAGTAACTGCTAACGTCAATTTCCTTTCCCATCCCAGTGCCATTTCCAGTCCCAAAAAAAGTCAGGCACTCTTCTGTCTCTAGCTGCGTCTTTCTCGTAGCCACACATATACATATAATTATAGATAGGGTACATTATATATGCCCACAAAAGACAGAAAACAGCAGGAAAGACAAAGGTGGATTCATCTGAAGAGATGTATGTGTTTATCTATATCCAGCCCTCTTTCTGGTTTCTTCTGTTTTTGTTTCTTAAGTCTATTTTTTTAGTTGATGGGTAGCCATAAATCCGTCATCATTGGTGGAAGTTAGTGGATTCTGACGAGAGAACAGGCTGTGGTCTTTATAAATACGCCTACATGCTGGCAACAGCCTTCCCCTACTCACACGATCGTTGAGAACCGGGGACTTAGATTGTTTTTTTTATTTTTAGTCTGTCTTGGTTCAACTTGCTCTTAGTGAGTAACTCTGTTAGCCACTGCTTCTTTTTATATTTATTTAGAAGAGAAGGAAAATGCATTTTAAGCAAATCAAATGCATAATCTGTTCCACTTCCTATTTATTCTATGGCTACTTTGGACAGTGGAAAGCCCAGAGAAATACTTTTGTTGGTTTTTTGTTTTCTGTGGCTTGCTTTCTCAGACAAGTCATCAGTTTTGCTGATAGCTTTTTAAAATTCCATCCCAGGGGCACCTGGCTGGCTCAGTCAGTAGAGCGTGTGACTCTTGATCTCAGGGTCATGAGTTCAAGATCCACGTTGGGTGTAGAGATTACCTAAAAATAATAATATTAATTAATATTAACAAAATTCCATCCCAACTGTCAGCCTGACTTTTTAAAAGATTTTATTTATTTATTCATTCATTTATTTATTTATGTACTTATTTATTTATAGGAGAGAGAGAGCACGAGCTGGGGGGGAGGGGTGAAGGGAGAGGGAGAAGCAGACTCCCCACCAAGCAGAGAGCTGGACCCCAGGACCCTGGGATCATGACCTGAGCCGAAGGCAGACGCTTAACCAACTGAGCCACCCAGGCATCCCGTCAGCCTGATTTTAAATGGGAAAGGAAAAAGGTAGTTGGAAGCATTTCTGTGTGTACATTAAATATACTTTTCTCTTGCTAATCTGTGTTCAGTCCTGTTAAAATTGCAGATACAGGCCTGTAAAGGCTTCAAATGTTTATTATTTTCGTTGTTCCCTTCTCTATTTTCTTATAGAGATTAGCAGCAAGTCACCTAAAATAGAAAGAGTCTGTCATTTTGTTTTGGGGGCAGCAAGGAATCTGGGAGCTAGGGAGACCACATCTGACCCTAGGAGCCAGCCTAGGAGAAGGGTGAGAGAAAGAGGTGAACTATCTGGTAGCAGATTTAAATATTAACAGTAATACTAACAATAACAGCAGCTGCAGCTAACATTTACTGCGTTCTCATTATGGAATTCACTGTGCTGGCTGTTCTTCCTCCACAGAAGACATAAAAGCAGACCAAGTTCCCATTGTCCATAAAGCAAGAAAGAAAGGGCATCATAAGGAACCGGCCCATGTAGTGGAAAGAGGCCTTGACCTGGAAAGAGAAGGCTTGCTTAGACCCTGGCTCTACCATTTACTTGGCGATTTTGTCCCTCACTGAGGCTCATTTCCCTTGTTTATAAAAATGGGAACAATACCATTTTCCTCTCCCCGCCTCTCAAGGTTCTTATGGGGATCAAAAGTGATAATGCGTATGAAAATGGTTTTCATGATTATGCAGTCTCTCTATAAATATGACTCATCAGTGCTTTCAGTCTGAGATGATAGAGGATTGGCAGTGCACGGACTCTCAAGAAAAGTGGTGTGCACCTGCCTTCAGGCAGGAAGTCTGTTATTCTCTCACCAATAAGAACAAAGGCAAGATCAAATAAACACGAGATAAGGAATACGATTGTTTTAGCCGCCCACTGGCTGGAGCTGGAGGCCTTGGATGAATTGTGCCTTTTGTTACGCAGGTGCCATCCCACCTGTGTGCCTCAAAAGCAGGAGAGTGATAACAAGAGCAGGTACTGTTTACCGAATACTTACCCTGGGCCATATACTAGCACTTTAAATTTACTATCTCTCTTTTTAATTATTCGTATTTGCATATCGTTGACACACAATGTGACATTAGTTGCAGGCGTACAACATAGTGATTTGACATTTCTGTACATTATGCTATGCTTACCACCAGCGTAGCTAGCAGTCTTTTTTTTTTTAAGAGCAAGGAGCCCGATGCGGGACTCGATCCCACGACCCCAAGATCATGACCTGAGCCAAAGGCAGACGCTTCACCGACTGAGCCACCCAGGCGTCCCCAGTCTCTCTTTTTTTAATCATCTATTTTAATCTTCTCAAAAAGTCTTCACGATTAGTATCAGCATTGTGCCCACTGTTATCATTGGCTGTAGTATTAATAGTCACTCTTATTTCTAAGTGGCTTGCTCTAAGTGTCACATGGCTAGTTAGCTGAAGACCTGGGATTCGGATCCTGGTTGACCGATCCGGGAGGCTGCACTACTTACACAGGCACTTAGGGGTGAGTGGGTAAGACCCACTTAGGGGTTAGAGCCAGGGCTTCTCAGGCCTTCTCTCCCAGCCACTTCATCCCTTGCACCTCTAGGCCAGGTGAGGAGAAGGTTGGGTAAGAAAGGGTTTGTTTGGGGCACCTGGTTGACTTAATGGGTTAAGCCTTCAGCTCAGGTCATGATCCCAGGGTCCTGAGATTGAGCCCCACGTTGAGCTCCCTGCTCAGTGGGAAGTCTACTTCTCCCTCTGCCTCTGCCCCCCACCCCACCCCCCTCATGCTCTCTCCCTCTCAAATACATAAATAAAATCTTTTTTTAAAGGCTTTGTTTCTATCTGCATTATACATTGAGTTTCCTTATAAGACTTCCACTGAAAAAATTTTGATCTGTTTTAAATTTTTTTCAACCCTCACATACTACATCTTTCTTATTTAAAAGCGAGAAAATGGAGGCCCAGAAGAGTTATACCCAGTGTGATGGGCTTAGTTCTTTGCAGAGCTCAGGCTGAATTCTTTTCTCTATGTCATAACATGTGTCCGTGGGAGAACAGACATTTCCCCTTTCAAAACAACACGAAAACCCTCATTCTGGTCATAAAAACCCATGTAAGGAAATTTAAAATACTGCCTCTTTTTCAAAGACTGAGTGAGGTTTTCCAGATACACCACCATTGAGAGGGCAGGACGTTTCCTGTCACCTCCAGTTACCATGAGGAGGGACCGAAGTGCCATCCCCACCTCACCTCTTGTGCCTCTTTAACCATTTCCATTCAGCTCAGAACAGGTTTGGGTCACAGGTGTTTGAGACAGCACTTGCTTCCTCCTGCGTGAGAATTACACCTTGGCTCTGAAGTCTCTGTTTCAGGGAGCACTTCCCATCTTCCTGTTTCCAACAGAAACGTAAAGTAGCAACACCTGGTAGAGCTGGCCTTGCTGGTCTCTAATTAAGATGTGAATGGGTGCAGATACTAGGCTTGAAATAGCTTCCCTGATAAGCTGCTGGGGCCTCCGAGAGCTTATGGTGCCAAGATCCTGCCGCACAGTTTGGTGTCCAAAGCTGCCTCCCATTTCCTCAATAAATTGTCAGGAGACTGTGCTCGTGCCAGAGTGGCCAGCCCTGTTGCTGCTGGAGAGAGGCTTTCGTTTCTCCTGGCACTGGTGCCTCCTTCCACAATGCCATATGGCTGCCCGCCCTGGCCATGCGCAGCCCACTGTGGTTCATGTCCTCAAAGCTGTCGAAGACGGCGTCCTCCCTAGGACCATGCCTTGCCTTGGTCCTCGAACTCCCAACAGCTCCATCGTGATAGACAGAAGAGAGGGTCTAACGTGTTGTGGGCACTTCTTATCAGATCAGAGCAGACCTCTGGTTCAGTCCCATGGTGGGAGCTAGGGATGGCCCAGGTTTACCCTAACCACCAGAGCAGACGGCCGTGATGTGCCAACCACAATCCCTGTGGAAGAATTTTCAGACCCTGATTAGAAATGCTCACATTTCTTTAAATCTTTGATAATATAAACAATTCCTGGGGAGTCTCTTTTGTTCTTTCTCAAAATTGTCATGTAATTGTCACTATGTTTGATTTAATACTTTGCCTAGAATGCATCTACTGGTCAAACAGAAAGAGTCCCTTGGTGTTGGGCTTAGTCTTAAGAAAGAAGGAAAGAATCTGGCTTTCTGCCCCCATTTAAACGCACTAAACGTGCTCTGGGGAGTAATGGGGTGGCAAAGGACAGTGTTAATAACAGCCCAGCTACTTTACCCGATAGGTGTCGATGGAAGCCAGTGCCTCTCATTCCTTTCGTAAAAACATTTCCCTTTCGGTGAACTAATGATCATTTCCCTCCATTCATAATATAAAACAACAGTGCCATCAAAAAAAAGTCAAAATTTAAGAACACAGCCAGCTCTTCTTCTGGGGCTTTGCTTGACGGGAACATGGCTCTAGGTTGTTAGCTATCTTCCTGTGACTTGTGGGACCACACGCTACATGGAGAGTGAAGCTGTCAGATAGTCTTAGTCTTGCCTCCTTCCTCTCCTCTCCTCTCCACTCTCCCTCACTCCCTCCCCCCCCCCACAGAGTAGCACTGACAAGTATTTACTCAGCTGCGGACTGGTCCCAAAGCCTCAGGGTGCTGGGGGTAGGAAGGGGCGGTGTGGTCATGCCCCAAACTATCCATGTCCTTCCGAGCATCTCTTGGCAGAGCAGGCTGGCTGAGGGTGAGTGCCATTTAGAATGAGCATTCACAAGCCCTGCATAAAAGAACATAAAAACAATTGCAACTGAAAATTGGAGAGTCCACTCATGGGCTGTGGTGTCCTCTGGCCTCTGTGGCCTCCCATTGCGATTATGCAGCCAACCAACTAGGGGTTGTTCAGTCCACTGGGATTCCCCATGGCTTGGTAGCATTTCATTATCTCTAGCTCTTGTCCTGGCACAAGCTCCCCCAGCCATTAACATGCAGGCACTCACACAAATAAATTCAGACTAAACCCCTCTTCATCCCCCATCCTTTCAGACTAAAAACGCTTGATTTCAGCTTTGGGAAAGGCTTTCTCTGAGTAAGGGACAAAGATATGGCCCTAGTTCCTTCTGTCTGGCACTCTTCCACTGGTCTTGAATGACACCACTCTGACCCTGGAAAAGGCACCATTTCTCAGGAAGGGCAGAGGCATCTGAGTCTACAACCACAGTTCTTCTGAGCAAATGTGTGGGCACACATGGTGGTCTTCAAGGAGGATGTAGAGATGACTAAGCTGCCCCCACGGAGCTTCAGAGACAGGAGTTTCCACAGCGAGAAGGCAGACCAGATGTAGAGAAGACAAGAGAAGATCTTCATCCTTCTTTTCCAAGAAAGAAGGAGGTGAGAACAAGTTAGCCCTGATTATTGGGCACCAGTTAATTTCGATTAGATTCATTTTCTTTGCCAAAACAACCTCACCTATTACCCTCTAGGGTTAGGGTGGAGATAACCAACAAAAGAATATTCTGAGCCAGGGCTGGTTATCCTGAAAACTACATTAACTAGAGTTGTAACAGTGGTAAAGTGAGTTAATATGAAGTAAACTCTAGGCTTCCTCTGATTTTCATGATAAAATTGGTGATATATTCCTATGAAAACAAATATGCAAGCTGACTGGTTTGAGCACTTGATAAGAAGGTGCTAGGAGTCAGCAAGCCCATGGAATATCATCCGCCTGCCAGGATGTAGTGTGTTCGCCGAGAGTTGTGGTACCTACCGAACAGACATTTCCCATTTTCAGCACTTTACAGCTCCTAGCATCTCCTCACGTCCCTAAATTTGTAGACATGCCTCCTGTCCTGGAGAGTTCCCATCTGTGTACTCACAGTGACCAGAAATTGGTCCCTCTGAATGTTCCTCTGGGTCACTATGTCATGCATGTTTTTATTCATTCATTCCTCTAACGAGTGTTTACTACAATGTGCCAGGCCTTGTGCTAAGGGCTTTAAGTTAAGTCTAACGATTCCTTAATTTCAGGACTTCAAGTTTTAATCAGTTAATAATTATAAAATAATCCAACCATTTATTGAGCACTTCGAAAATTTTTTCAGAAAAGTGCCTTCTGTTTCAACTGCCTTGGGCGCCCGGCTGCCTCAGCCAGTAGCGCATGTGACTCTTGAACTTGGGGTTGTGCATTCGAGCCTCACATTGGGGGTAGAGGTTACTTTTAAAACGTGTTTAAAATTATAAATTGCCTTATTTGATTTTTACAACACTGTGGTTATTCACATTTCTAAGAACAGGAAATCGAGGTTCACAGAAATTGTGTAACTTGTCCAAATCATACTGGTGGTTAACTAGTGGAGCTGGGCTTTGAAGCCAGGTCGTCCGGTTACAAAGTCTGGGCTCTGCACTAATACAGCTGCCCTGTGCAATTTAATGTGGCCCACCTGGAGGGTATCTGCATGTTTCTCTTCGATAGAAAGTCTGTCAGTCAGCTGGTGTGAACAGTCCTACCATCAGAAGTCGTCCACAAACCAGCTGGATCCCACCTGCTGGAGTAGTACTTGAAGGACCTTTGGAGCTAGACAGGCTTAGGTCTGAATCACCATTCTCCCTCCTCTGACTGGCTCTGTTTCCTTGAAAAGGTAATTAACTGCTCGTTGCTGAGCAGGAGCCTGCCACTCCCTCTGCTTGTGCTCTCTCTGACAAATAAATAAAATCTTTATTTAAAAAAAGTACTACCATGATATAGTTTTATCATTATCCTCATTTTATAGGTGGGGAAACCGAGGCACAGAGAGCTTAAAGGCCAAGTAATCTGAAGTCAGTGGCAAAGTTTGGATTTGGATCCTGGCAGGATAACTCTGAAGTCCATGCTACGAGCCACGGTGCTACACCGTACTGTGTCTGGAAAGGAGAGGATCAAGGACATAAATACCTCTGGTCCAGAGCCAGGCACATAGTCAATGGGACTATTACAATGTGGAGAATAAGAAAGTTTAACAGCTCTGACCACCCACAGAAAGAAAGGCACCAATCTGTGGAGAGTGTTCTCATTTTGATCTTACACCAAAGCCTTCTTGTGCCTTTGCCTTGGAGCTTTCAGGACCTGCTGGCTGAAGCTTTCCGAGTTGGGGAAGTGGGACTCCTTCGGAGAAGGCATCTGTTGGTACATACCGCTTAGCTTCCCTGAACCTGCCAGGAGGAAGAGCAGGGGGCAGGTGGGCGGGGCTGGGAAATGGCGGCCCCACCAGCAGCACAGGTGCACTCAGCCCCCCACCCTCCCGTGGCCTCTGGCCCAGCGCTGGCTTTGCTGCTGGTGCTACAGTCTTTCCTGTTGACAGTAATTAGAACCTTTCAGACTAAATTTCTTACATGAAAAAATCCCAGTTCACTTGAATTGTCTCCTTGATCCAGTTCACCTGGAGCTATTTAGTTCCTGCAGTTTGTTTGGAGGGAAAAACAAGCTCTTAAGCCTTCACACATTACGGCTGATAAGATCAAGGTGCTGAGAATGTAGGTTGGGTAAACGCTGGAGCCAGACCCCCTGAGTTTGAATTCCACTTCTACCTCTTAAGCATCCACGACCTGAGGTTTTTGTGTCTGTGAAATGGGCTAAGCATAGTGAAGATTAAATGAGACGACATAGGAAAACCCTCGCAAGAACAGTGCCTGGCCTGTAGTAAGTGCTCAGAAAATGTTGCCTGTCAGTATTAAGCCCACTCAGCTCTCACACCCCGATCTTTCCCTCCCAGCCTAGGCTTTTGCTCTGGGAAACCATGTTCCCTTCCTGTCCCCAGACTCTGGACCCTTCTTTTCTCACTCACCAGATAGATGACAGTGACCCTTGAACAACATGGGTTTGAACTGCACAGGTTCCTTTGTGTGTGGATTTTTTTTTCAATACAGTACTGTAAATGTATTTTCTCCTTATGATTGTCTTAATATCATTTTCTTTAGCTCACTTTGTTGTAAGAATACAGTATATGAATACATACAAAAATGTAAGTTGGTTGTTAGCAGTAAGGCTTCTAGTCGACAGCAGGCTATCAGTAGTTAAGTTTTGGGGGGAGTCAAAAGTTATACAGGGATTTTTGCCTGCACAGGGAGTCGGTGTCCCTAACCCCACATTGTTCAAGGGCCAACTGTATTTCATCTCTCTAAGCCTCCATGTCCTTATCTGTGAAGCGGGACTGGGAATAATGGAGTCTCCTTCATAAGGTTGTTGTGAAGGTTAAGTGAGCTCATTCAAGGCTCCGCAACTATTCAGTCTCATTACCGTTGTTCCTGAGGCACAAAGGGTTGCCTGAAGGGCCTTTGAGATCTTGGAGAGCTCTTAGAGGGCCCAAAGTAGGCATTTAGGGTTAACTAGGGTCTGAGTGTAAGCCTCAGGAGCTGGGGAGACTGCTGGCTTGTTCGTTGCTGTGACACAGTGCCCGGAGCTGAGGAGGCCCATGGTAATAGTAAACAAATGAATACTGCAAAAGAGTATATAAAAACAGATTTGGTTCAAGGGTGCCTGGGTAGTTCAGTTGGTTGGGCATCTGCTTTGGGCTTGGGTCGTGGTCCCGGCGTCCTGAGACCAAGCCCTGCTCTGTGGGCAGTCTGCTTCTCTCTCTCCCTCTGACCTTCCCCCTGCTGGTGCGCTCTCTCTCTCCCAAATGAATAAATTTTTTAAAATCTTTAAAAAAAATAAAAAAAATTTTAAAAAACCAAGCAGATTTGGCTTAGGCAACCTGACAGAGAATTCTCAAGGCAGACCACTCCTGGTGTTTAAGCATTTAAACTCAGCAAAGAACACCTTCCTTTTCTTCTCTCCCATCTTTGCCCCCAGGATTTAATAACAGAACTAAAATATCCCCCATTGTTTGGTGTTACTATGTTCTAGACATTCTGCTAACTACTTTAGACATCATCTCTTTTAATCTTGACTTCAACCCTGAAAGGTAAGCATCATCATTCCCATTTTACAGACGAGAAACCAAGATTTACAGAGATTGAGCAATTTGCCCAAGGTTGCATAACCATGGAATTGCAGAGCTGAGATTTGAACCCTAGCCTGAGGGGCAGGATGGGGACAGCTCCTATTTGCTCATCGATGTTCTGATTTGGGAACAAGTTTTATCACTCACCATTCTCCCAAATACCCACTACACAACTGAGGAGTGTCTCCAAGTAGCAGATGCCTCTCCCTCAAAATGATGTAGCCTTGATATTATCCAGCCATTACATGAATAGAAGTAGAACTGCTGTCTTTGGGACACCTGGGTGACTCAGTCGGTTAAGTGTCTGCCTTCGGCACCAGTCATGATCTCAGGATCCTGGGATCAAGGCCCAAGCAGGGCTCTCTGCTCAGCATGGAGTCTGCTTCTCCCTCTCCCTCTGCCTCTGCCTCCCACTCGTGCTCTCTCTCTCAAATAAATAAATAAAATCTTAAAAAAAGAAAAGAACTGTCTTCCGTGATGAAGTTGGCAAAAGTTCTCTATTTGCCTGGATTTTCATTCATCTATTTATCTATCTTCCTCATTTTACATTAGGAAATTCAAGTTCTAGAAGTGGTGAACAGGGTGCATTCTGTTATTCTGATGTATTTAGTTTTTCCAAGAGCTGTTGTTCATTAGAGAAATACAGAATAATCTTTATAAATCATTCTTCTGTCCTTGGAAGCAAGTATTTGAAGTACATGAGTTATAATATCATCAAGAAACTAGAGAGAGCTGAGGGTCTGGAAACCAGGAGGCTGAGATTGATGCCCAACCTTGTCTTTCTTGGTTAAATATGAGAGTTAAATAGTTCTCTGGGCTTCTCATTTTCCTTTACCAGTTTATCTTCCCAAGGATATCTTGTAGGTAATTTGGGGGGACAAATATGGATTTCTGTGAAACATTTGGACCCCCAAGAATGGTATCAGATACGTCCGCCATACCTTAACCTAGGAAAGCACTGACAATTCAAAGATAGAACCTTCCTTTGCAGCACATTTGTGCTTCTCCGACATTGCATTTTTTACACATTGAAGGTTTGTGGCAACCTGGCATTGAGCAAGTTGATCAGCACCATTTTTCCAAGAGCATTTGCTCACTTCATGTCTCTGTGCCATGTTTTGGTAATTCTCAAAATATTTCAAACCTTCTCCTTATCGTTATGGTGATCTGTGATCAGTGATTACAACTTGCTGGAAGCTCAGATGATGGTTAGCATTTTTTAGCAATAAAGTATGTTTAAGTTAAGGTGTGTCCTTTTTTTTTTTTTTAACGCATAATGCTATTGCACACTTAGTAGACTATGGTTTAGTGTAACCATAACTTTTACATGTACTGGAAAACCAAAAAATTCATTTGATTCACTTTATTGAGATATTTGCTTTATTGTGGGGATCTGAACCAAACCCACAGTATCTCCAAGGTATGTCTGAATTTACTTCCTGCCAGAAATCCCTCCTCTTTATACAGGGAGTTCTGGAGTGAGAATAATGTGGGAACCCATTAGACTCAATAGCTTTTCTCCCCTCCCTTCACCTTTCCTGCCCCTTACCTCAAATCTCTGAGACCATGAGTGGCTCTTCCTCCGTCCTTTGAAGAACAAAACCTCCGACTAGGCTGTGCCCGAGGTCAGGCAAGTGAGGAGAGGAAAGTGCACACCCCATTGTGGCCAAGACGAAGGCCGCAAAAGCCATCTTGATCCTTTGACCCACATCGACGCTGAGTCTGTTGCTTTGGTGTCCCTGACTTTGGCCGTGTGGTTAGTCTAACTCTCTACCCCCACCTTGAATTGAGCTTTGATGAAAAAGTAGTAGGAGCCCAGGCCTCTCCCTGGAGATTTGGGGTTTTTATCTTGGAAAAGCATCAACCAAACTAGCAGGGCAGGAGATCTGGATTCCTGTGGCTTGGGCTAACTTAGGTCCAAAGAAACCAAGTGCCTGTGATCATCATCTTCATTCCCCAAATGTGGCCATGCCCTCTGGATTCCCTTCTCTCACTCATTCTCCCAGTTAGGATGGCTTCCAGGTTGCCTGCGCTTGCTTTACCATTAGCTTTTCCTTCCATATGTGAAATGCTTTGGTATACAGAATACTTGTGGATTGCTGCCGCCTGGCCGATCTAAAGCCTTTTGGCTTTTGTCCATGCAGTAGCAAAACAACCTTTACACATCAGTGTATCTCCTCTCCCTCGGGATCCCGAGATTTGTCTCTCTGGGTTTTCTGATGGGCGAACAGAGCCTCATCCTGGCTCATCTCTCCCAGAGCGCTGCTTCTGTATGTCAGGAATCATTTGGTTGCCTTGACTGTGTATCTTGAACATTTGTCTTGGCTTCCTGTAACAGAATGACTAGATTCGTGTGCAATCCCGGATGACAGAGTAATAAGGTCTGCGGGTTGCTATGATGTATTCTTCTCCATATATGCAAGACTGAGTTTGCCTTAGGAGTGCTTCCAGATATTCTGCGGATGGTCTTTGGGCATGTTGTGGTGAATGGTACCATGCCAGAGAATTTCAGCAGATTTAACCCGCTTTGAAACGACTCGTTCTTGCGGATTTTCATACACAAAGAAAACCAAACCAAGAAGGCTGATCAGGGTACCCCTCTTGTTCCCTTCTCGCCCAACCACTTTTCAAACCAGTGAAGCCCCTTTAGCCAAAATGTTGTAGCTGGGTACCTTCCACCCAGGAAAACTTTGTAGGAACAGTGATCTTAGAATCTCACCCCCAGAGGTTAGCGGCTAGCTCACCCATAGCACTGACTTACCTTTGTAAGAGCGGCTCTATCGAAACGAGGTCTGAAACCCAGGAATTGGCCAAAGAGAGAACAGTGCTTTCCCCACACGGAGATCTAATGTGTTCCTCTCCATTTCATCTTCAGATTTGCTGACCATGAGAGAGTATCACTGTTTGCTGCAATTGCTGTGCCCGGATTTCCCGCTGGAGCTCACTCAGAAAGCAGCCAGGTATGTCCCCTGGGCTCTAGAAGCCAGCTCAGCCCTCAGTGCGCCAGGGCTCCTTAGAGAAACCTGAAATGTATACAAACAAACAAACCATTAGGAAGAATAAAAAACCATTAGGGAGAAACTGGCATTTGGAGGGGGGTCTATTTAGGATTCGCCCCAAATCACAATACTCACTTTCTGCCATTTCCAAAGGGAAGCCAAATGATCCTTTGTGGTTTCTGTGGGGAGCCTTCGGGTCTGCAGATAGAGTTGAGGGGTGGTGAGATGAAGAGGCAAACACACACACACACACACACACACACACACTCACACACACAGAAGCCTCTAGAGGACATTCTGAGAAGAGAAGGGACAAGAGTTGGCAGCGACCAGTGAAGGAGCAGATTGAGGCTGGAGACTGGGAAGACAAGAAGGCGATAAGGTCCATCTGAGGGAAGGATAAATCGTATGATTTCTGCTAAAAGAAGGTTTTCAAGATTAGTTCCGAACCAGGAAGACTTGGCAGAAATAGTTTAGAAGCCCCTAATTTCTGGGTTTGGTTTCACAGTCATTCACATTTTTAACCAAATGAGGTCGTTGGACTAGGCCTTCGTTAACTTTTCCTTAACACGGAATTTGAGCTAAGGTGGCAAATGGAAGGATTTCAAAAATTGCGTTGTCTGAAATTGCCAGAAAAGAGAGTTTTTAGGAAAATGCTCTGTATTGTACTATTTGTGACGGATACGTGTCCTTATACATTTGTCCAAAGCTATAGAATACAGAGCAGCAGGAGTGAAGGGTAAAGTACAGACTGCGGCTGACAATGATGCGACAGTGTAGGTCCATTGGCTGTAACAAACGTCCACTCTGGTGCCTTGCGGGATGTTGACAATGGAGGAGGCTGGCGTGATGGGGGCAGGGAGCAGATGGGAAATCTTTGCACCTCCCCCTCCATTTTGCTGTGAATCTAAAACTGCTCTAAAAAAGTAAAGTCTTTTTTTATTTATTTAAAGATTTTATTTATTTATTCGACAGAGATAGAGACAGCCAGCGAGAGAGGGAGCACAAGCAGGGGGAGTGGGAGAGGAAGAAGCAGGCTCATAGCAGAGGAGCCTGATGTGGGGCTCGATCCCATAACACCGGGATCACGCCCTGAGCCGAAGGCAGACGCTTAACCCCTGTGCCACCCAGGCGCCCCTAAAAAAGTAGTCTTAATAATACTTTTTTAAATACCCATCTTACCTAAATCATAATATATGCATTTACCTTCGTTGTTTCATTTACATTCATTTACTTTAATTATCTCAATCCTATAAAAACTGTTATCTTCCTATTTTACTAAAGAGGAAACTGATATAACTCAATTAAAAAAAACAAAACAGGAAGCAGAGGCTCAAAGAGGTCAAGTATGTGGCCTGAATTTACTGATAGCTTGTAAGGAACAGAGGCATGACTTGAACCCAAGGCTGCCTGAACCCAGAGACTTTGCTCTTAACCTCCTCACACTCCTACCTGCTCGTGTTGTGAAGTCATTTCTGCGTCGTGGTTCGACTCACTGAAACCACAGCTGCATCGGCGGCACTGCCCCTAGAACCACCTCAGTCCTTCTGAAACGAGCCAGCCAGCTCCTCCGCCAGCTAAAGAGGTGGGAAGCGCTCTGCTGCCGGCAGCGGACACCAGCCTCCCACTGGGCTGGGCTGTTCTGCAGTTCGCCGCTCATGCACTGACTTTGCGGGTCATGTGCACAACTTGTTTAGTGATCACGCACCCCAAAATCTTTTTCCCTTCATTCTTCAGTGGATACTTACCTCTTCCAGGGGCAGTTGGCCACTGGTAAAAACTGCGTGTAAGTCTTATCATTTTAACTTGCCTGCTATCCAAAGGAGATTTATATTCCCCCCCCCATAGTTGAAAATAAAATCTGGGAGATTATCTCTTGTAATTTAAAAGCAGCCAAGTAAGGGCACCTGGGTGGCTCAGTCGGTGAAGCATCTGCCTTCGGCTCAGGTCATGATCCCAGAGTCCTGGGATGGAGCCCCACATCGGGCTGCCTACTCAGTGGGGAGCCTGCTTCTCCCTCTGCCTCTGCCTGCTGCTCCCTCTGCTTGTGTGCTTGCGTTCTCTCTCTCTCTCTGTCAAATAAATAAATAAAATCTTTAAAAAATAAATAAATAAGTAAAAGCAGTCAAGTAGAGCTACCTTGAGATTTCCAATGATAGCTCCCCCTGGGGTCAGATCATTTCAAGGAAGATTCAGACCCAAAATTTTGGGGGGAAACTTGGTACTCTTAAAGATCGTACTATGATTTCTACATAGCTGAATGATAAAAATCAACTGTGATCTCTAACTAAAGAACTCCTAGAGAAAAGGAGAAAAGAAACAGTGAGTGTGAGCGTGTGCGCTCCATGAGCTCAGGCAGGATCCGTATCAGTCTTGTTCGCCGCTGGACCCGTGTCGCTCAGCACAGTACCTAGATGCACGCTACACACCCTGTGAGTGTCTCCGATTGAACGAACATACGAATGATACCCCTTGTCAGAGACTTTACATGGTGCTAGTAGTCCGTAACTCTAGGAACAAAATCAGCAACTGTGTCCTATGTTCATTTGTTCATTCACTTATATATTCATCACAAATTTTTCACAGCTTTTTGGGACACAATTCAGATACCACATCGTTCACCCATTTAGAGTATAAAATTCAATGGCTTTTAGTATATTCACTGAAGATATTCATATCCATCACCACAGTCCATTTTAGAACATTTTAATTACCCCCAGAAGAGATCCTGCACTCCTTAGCCATTATTCCCCAACCCCTCCCTCGTCCCCAGCCCTGGGCAAACACTCATCCGCTTTCTGTCTCTATAAATTTGCCTATTCTAGAGCTTTAAAATAAATCCAGTCATACACTATGTGGTCCTTTGTGGACTAGTCTGTCTCACTTAGCATCCTGTTTTCAGGGTTCAGCCATGTCATATTAGGTGTCAGTAGTTCATTACATCGTTTCCTGAGTGCCGATTTCGCACCAGGAGCTCCGATGCTACACTGGGGGTGCAGTGATGAGCAGATACAGTTCCTGCCCCTCAAGGAGCTGAACATTGGGCTTGGAAGAGGATCACTTGGGCTCCAGTCACTGCCTGCCACCACTCTGTGACATCTCCCCTTGGTTTCTGTCCTCCTTTTCTGAAAGGTGGGTGGCAAGTTAATGAGGGCGACCTTTTGGACGATATTCAACCCCCCACAGCCACAGTTTGGCACTTGCCCCGCCCATCTCCCATCCCCTTCCGAACAATCTGGTATGTATAAGCCCTCGAGATTAGAATAGAAGTAACATAGTCTTCTCCAGTTCACGGATTCTTACAATTATTGATACCAACCAACTTCTGGAGTGATATTCCCCTAGCTGTGGCTAGAAATGAGGCTTATCCCCTTCTCACCAAGATGCTTACTGGGTGATAGAAAATTCAGACCTCTCCATTTGAGTAGGAAGAAGCCCTGTAGCCAATCTTTGTCAGTAGCTGTGTGAGGGGATTCTGGGAATGCAAGTATAAACAACAGAAGGGCCTAGGGCAATCCTTGGGATACTGGCTAGGAAATTGGACCTGAATTCAGAACTGGGGGAAGTTTGTTGGCTCCCTGTGTTTCTGGCTTCTGTGTCAACCCGCTTCCCCAAAGCCGTTCTTTACCCACTCCACTCCAGCTGGTGTGTGTATAGAAAAAAATTGTATATGTCCCTGAAAGTGTTCTCTAATTGTTTAAGCCTTTCCTATTTTGTCCTGAAGGTCAAGATCGCAGCTTCCTCACACACAAGATCAGGCTTCTGATCAAAATCACAATGGGGGGTGGTCAGGCCTCCAAAGCCATTACTATTGCTAGAAGAGGCATTGCACTCTCCCGTCTCGTGGCTGGGCTGACTATTCAGGGCCCTGAGGTCTGGGGACAGGCCGCAGAAGGAGGCTCATGTCTGTGATGACGTGTGCAGAGAAGAATGTCACCCACAGGCAGCTGCACACCAGAGCCTGTTCGGGGGCATGGCGTCTCCACATGTGTCTGACGGAGGGTCTGCAAGCTCCGTGACCCGGCCCTGGGGCAGCAGGTGTGCGCGGGAAGCACAGGAGAGGAAAGACAGCAAACGGGCTGCACGACGGGCCTAGCCACAGATGCCCTCCTCCTCACGTATTCCCACAGCCATGGGGTCAGTGAGTAGTTTCATCCTTCAATCTCCATCTCCATCCTCCCTGCACTGGGAGGCTGTCCTGAAGGTGAGGAGCATGCAATTGGAGCCAGACTTCTTGAGTTCAAATCCCGGTTTCACAGTTTACCAGCTTTTGCCCTTAAGAAAGTTATGTAAGTTTTTGAGCCTCAGTCTCCTCATTTGTCAAATGGAAATAATAATAGTTGTAGTAATTAAAGAAGTATGCAATGTGCTTAAAGTAATGCCTAGCACAGAGTAAACTTTCAGGGTTAGAAGTGGTAGTACTAACCCTGACCTGTAAGAGCACAAGCATCACGGCCTTGGAGAGACTTGGGGGTCCATGCCACCGGTGTGCTACTAACTGGGTGACCTTGAGGCTGTCTCATAACTTCTCTGAGCCTTGTTTCCTTATCTGTAAAATAGGGAATAATAGTAACTAACTCATAGGGTGGTGTAAGTTTCAACAACAACAAAATTATACATATAAATGTATATATAATATATATAACAATATGCATATATTATATATAATATGATATATAATATATATAATTTTGTTTTATATATATATAGTTTAGCACATTGTAGATGTTCAATATATAATAGTTTCTTGCTGTTAAAGTAATGTTGGCATTATTATCAGATTTTTAAAAAATAAATGAGAAGTTCCTCAGCTCCCTAAGGCAGTTATTTCTGGCCTTTTTGCACTTCAGAACACTCAGAAAATAATATACACATAACAAAATTCAGTAAAGATGGAGCTGCCCGTGATGAGCCTGCAGGCTCTGGCCTCCTCCCTCCTGGGCCCAGAGGACTATCACACCTGTAGCCCATTCAAGGCACACGTGACACGGGGTCACCTGCAAGGCTTACTAAACCCCAGATGGCGCACTCCATCCCCAGAGTTTGGTGGATCCGAGGTGGGGATCCACAATTCATCGTTCCCAAAGCTTCCTGGGTGATGCTGACGGTCTGGGACGACGCTGGGAGAAGTACTGACTCAGTCTCATCCTGGCATTTTAGAATTGATTGTATCCAAAGGAATTACATTTTCTTCTCTCTCTTGTCATCTAAAACACGATTTAACTCACTTCCCCCTCACTGAAGGCCCGATTCCCTAGTGAATAATACATGTTTAATCGGGGAAAACCTCTTTTATCATGGTTATGTGCTAAATACAGACAGTGCTTCGAAAACACCCAAGTTCCTAAGGAATCTGGTTTTAGACATAACAACTCACCCCCATTTAAGAGGGTCACTTTTCACCTGGCCCCTGTGTCACACAGGCCAGATACCTAATGGTGAAGGACTCAAGCGCTGGAGCCAGACAGCCCTGGACTCCAATCCCAATTCCTTCACTTACTGGCCTGCGACACTGAGCAATTTCCCTAAGCCTCAGTTTCTTCATCTGTAAAATGGAAATAATGATAACACCTGTCCCATAAAGTTGTTTTTAGGATTTAATGAAATAATGCATGTAAAATGCCTGTCACACGGCCCTCAAAAAATTATAACGAGTGAATGGATTCCCGCATTCATTTTTCAAATGTTTCCTGAGCATCTAGTATCTGCCAGACTTCACGCCTTGCACTGAGGAGTCAGCTTTATGCTTTCTTAGTGTCTTTCTTTATGCCTCTCCCTGGCAATATCTTTCTTCCTAGATCTCTTCCCCAGCTCACCCCAAAAGGTCTTTTGCCAAAACAGACCATCCTTTCCTTCTCCATTATTTCATTCACCCAATATTTAGAAGTGCCTCTTATTTTTTTTTTAATTTTATTTATTTATTCGACAGAGATAGAGACAGCCAGCGAGAGAGGGAACACAAACAGGGGGAGTGGGAGAGGAAGAAGCAGGCTCATAGCGGAGGAGCCTGATGTGGGGCTCGATCCCATAACGCCGGGATCACGCCCTGAGCCAAAGGCAGACGCTTAACCGCTGTGCCACCCAGGCGCCCCTATAAGTGCCTCTTATGTGCCTGTCGTTATGCTTGTGGAGAGGCTAATGGTAAGGAAATTAGATGTCGTTCTGCCCCTCAAGGAACCTACAGACTGATAGAGCCCAGACGTTAAATGAAGGAAGTGCCAAGTGCTATAGGAACAAACAGGAGACCAGCCCTAACCCGGGGAACCATGAAAGGCTTTTCTATGAGGAAGAGATGTTGAGTTTGGGGCCTAAACGATTAGTTAGAGATGAACACACCCTAACAGCTGTCAAGACTTGGTTACGAACAAGGCCATCCTAACTAAGATAGTATGGTCCTAGAGTAAGGACAGACGAACGCATCATAGCAGACAGGCCAGAGCAGACCCCCAGATTTATAAAAATGTGATATTTAAAAAGGTAATATTGCAGAGCAGTAGGGAAAAGGATGATTCAATACACATTGATGGGGCAATTGGTTACTCACACAGGAAAAAATGAAGTTAGAGTCCTACTGCATATCCTATTCGGAAGTCAGTTTCGCATAGATGACAGACCTACGTGTGAAAGGCAAAACTGTAATACTCTTAGAAGAGAGGAAAATATATTTATGGCTAGCAGGTAGCAAATGAATTCCTTAAGATACAAAAAGCCAAGGGGCAGCTGGGTGGCTCAGTCAGGTAAGCATCAGACTCTTGCTTTTGGTTCAGGTCATGATCTCAGGTCCTGAGGTTGGGGCTCTCTGCTCAGCGGGGAGTCTGGTTGGATATTCTCTCCCTCTGCCCTCCCCCTGCTCGCTGTCTTTCTCTCTCTCTCTCTGAAATAAATAAATCTTTTTTTTTAATTAAAATTTTCTGTTCAACCAAAGATAGCATACTCAAAGTTGAAAGAGAAGCCAGAGACTAGAAGATTTTTATGCATATAACTAACAACAGATTGGTCTGCAGACTTGTTAGTCTAAAAAAAATGTTATGAAGAACTCCTACAAATCAATAAGGAAAAGATGAAGAACCTTAGTAGAAAAATAGTCCAAGGATCTGAGCAGGCAATACATGGAAACCCCTAATAGCTAATAAGCATATGGGCGTGTTTTCATGCCCAAACTCACTAGGAAATCAGGGAAATGCCAATTAAATCAAGATCCTTCTTCACATCAAATGGCAAAAAAATTTAAAGTCTGATAACAAGGGCATTGGTGAGGCTGCAGAACTCTCATGAAGTGCTGGCAGGAGTATAAATTGGTACCATCACCTTGAGGCCATTTAGGCAAATCTAAAAAAGTTCACAAGTAGGGCTGCCTGGGTGGCTCAGTCAGTGAAGCGTCTGCCTTCGGCTCAGGTCATGGTCCCAGGGTCCTGGGATCGAGCCCGGTGTCAGGCTCCCTGCCTAGTTCACAGCTATCCCTGGTTATAAGGAAATACGCAGCCTTGTTGGCGAGAGCTACCGTCGGAGTGCTCTGCAGCCCCTCGGCAGAAGAAAGAACAAAGCGCGGTATCTTCATACTGCTCGATGCTGTACAACATGGAAATGGGTGCAGGTAGAAATACATGCGTCAACACTGATATGTCTCAGAATACCAAGTTCCAAAATGATAGAGTTTGAAAACAAGCAAAACAGAGCAGACAACGTTTTAAGAATAGAGGCATTTGTGTGACTTATGATGGTATAAAAAACATGCAGAGGGATGCTCAACCCCCAGGTTTCCATGGTGCTCCTGGAGGAAGAAGGGATGAGGGAGCGGTGCAGAGGTGGCCTGAACAGTGTGTGTAATCTTTTACAAAGCTTTTCCCAATTGAAGCAAGGATGGCAAAATGGTAAGGTTTGATGAAGTTGGCTAGGGGTCCACAGGAGTTTCTTATATTGTTCTGACTCATTTTCTGAAGTTTTAAATATTTCATTTACAACAAAAAGGATGGTTAGGATGGAGGTAGAGAGCGATGGGCAAGAAGAGGAGCCGAAGGGAAATAAACATCCCGGAAAAGACGCCAGGCTCTCACCAGCGATGACCTAGAGGAGCTTCGAGAAGCCAGTGGTTCTGGAGTTTGAGAACTTTGGGGACCAAAAGAGGAAATGAGGGTCTCACGAGGCCATGCACGGGATTTGGTGTTTATCCTAAGAGCAAGAAACAGTTGGTGCCCCGCTGTCAGGCTTCTCGGGAGGGGCGGGACAATGGGGTTTAAATGGCTGTGCTAGGGCCTTGGGCTCTGTGCAGGGAGAAGCAGCATGAGGCCTCAGCTTCTGAGCGCTTCGGGGGCGGGTACTCAACACTGCGAACAATCTCCAAGAGTGGGAGAAGGGACAGCGCCCCCGGTATTACTGCCGCTAGAGACCACAGAGCCTCTGTTCTTTCCGGGTGTGGCTGTGATTAGAGTCAGGGAGACCTGTGTCTGAATGACCGTTCTTGCATTTCTACCTGTGACCTCGGCCAAGTTTCTGAATCTTTCTGAACCTGTGTGTTCTCCATGAAGATATTCCTTGAGCTCACCTCATAGGATTAATATGAGAAGGAAAGGAAATGACGGATGCATGTTCCTTACTGACACAGTGAGCCCCTAATGAGTATTAGCCATTGTTGTTTGCTTGTCAGCACTCTCTGGATCAAGCTGCTTAGGCTCTGCAGGGCAGCTCGGGTCTGGGGTACCCTAGAGGGGCAGGCTGGAGCCAGGCGAGAGCAATGACCCGGACGTCCCAAGCTGCTCTGCGGGTCTGGACTTGCGGCAGCTTGCGCAGCATGAGGGTGCACCCCCACAGTCCAGAAGAGGGGCAACCCTAAGGAAGCGTCCCAGGCAACTTCCGCAGCAGCTTCTCCCCCCGCCCCCTCACTGAAGGTGCCACCGCGTGGTTTTACCCTCACTCGGGGGTACAAAAGCACAGCCCGCCGAGCTGCACGCTGAGTCCCAGCACACCTGGGGACTCGCTTCACCCATGAAAGACCCCAGTCGTCCGACCTCCCAAAAGAGGTGCTGTCAAGGAAGGTGGCTCTTCTTTCCGGCCCCGGCTGAGGGCTGGCTTCCCCCCAAAGTGGGCTCGAAACTAGATAGTTGGCTTCCGCCCGAGAGCCTCCGCGTGGCTGGGTGCTGGTAGCACTCACTTCCTCTGAGCTCTATTTTTACTTGCTATTTTGAGCTATTCCAGCACCTTCAGCCAACTAGAATACACTTATTGATAGCAACTCACGCTTGTTTTAAGTGTTCATTATACTCTAAACACAGTGCATCGTCATGTGGACTTTTCACCAGAATCCTATGAAATTGGAACTGTGATCATCTCCTCTCTTCAGACGAGGACACTGAAGTGCAGAGAGACACGACGACATGGCCAGGGAGCAGTGGACTGGCATCCGATCCCCGGGCTGCTGGCAACGCAGAGCGCCCGGCAGCCGTGAGTCCGGGGACACTGACCCGTGGCGTGAATAGAAAGTTGGCAAGCCTGTAGGTTCAGACTGAAAGCTGTTGCTTCCTCGGCGCCCACTTAACCCCCGGCCAGCCAGCCCGTCCCAGCTGCTGGAATTGGGCAAAGGAGGGAGAGAGGGGCCGGCCCCCTCAAGGTTAGCTCCGACCCTGCCGAGTGTCCTTTCTTCATTCCAGAAGGTTGCCTGCCCCGGACTCCAACCCCCACACGGTTCTGCTCAGAGCCAACCTGAACTGACTGCCTTGACGTCTCTCCTACAGCCCCTCTATCCACGCCTGCGGCATCGCCTGCAAGGATCCTTCCATGATCCAATGGATACATACGGACTCTTGTTGGCCACGGCTCCCTGTTGGCTGCACCTCACAGCAGTGGCCGCCGGGCTCCTCCAGGTGTCAGAAGCAGCTGGCTCGTTAGCAGGGGGCCTCTGGCAGCAAGGGGTGCGGAGCCAACTGCCATCGACTAGAAAACACACATGTGGATGACCTCATTTCCAAGAGATTCCTTGCTGCGCCCTCTAGGAGTGGTGACAAGTGTGAGTCCAGGATGAAGGAGCTGCCTGTGGGATGCAGGGCCTACAGCCCAGGGTTGTCCCTGTCACCAAAGGCAAAGACAGACCCGTGCCTTTCCCCACACTTCTGCCAAGATTCCACTGCCAGATACCCAGAACTTTCATGGGTCCAGGCATTCGTTTGGAGATGGACAGTGGGACATGTAACGTTTCTAAAAGCTTCTCTCTGTAGGTCTTTCAGACATTTCTGCAGCCACAGGCCCTTCGAACAGCAAATGGCAGAGCCGGCACTAACAGAGAAGCTGTCCGTCTGTCCCACTCTTGGGACAGCACACTCTGTCGGAGCTGGAAGAAGCCCCTCCATGCTTTTGGGAAGCACGAGGCTTCTGCTTAAATCACTCTAGCTGGAGGCATCTCACGCCCTCACAGAGCAGCCTAGCCACAGAGCTGAGCAGGCTGAAGGACTTCTGGAGCCAGACTCTAGATCGCTCTTACATCGTCCTCAGAGGCAGGTCTTCAGGAGTCAGGTCATGGGGCGCCTGGGCATCTGACTCTTGATTTCGGCTCGGGTCATGATCTCAGGGTCATGGAGACCTGCTTGTGATTCTCTCTCCCTCTGCCCACCCCTCTCCCCCCGCAAAAAAGAAGAGTCAGGTCTCAGCCCACACTTCCTCCTCCTTAGTGTTTTCTTCTAAGCTGAAGGATCTAAATGCAGTCATTCGTCTGATGTCGTGGTTTGTGACTCACTACCCCTATTCCATGACTCTAGTTTGTTTCTCTTAAATGCACTGTCCAGACCTGAACGGAGTACCCAGATGTCAGCCAGCCAGGGGAGAAGAAAGGGGCCACAGTACGTGGCCCCTCTCATGCATTTATTCATGCTTTCCTTCATTCAACAAATACTTAGTGAGCACCTACTATGTGCCCTGCACATGCCAGACCCTGAAGTCAAGCCACAAGCTGAGAGACAGAGGTGGCACCTGATGGATCTTATACTCCTGGGGCAAAGACAGACGTGAACAGGATGAGGAGGTCACAGGGAACTGCGGAAGCTGGTAGCAGGGAGGCCTACTTCTAGTGTGGAGTGGAGAAAGCTTCCCAAGGACGTGCTCTGTAGGCTACGATGCGAAGAAGGAGTAGGAGTCAGGGGAGGAGGGTGGCAGGAAGGGTGGGGAGCGTTTCAGGTGGGGGGACCAGCTGGTCTGAAAAGCACGAGGAAGGAGGGAGCATTGGAAAGATTGTTAAGGGTCAGTGTGACTGGAACACAGTGGGGGAGGCTGCCTGTGGCCTCCACTGTGTCTAGAGGGATGAAGGGAGGCAGGGAGCCGGAGCATGTGGGCTCATAAGCCAGAGTAAGAATGGGAATTCTGTTCTGAGGTCAACGGGAAGCCCGTGAAGGGCTTTAAACAGAGTTGTAAAGTGGTCAAAATCACATTGAAAAAAGTTTTTGTGACCTCAGCGTGGAGAGTCCACTAGAAGGAGGCTAGAGTCGTTGCGGGAAGCTGGGCAGGAGGTCATCCAGGGGCGCACAAGAAAGACGCAGAGGTGGGCAGCGGAGGTGGCTGTGTGGAGAGCAGTGGGCAGGTTCGAGAACCATGCTAGAGTGGGATGGCTGGGACCTGGTGATTGATTGCTGTGGGGCGGGCAAGGGAGGGCATTTCCAGGAGGCCTGCAGGACTTCAGGTCTCGGGCTGAGCAGAATAGGTCTCGGGCTGTTCCTGAGAGCTAAGATCCAGTTGGCAGCCAAGAAAACCCCTCCGTGGGACGCCTGGGTGGCTCAGTGTTAAGCGTCTGCCTTCGGCTCAGGGCGTGATGGGATTGAGCCCTGCGTTGGGCTCCCTGCTCTGCTGGGAGCCTGCTTCTTCCTCTCCCACTCCCCCTGCTTGTGTTCCCTGTCTCGCTGGCTGTCTCTCTCTGTCAAATAAATGAGTGAAATCTTTAAAAAAAAAACAAAAAACAAAAAAACCCTCTGTCCTTTGCACGCATGCTGCTGGCTTCCAGGCACATGCCCCTCATGTCACGGTCTGCCTCCCCCAACCACCCTGCTGATCTCTCCCACCTTTCAGCCAACGAGCCGCCCTGCCCGCGGAGCCTGCCACACTTGTGCGGTGGGTCTCCTGCCCTCCAACGGCTGCCCCCTTCCCCAGCTGCGCATCTTAAAAGAGGCTGCTAATGTCCACAGTAAAGAATGGCCCCGACAGAGGCTGCAGGCCAGGTCTGACTGGAAGGGCGGGCCCTGTTTGCAGCGTCTAGTCCTCTCTGCGGCTGCGAGAGGAAGATGCTTATGGCAATTGGCTTCAAAGCCCTGGTATGGCAGCGCCCGTCTCGGGAGCATGCTGATTAGCAAGAATTACAACTTCTGGAATTAGACAATGGTGATGGTTGCACAACTTCGTGAATATACTAAAAAAAAATTGTACGCTTTTAAGGGGGAATTTTATGGCATTTGAATTGTATTGCAATATAAATGAAGAAATAAAGAAAGAAACGGTACATGGAGGTCATTGCTGTAAACAGGAGCACTGGGTCCAGGTTGATGATAAAGAAGAGAAGCCAAGTAACATCTTCAAAGGCTCTGGCTCCCCTTCGTGGTTTCCTGCTTGGGGACGTTCTCAGCCCAGTGCTCTTCCCTAGTAATTAACTTCAGGCCATTCGGGTTCTTAGCTGTCCTGGGAGTAGGGCAGGAAGGAAAGGTCACTGGCTTCCCTCCGCAGAGACCTTTTTCTTCTCTACTTGCGCCTGGGAAAGCTTTGAGGTGGCTCGACCCCCGAGTGCTCTGGGAGAGCTCTCTCTTCCTCTGTAGTTTGGGTGTCTTTGCTAACCGCAGTCTGCCCCACCTGCCTTCTCTCTGCCCTCTGTCGCCTCTCCCTCCCCATCCAGATATCACAATCTGGGCTTTGTGCCCTCTCTCTTCCTTTTTGCCTGCCTGGGTTCTCTTGGGTTAGGAGAAATGGGGGCAACTACCTGGTCTATGTTGGTCCCGGGAGCCACTGATGGAGAGACCAGGATGCCCCCATGTGGCCATCAGTAGCATTGCTTCTGGCCTTGAATTTTTTCCAGCGGAAATTTTAACGTTCAAATCTGGGGCAGATGTTTTTCTTCCCCCAGAGATACATGAGAAATGTTAAGGCCTTAAAATATAGGTGAAAAGAAAGAAAATAAATTAGCCACATAGATTACAAAATAAAATGTTAGTGTTTATATTCTGTATCTTTATTTTAAGAGAGGCAGTGTGAGGGGCACCTGGGTGGCTCAGTCGCTTAAGCGTCTGCCTTCAGCTCAGGATCGAGCCCCACATCAGGCTCCCTGCTCAGTGGGGAGTCTACTTCTCACTCTCCCTCTGCCTTTCCCCCTCTTGTGCACATTCTCTCTCTCAAATAAATAAAAATCTTTTTAAAAAATAATTAAAAGAGGGGCGCCTGGGTGGCACAGCGGTTAAGCGTCTGCCTTCAGCTCAGGGCGTGATCCCGGCATTGTGGGATCGAGCCCCACATTGGGCTCCTCTGCCATGAGCCTGCTTCTTCCCCTTCCACTCCCTCTGCTTGTGTTCCCTCTCTCGCTGGCTGTCTCTATCTCTGTCAAATAAATAAATAAAATCTTTAAAAATAATGATAATAATTAAAAGAGGCCGTGTGGCCTAATGGAAGTACCATGGCCTGTGGAGAAGAGCAAACTCCCCAGCTAGGCGGTCTTGGCAATCCAACTTCTCTGAGACTTAGTCCCTTCACATGCAAAATGTACATAATTGCAAGACCTACCTCACAGGAATGTTGTGGGATCAAATCCGCTATATTAAATGCCTCGCACCGTGCCTGCCAGGAAGTAGGTACTCAGTGCACGTCAGCCGTTCCTGTCGTTGCCATTACTACGACTAGAGACTGGATGGAGGGGCGCTCTCTCTCTTCGGGGAGCTCTGAAAGCAGCGCTGGCTGCCTCGCACAACTGCAGGGGCGCCTGCCGCTCTCCTCTCTCGAACGCCGCCCCCCAGAGGTGTGCAGGGTCGGCTCTCTCTGGAGCCGATCCAGGTGCCTGTTCGGGGACCCTCTGACACAAGGAGGTAAAGAGAGATTTCAAAAAATACACGAGAGAGCAGAATAAAACAATTTTGCCAAACAGGAAAGACAAAGCCAGGAGGGCCAGTCAGAAACAGATTGGGGGCCCCGCTCCCCTTCAGTAGCTAATTTTGGCGCCCTGCCTGGGACCTGGATAGAGCCCAGCAAGTGCTAATTTCCTTCCCTTCCTGTGCCCTCCTGCACGAGGCCCTGAGCAGAGTGTGAACATGGCCTTGGTCTGATCCATTCAGTCATCAGATGGCTTTCTTCCTGAGGTGGGAGGGCCTCGCAGGGGGTGGTCCGCTTGTGGGAGCAGACAGCAAGGAGGGGCACAGCCGCCATGGCGACACAAGATGGGGTGTGTCTCAGACCCTGTCAAGGGCAGAGTCCCCAGTAGCTCGGTACCCTCTTCCCTTGTCTGCCGTCCGTGTCCCAGGACGGAGGTGCCTGTAGTCGTCTGGGCCCTTGGTAGCTTATTAAATCTCAGTGCCACTTGCCAAGACCTCTTTAAGCTTCCTGGCTGTTCTTTTTGCCTTTTCTGCTCGGCTGTATTTATTCTGAACTAAATGGTCCTCGCTGCAGGATGAAAGGATTTGCTGCTGAGTATATGAAAAGAAATCTTGGCCGCATTACAGTTGCACCCTGTCCTTGCTGCCCACCCCCACGCTCCATCCACTAGCTGGTGCCACCGAGACTGAACTGGGAGCCTGTCCTTGGTCGTGCAGCTTGGTGGCAGAGTCCCACTGATGGAGAAGTGAGGTGACTGGAGGAGCTGGCCTTTGGGATTCCCTCTCCCAAATGTCTTGCTGTCCCCAAAAGACTGGAGCCCCACAAACAGCTCACTGACATGCTCCCTAGCCCCCCCCCACCCTCCCCCCCCCCACACGTTCTCTCACGTTTTCTCCCTCTTTCTCCCTCAGGATTGTGCTCATGGATGACGCCATGGACTGCTTGATGTCTTTTTCAGACTTCCTTTTTGCCTTCCAGATCCAGTTTTACTACTCAGGTGAGAGCCTTCCAGGGTCCCATGTGGGCTCCTGTCAGGGGCATGTCTGCCTGTCCTGCCCCGGCGTCCTTTCCATCTGCTGCCTGGCACGCACATTCCCCCCACCCCCACTGCCTTCGGTGGCGTGCTTCACCATGGGTCACAGACAGGATGTCTCGTTCCCACTGCTGGTCACAAGATTCGGTCTGACAGCTGACTCCCTCAGCCTTCTCGAGACAACGAAAGCCATGGCGCTTCCAGCCAGCGCGCGGCAAATCCATCTAAGTGATAGGGACAGTCACTAGAGCCATGCACGCTGCTGTAACACACACGACACGCCCACGGTGTGTCCAGTACTCACTGTGTGTGCCAGGCATAGCACTGACTTTAGTGCTTCCGACAGCCCTAGGCGATAGGTCCTCTCAGAGACCCGCTGAGACACAAGGAGCCCAAGTCGCAGAGCTGATTAATGGTGGAGCCCAGACCTGAACAGAGGGCTCGCTCCAAAGCCGGGGCTCCTGGCCACACAGCGCTCTTACTGCCATCAGAGGGGTCTCCCTCGGCCCCGGCTCATGTGTGTGGGCACACATTTTCCCACCCACACAGCTTTTCCTAAGCAGACACCAGCCCTATCTCACCCGCCTGTGCTGCTCCCCATACACACTGGCTATGTCCTGAAATTCCTTCTGGAATCAGGTGTAACAGAAATAGACGCATAAATACAAATGCACAGCAGCTCACACCGTGCACACAGCAACAGACGGAATGCTAGGGTCAGAAATTGCTGACTATGTCCATAAACAGACTTGTTTAAAATGGGCTCTTCCAGTAAACAGAAGGCTGTCCTTGGAGCCTGGACGTGGCCTCCCTGCCAACTGGTGACCCCAGCCAGCCTTGGCCTTTGTCAGGCACCACATTCTGTTTTCTTGATGGCAGCACAAGGGCCTGGTCCGGCAGGGGTGGAGCCTGGGGTCTTGCCACCTGCTCTTAGCGGCTGCAGGCATCTATTTCCCATTTCTCTGAAGCTCCTGGGCCCTGGAGAGGGAGCAGCTACGTCTGGGAGAAACTTCCCCTCCTGCCTTTCAAACATGTAATAAGTTAGCAACTTGAGGCTTTCTCTTCCATGCTGGCCTTCCACCACGCTTTCTTGAGGCAGGGAGGCAGGTGGCCTCACAAGTGAGATGGGGCTCACCAGTGCAAGTGTGCACACGTTCACGCTCTAAAAAATATTTCTAACACTTAACGTGTGCCCAGCACTGTGCTAGATAACGGGGCAGGAAGAGGGGCGAGGCACGACCCCTGCCTTTGTTCAGAATCTTCCACTCCAGCAAAAAGGCACAGCAAATACCCAAAACACAAAGGAGTACAGGGTGCTCGGAAAGTAGGGAATAGGGCATCTGCCTGGGCTAGGAGGTGCTGGAGTGGAAACACACACGGTGGTGTCACCGCTCCCGAGGGCACTGGTCCCATGAGGTCGAGGGCTTCTGCTCCCAGGCCGCCATGCACTGAGCACTGAGGCTGGTGGGGTGCTGAGCTAACAGAGAAGGGAGGATGCGGCCAAGGGACCCCATGTGTCCTTCTTGCCTGACCCGTGCCCCTTCCCCATCACACTATGCAGAGTTCCTGGAGAGTGTGGCCGCCATCTATCAGGACCTGTTGGCAGGCAAGAACCCCAATACCGTGATTGTGCCAACGTCATCCAGCGGGCAGCACCGCCAGCGGCCTCCCTTGGGCGAGGCTAGCATGCTGGAGGGAGTGGAGGCCTCGCTGTTCTCCCAGTGCCTGGAGAACTTGTGTGACCGGCACAAGTACAGGTGAGAAATGGAGGCCCCACCTCAGCCCCGGGGACTGGGCTGCTGGCTCTGGAACAGATGTTCTGATTGGTCCACGGCTCCCGGGGCCCTCGACGGCTGAATAAGCACGGTGCCATCTGCCCAGACCAGGCTGTGGCTGATGGGAAGGCTTCCCAGGGGGCTTCCTTAGGGAGGATGCTTCCATGTGGTAAGACCAGCTGTAGATGACCAGCTTGGCCCCCTTCTCCTTGCCAGGAGATAGATTGGCCTTGGCTTTTTAGAGAGAAGGGGAAAACATTCACTGTACAAAGAATTCACTCGACAGAAAGGGAGGGCGAAGCTGTCCAGTGCAGCACAAGGTCTCCTTAGAGACAGAGCAGCCCGTTTGCATTTCCTCCAACGCCAGGCTGCCGCCCATTGCCTTTTCGCCATTCCCTTCCTCCCACTACCCAATTGAAAGCACCGGTTAGCGAACATACCAGACCTTTCTGTCCCCCGTCAATGCCTTACTTCTGGAGCTCTGCCATGCTCTCCCAGGGTCTAGGGCCCCCTGGGGCAGACAGGGTTCCTCAGTCCTGGCTTTGGGCACCCTCCTAAGGCGAAGGACTGGATGAAAAGATGGCACTCAGACTTGCTGGTCTTTGAAGCTGGCTTCTGTACTCTCCCTTCCAGCTGTCCCCCCCCAGCACTTGTCAAGGAGGTACTAAGCAACGTTCAGAGACTGACCTTCTATGGATTCCTTGTGGCTCTTTCAAAGCATCATGGAATCAACCAAGCCCTAGGTAAGCCAGAGCTGGCCACGGCTAGCCTCCCCTCTCCTCCAGCACAAAGCCACGTAGGAGGCAGCTGCTGTTGGCAGACAGGGTCCCATGGAGGAGGGGGCATCACCATCCCCACTGTGACTTCTCACGGTCAGACTCGGAGGTCTAGGGAGCCAGAACGTGCACAACAAAGACCGTGCTGGCTTAGGCCTCTCACACTCTGGGGGGAAGGGACAACCTTCCCCACCCAAGGCCCTGCCCCAACATGAAGCAGCCTCTTGGTGACAGGGGTGTGCCCACTGCCTCCCCACAGAATCCCCAGCCCTGCTTCGGGGAGTGGCCTGCAGGCTCGGCAGACACAGGGCTATTTACTCAGTGGCTTTGGAGATTATGTATCAAAGAGACCTGAATCCCATTTGTAAGCAGGGCAAAGGTGTGTCCAAGGCAGCCTTTATTCCCAGCTGGAAAAAAAAAAAGAAAACTGATTAATCTGAAAAGGAGTGAAAAATGAGGGGAGAGGCCTGCACTGGCCCAGTTTTTCCTGTCTGTCGTTTCTTCCTCTGGTTGGCCTTCTCCACCCACCCCGCTCTTCTCCCTCTCACACCTGCTGCTCTCCCAAGGGAAGAGCCACTAGGCCACCATCCAGCAGAGCTGGAGGGCTTGTTATTCGTCTCCCTCTTCCAGAGGTATCCAGGTGTGCTTGAGGCCCCAGGTTCCCGAGTCCCAAAGAACACATAGCCTTCCCCCAGTTGAGAGAAGGAGGTCAAGGGAAGGAAATTTAACATTCTTTAAATGCCAACCATAGTAGGCCAAGTTGCCATAGATCTTTCACGATACAAAGCGCGCTGGGAATGCACCCAAGAGCGCCAGCCCCAGCAGGACTGACTGAGGCCCACTGAGGCACGATGCTGCCTAGCAACCTCCTTATTCTGAACTGATGGTTGGGGTATGCACATGTCTAGGGACCCCTCAATAAGTGTCGCCAAGGTCACTGGTTGGACCAGAGTAGAAAGGCAAATAGGAGCCAGAAGTCAGGAGTTAAGGGGGCAGTGGGTGGAGACTGGCTTAGGTTTCCTTTCACACCTCGGTAACTCACCGCCCTCCCTTCCTTTCCACCAGTCAGCCCACAGGAAGGAAAAGGAAAAGCTAACTAGCATAGGGTCAGAGCCTGGACAACCTCATGCCCTCACTTTTCCAGGGCCTTTAAAAAGGGCGATCACTGCGTCCACCGCTTTGACCAAGCATGACTGCTGGGTGGAGTGGGAGATGGAGCCTCTGCCCTCACCCGCATCTCCAGGGTATGGAATAGAGACCTGGAGATACTTGGGGTGCAGCCAGTTGTGGAGAGGGGCTGTCCTTTCCCTTAGTCCTCAAGGCACTCACACAGACACTCACACACACGAAAGGAGAGGGCTCCATGGAATGCAGTTTGAAAACCACTAAGACCAAAGGGGCCAGGAGGCACCATCTGAAAAAACTTTGGAAAAGTAGGGAATTGAACTAGAGCCAGATGGGTAAGTTTAAGATCGCGGCTTTCTAGAGACCAGCACTGTTAGCTGCCAGATCCACATTCTGACCACCAGCGAGCCTTTTCCGTCACAATCTGCTGGTGAGAATCCTATCTGCAGACTTCGGCTCCGCCTTCTCTCCACTGTTGACAACTCCAGGGAGAATCCAGGAGGGTCTCCTCTCACCTTTCCCCAGTATCGCAGCATGACTTCCTTTGGTTTATAGCTGAGGAAACCAGCTCAGAGAGAGTTGCTGCCACAGGGATGAGGCAGCTGCCCTCCTGGCGGCTCCTGCCCTGAAGAAGAGTTGGGTCTAATTCTGCCCCAGCCTGCTCTTCTCGCCCCTCAGAGAGTCTCTGAGGAGCTGAGACAGCATTTTTGACCATACTGTCTCCAAAGTTGGCTCCCTCTGATTTGGGGGGGGGCACAAAACTGGATAATTTCTGATTTGGGGGATAAGTGGACATACTCTATGTGTCTGGCTCCCAGTATCTGGGGCCTCAAGGAAGGAACTGAACCCCCCAAGCCCACACCAGCCTACAACCCTCCACCCAGTCTTGGAAGGAGATCACCCTGTGTGTGCAGTGACCTTGAGGTGTGGGGATGTCTCATAGCTGTGGATCCTACCCCAAGCTGAAGAGGGTAGGCATGAGTTCACTGAATTTATCTAGCAGTAGCCACAACTTCCTGCCCCCATAACAGTCCTCTTAAAACTTCTCTTAAGAGCTCTTCCCCATGAACAAGTCATGGGAATAAAAGGCACAGCGTAGAGATTATCATCCATGACATTGTAATAGTGTCTTACGGTGACAGATGGTGAGCACGGTGTAACATATAAAGATGGTGAACCACTATGTTGTACCCCTGAAACTAATAGAACATTGTGTGTCCACTGTACTCAAAACTTTTTTTTTTAGAAAGAGCCCTTTCTCTGATCTTTCAGGTGAGCCCTCCCAGGGTCAGCAGAGCAGGTAGACGTGAAGGTGAGGGGCATGGTGGCATCTGCTGGGGATGCGGCTGTCTGACGAGCCTGCCTGAAAGACGCTCAGATTAAGTTTGTGCCCCCCAATTATCTCATAGGAGCTTTGCCTGACAAAGGGGACCTGATGCACGACCCAGCCATGGACGAGGAGCTGGAACGGCTGTAAGTGTTGGGGGGTGACGCTGCCCCCTTGTGGGGAAGGCCATGCGTCCCTTGGACATGACAGTGCCCTGTTGTGGGTCACGCGATTGTCAGTCAGGGAAGGGTTTGGGCTCCAGCAGAGGCCTGAGGTAGCCTCTCTTCGAGTCCTTTGGGAATACAGCCCGTGGTTTCATCCAAATGCAAGAGTGAACATGGAGGTCCTGGTCTCTAGACAGGAGGCATCTAGCTGCCCTCTGGGCTTCTTCCCTCCTTCAGGCTGGCCCAGGTTCCAGGCCTGGTCAACTCGGCCCCTGCCAATCCAGAGGCCAGCTGCCTGCCTTCCCGGACCCCTCCCCGGGTTGGCTCTCCCTGGAGACCCCTTCATCACGCCCGCAAGGTGGATGCAGAGAGTGATGGCTCCACTGAAGAGACGGACGAGTCCGAGACTTGAGGCATCTGAAGGGTCCTGTCCACATCGCCCCTGTATCCAGCTCCCACCCGGCCCTTGGGACTCCCACCCAACCTCCTCCCCCACTCCTGTGCCATGCTGCCCTCTGCTGGTGAAAAGCCTGAATAACAGGCCAAGCCCAAAGACCAGCCAGAGGGGTTCCGGTATCATCAGCCAAGTCAAGCAGTGACTCTGGAAAGTAACAGCCTACTCTCCTTGGCCCTGTCAGCCTCTGCACTTTAGTCAGGCCCCAAGCTGACAGCAGACTGAGCGGAGGCCATCAGGAAGGTGACTTGCTGACAGTCCCCACCACGTAAGGGTGATCTCCTCACAGTAATTCTAGGAAGAGGAGACCATGAATAACGGTGCAGGGCCTTGCATGGTCAAGGGCGACGCCTGTGGTGCAAATATAGGGTGGACATAAACCCAGTGGCCTTCTGCTGGAGGAAGAGCCACTAGCATGATAGGATGAAGGGTAGGCAAGAAGACAAGTCCACTTTCAAAAACTGCTCCAAGTCCCCTCTGTGTCTAACAGTTCAATATGTTAAATGAATAAAGTCCCTTGTATCTGGTAAGTGGTGAATCAAAAGCCACTAGACGGAGGAGGGCGTAAAGGGAAGGGGAGAGTTTGTGTTTTTGGTGCTGAGTCCCAACTTTTCTGGCAGGACTGGGAGGTAGGGGCCAGGGGACCACTCAAGCCTGGAGACCAACCTCAGAAAATGCGCCAAGAGGGACTCCCCTCCTGCACAGGACAGCAGGCTTTCAAAGGCGCTTTCAGCTGGAATGAGCCTTCAGAAAACAAGTTCAGAGGGTTCAAGGCCAGGTTCCCCTAACTCTAAAGACCCTGGCCCCAAAGGGTTAGCACTGCAGTCTTTTCTAGCCAGAGTTTCATTAAATGTTTGCTAAGCTCCGGGTTGGGGCAGTGGGGATGCAGCTGTGAATGACGGGCCTGAGGAAGACAAGCTTCCAGCCAAGACTGGAGGAAGGTAAGGACCGGTGGTCAACTTCCTTGAGTTGGCCAGCGGTTGTCCAGAAAGTAAAAGCCCCCCAGGGACCCAAGCAGAACAGGCTGCCTTCTAAGGTGGGGGTCACCACACTGGGCACACCCATTTTCCTGGGCTCCTCTCTGCCCAGACCAGCGTCCCCTGGAATAGTTTCAGGAACGGGCTCCCAAAGCCCTGCAGAGCCAGGCCGGGCCTGGAAGCTGCAAGTCCTGTGAACTCTCCAGGCCCACCACCATCTCCAGCCTCTGGCTGACTGACAGCAGGGTGGAGATCCTGGGGGGCATCCGAATCACCTGGGGAGCTAGTTTACTACACAACTGACCAAGTTCTGGCTTGGAGGGGTGGGCACAGAAATCTGCAGTATGAACACTCCAGATGATTCCAGAGCTGGAAGGCCCAGACCCACACTTTGGAAATCAATGGCTTAGAGTCCCGCGGCCCCTCTGCCTCTTTCTAATCATACATCTCCCAGACCAGTGGTTGGCCCCTGTACCCTGAGGACCCCGAAGGTGGCAAATATATTCCAGGAGCCCCTACTGGGGGAAAAGGTTAACCAAGCTAGGGAATTCTACACACACACATCCTTTCTTTTTGTATTTAAAAGGCTTCCATTAAGGCTGCAGATTTCATTTGTCCTTAAACTCCCCTGAGAAACACACCCCAGTCAAGCCTCCTACTGGGATGAGGTACAGGGCTGCTAGGTTGCTCGCCTGCCCACAGCAGTATGGCTCACTGGAGGAGCGAAAGGGCCAACTAATACCAGCTCTTTCCTCCGCGTGCAACAGGGTGGTGAGGTCGAGGCTACACCGGACCTCGCGGCAGCACAGGGCCGAGGAGCCAGGGGCCTTCGGCTTTCAGAGAAGAGACACGCTGGAGGCCCCGGAGAGCATGGCCTCAGCTTCAGCGTCATCGCCCTACCCGTATCGGTGGGAGCCCAGAGAGTGAGGCCAGGGGCCTACACTGGGCAGGGAGGCAGGATCCAGAAAGGACACTTCACTCAGACCAACAGCGGCCCACGGCCCTGTCAAGGCTTTATTTGACACCACTCTGTTTCAATACAAACAGTCCAGAAAGAAAGTCAAGTCCCTCTGGGGGGGGGGGGGGGGGACAAGGGAAGAATGGTCTGTGTTGCTTCGGAGCCCTACCCCCACCCCACAGTGGGCAGGGTGGGCCCAGACTGGCGGCACAGCAGGGGGAGATGGCACCAAGGATGACACAGTGCGTGGCCTGGCGGCGAGGCCTGCAACTCTGTAGGTGGGTCAAGCTCTCACTGGGGGGTGCTGTCCAGGGCCCCCCCCCAAGCCCAGGATGATACAGAAGAAAGTTGAGCCCCAAGAGCCTGTTTCTGTCCCTCATGTCCTCTGCTTCCTTGGCCAGCATTACACTCACAGCATCCAGAGCAGGGCCTAGGACAGATGAGACCCACCATGGCCACCAAGCAGGGGATGAAGGGACAGAGGGTCCTGTGCTCCACAATGGATGGTATGGAAGGACTCCGAGACACTCAGAAGTATCCCTCAAGTGATCACTGTAAAAAGGGGTGGTGAGACAGGAGAAGATCACTCGGGCCTCCAGTCTGATCCCAAATGAAACCTTTAGGTACCGGGTAAAGTTTCTAGCCCTTAGTAAGGCCCAGACGAAGGCGCTTCCCCTCCCCTGCCATCTCCCGGCACCCAGAGGCCGCCACAGGAGCAGCAACAGCAGCAAGTCCAGAGCCTCCCCCCCTCCGGGGGCTGGTCTACAGCACAACTCTTTCCAGACCTGCCCACGGGTTCCAGAGGACGGGGGCCAAGCCCCAGCCAACCTGGAAGGATCCTAGAGCTGGCAAAAAAGCCTGATACGTCTCACTTTCCCTACTTGGGGAAAGGCTGGACCCAGAAGCAGCCCACCTGAGGGAACTCCTCCCCTCGCTCCCAGTGCGGCAGGACAAGGGAGCAGCAGCTTGGGGGGCAGGATCAGAGGACAGTAATCTAGCACACGGGCCAGGGGCCGTGAGGGGAGGAGAATACAGGGCTCAGTCTACGGGCAGAGGTCAAGGCTAGAACCGCCCATCCCCCTTACCCGAGATCCTCAAAGGCCACCCCACTCACACACAACACATATAAAGTAACAATTCCTCCCCAGCTTCCACAAGACAAGCGCCCCTGGCCTTGAAGTCATGGGGGTTTTGCTGCTGTTGCCACCATATGCTTGAGCCATGGCGCCCGGATCAGTAGGAACCATAGCGATCCTGGACATGGGGGAGAAAACACAAAGTCAAGTCTCTCACCTGCAGCAGCAACCCCCACCACACCCCTGCAGGACTGGGGTACTCCGGGGAATCGGGCTTCAATCTCACTATAGCAGACATAGTTTTACATGTTGTTATGACTCAGGGAAGGGGTTGTGGCCAGATCCCAAGGGGGAAGCCCTGCCCAATCGTGAAGCCAGGGAGGAAGGAGAAAGAGAGGGAAGGTGACAAGACTGGAGAAATCAGTGCAGACATGGCATCCTCTTAGGGAGCGGCCCAGCCCCGGCACCCAGCTCGAAGGAAAGAAGCGGCCCTTCCAGGAAAAGAAAAAGCTCTCTTTCGGGCTCGGAAGCTAGCCAGTAGCAGTGCCTGAAGTGGTGAAGGCCAGCCTCCAATGACTACTCTCTACTGCTTTACCCTCCTGCCCCAGGCCAAAGAGGCCCAGCCTCACCTGCAAAGAATTCATCACTCCGTTGGCCAGCACAGCCATCTTCCCAGCCACAGACTTGACACCCTGCTTAAACTGGGCAATGTCAGCTGTGGGGAGCACATTGCCCAGTGATACGCTACCTGTAACAGCAAGGGAAAGGGGGGCTCAGAGCCCTGTGGGCAGCCCCTCCCAGCCCACGGGGTCTTCCAGCTCTGCTCACAGGCCGTGTGCCAGTGTGCACCTTACCCTCGCGGCCCTACCTGCTCCATGAGCTCCATCCACGTCCCCGAAGAGGTCAGAAGAGCTGATGGCACTACTACCCGACAGCTGCTGGAGGCGAGACCGGGCTTCATGCTGTGGTGAAGAAAGGGGAATGCCTGGGGATCTCTTGGCCGACGACTCAAACACTCCTTATCAGCCGAGACACCCTGGTGCTAAAGCCCAAAGCAGTGGCAAGGAGGAAGCCCCCACGCCACCTGCTGCCTCCAGGCTCAGGACGGACAACTCTCCTTACCTCTGCGTCCACCTCCCGCCCGAAGAACATGTCCGATGAGATGGCTTTGGCTCCTGCGAATTTCTGGCGCGCTTCACTGGACTCGAGGCCTGAGCTCCGGCTTTCCACCTCCCTTCTGTTTGTGACTCTGAGGGGTGGGTGTGGGATACCTCTGATCCTTCCCATTACTATCAGAGCCTAGTAGTACCAACCCCGTTACTAACAGAGCCTGAGAAAAGTGCCAGCGGCCTTCTGGGGCGGCTCGCTACGGCCCCGTCTGGCTATGGCTCTGGGACTCATAGACCCTCTTCCCTGGACGAGGCCCCTCTCCTCCCCACCAAATCCGGGCACCAGAGAGCTTACAGTGCCTCCACCAGGGAGCGCAGACACATGGTCTCGAGGGGCCTAGTCTCCCGTGCCAAACCTCTAGAGCTTCAGCAAAGTCTAGGGTGTCAGAACATCACTACGGCCGGTCTCCTCCAAGTGACAACTGGACTAACACTAGGGTGACCATAGGTCTCTGCCTGCCTGAATTCGTATCTACTCTCCTGGCATTTTCACTCTCAAAAGCATCCCAGTGTGGATGTAAAAGTGTCAGTCACTCCTACCTCCCGCCGACATGCACAGACCCTGGGCTAGGTGCTTTCTAAGTTTCGTTACATTTAATCCTTCCAGGGACTGTGTGAAGTCATTACTTATGTCCCCATTTCACAAATGATTCGGTCATTTATCAGTTGAATATTGCCCAGATTAACATAAAATGAGCTTTAAAAAAAAAAAACAAACAAGTAACAAGGTGACCAGAGACACATAACTCCTGGGTGGTCAGGACTGGAGCATGAAATCAGGCCCCTCCTGCCAGAGAAACAGACCTCGAACAAAGCGGCTGCTACACCTTCCGTGACGATAAGGCGCAGCTCAACCCAAAGCCGATGCCCGCACCACCTCGTCTGACAGCCACCAGCCGCGTGTGGCTACACTTACTAATACGAAATTAAAGCTCCAGTCCCTCAGCTGCACCGGCCACATGTGGAGAGCTCAGGAGGCACAGACTTAGTGGCCGCCACACTGGACAGGGCAGGTACACAGAATGTTCCCGTGCCAGGAAAATCCTGCCGGACCGTGCTGCCCTAGCCCACTCCACCTTTCTGAAATAGGCCGGATGCTTGAGATGGTCACTTCTGGCTCCTTCTCCTCCAACCGGTCCATACCCCAGGTGGCATCCGTATCCCAGCGGGAACCAAAACTTTCCCCCAAGGAGAAGGGGTTGTCCTTGTACCTGGTGAGACAGCACAGGAGCTTAGAAAACCTTGATGAGGAGCACGGTGGCCAAGTCTGCACCCCCAACAACAGCCTTACTTTGGGGGTCCCGAGGCGAAAGTACCAACATCATCAAACAAGTCGAGCTGCGAGCGGGAGGACTTTGCGCTCACAGGGGTTTCCTGCTCGATCACCTGCATCTCAGACAGCACCGAGTGAGACACGGAGCTGTGGAAACAAGCAGAGCCGCCCGAGAGCGGCTGTGAGCAGTGGTGTCGCCGCACCAGAGACGATGCCCCGCTGCTGGCAGAGCTCGGGGTTCTCTCTCACCCGGCCCCACCCAGAGCCTTCTCCCTGGGCCTGCGCCCAGGGCTGGGCCAGACCCTGCAGGGAGTGCCGGGAGCCCCGCGGAGCCAGAGCACCCCACAACTGTCAGCACATCAGCTTTGTTTTCTCAAAGCAGGGCTTCCCTGGCAAAGGACTGTTCGTTTGCCTCTTATTTTAATAATGATGTGCACCAAATGGTAGTGCTCTTGGTCCTTAAAAACAACTCTACAGACTTGCTGCACCGGGAGCCATAACCTTTGCCAAGACGGACACTTTCACATGGAAAAGATACAAAATACCCCAGAACCAGGGAAAGGAGTCTGATGGTATCAAAGCAGGAATTCTAGAGTTTTGATGTCTCTTAAAAACCGGAATACTGGACAGCAACCCTGGCTACAGCGGGCTAGCGAGCTCCGCCGTGGCCTCACTGACTATGGCAGTCCCGCGCAGGAGGTAGGACTAGGTATTTTTACAGGTGAGAAAATGAACTCCGAGCAATGCAGCAACTTGCCTAAAGCCCACAGATCTCGTAACTGGCACAACTAGAGTTTGAACATAGAGAACTATTGATTCCAAATTCAATATTTTGGGCCTTTCTCCTCTATTTCTCTGAAAGAATTGATAAGGCTGGCTGTTTCTGCTGAATCTTTTCAGAACACGTGCCAGCCAGATTTAAGCAACTCCATTTCCGTCCATGTGCTACTTGTGTAACCCACAGCTAATCGGGGGAACATCACATTTTAATCGCAGAAAGGACTTTAGGTCTCCTCCCTTTCCCTGTTTCGGTCACAGGAATTACTGGGTGAAAGCGCCTGAACAATTTTTTCAGCTGGTTGGTTCTTTTTCGTGGGGCAGTAGAAACTTTAACTTAAACCCAGCCTACCCTATTTAAAACCCTACCATAAAATATTCACTCTTTAGGGTTCTGCCAGCTAAAAGCTGTAGATATTCTGTAATAAGTTTAGTGAAATGAACCCTTAAGATGCCTCTGTGGAGAGTGACCGAGGAGGAAAGCGAGGCATCAAGAGTTAGTACCACCTGCCCAACTCTGCCTCTTCTCACCAGGAATCCAGACAGCAACCCCAGGACCTGGTGTTGTCCAATATTCTGGTTTTTAAGAGAGTTCAAGAGGCGAGTGTTACTGAAATCTCTAGAGGGAAGCTCTTAGTGTAGAGCAAACAAAATACGTAAGAGAACCGGTCTGCAGTCCTTGTTTTGTTTTCAAGAAAACCATGGCAACATAAGCGCAGTAGTCCTGAAACAGGAAGGACACTGTCAATGCCAAAGGGCATTTGTTCTAGGGGCATTTCTGGGTGTTGGCGTGCCTGGCAGCAGTGACATTTAGTGGACAAGGATTAGGGATGCTGAGAGTCTTGCAATTCTCAGGGAGATCTTAAAAGATAAAGAACTGTCCCACCAAAGTGTGGTTAGCACCCCCATTGAGCAACAGCAGCCTACCCTCTTGAGTAGCTCGAGAAAGCACCCAATACTATGTTTCTTTCATTTAACAAACACGGTGAGCCCATACCTACTCTGTGACAAGCACTATACTCGGCACTTTAAGACAATGAGCAAAGCCATCTATCTATCTGTTCAGCCTCGGAGGAAGACTAAGCCTCAAAACCCAAGCTGCTGGGAGGAATCCGCAGCGGCTCCCAGGAGAACACTGGCATTTCCCTGCCACACCCCAGAGCTGAGTCTCACCTGCGGGACACCAAGCCCATGCCCAACCTCTCCGCCTGTTCTCGCTTCTTCCCTTCCAGATTCTGTAGCTTCTTCTCCTCCTTCTTCCGGTCAATCTGGAGCTCCTGGTAGGCCAGGCGCATAGAAGCAACCCTTGAAAGGAATAAACCTGTCAGGAGGCCAGCTCACATCCTGACCTGTCCTACCTGCCCACCCAACCCCACGTGAGCCGGGGCCCCTTGGGCAAACACTCACATGGACTCCTCGGCCTGCTTCTTGGCATCAGCTGCCTGCTGCTCACGGAGCTTCTCTGCCACCTGGGCCTGCCGCTCGATCTCACTGAAGCTCTGACTGCTCACCTTCTGGGCCCCTAGGCCTTTCTTGGCACCCAGCTGGGAGGAGAATGATGGGATGGGGGCCTTACCAACAGCCACAGTGTCTTCTGTTCCCTCCCAAGTACGGATCCTCTAGCCACACCCCCAAAGGAAGCATTCCTTCTTAACGTTTAGGGTAAAAAATAGGGAGCCCAACCAGCATGGTCAAGAGGGAGAAGAGTGGTTCTGCTGGAGCTGGGCATGAGGTGGCTCACACAATGCCAGCAGGGGTTCGGGCCTGCAAACAGCAGGCAATGCTGACCAGGACCGGGCTGTGCCAGGCCCTCGGTGTACATAATCGCACTGACTCTTCCCAGGAGCCCCTTAAAGACAGGCATCTTGACAGCCCTTTCATAGACAGGGTTCAGAAAAGTACCTTTGCCAAAGTCACAGAGCCAGTAAGTGGCAGGGTCAAAGGGGGCATCCAGGCTGCCCGATACCCAGCTCCTAACCATTACCATACTGCCTCCCTCCACCTACCCCTTTCTTAGCTGCTGCCGGCTTCTTCTTGCCGATGAGGGAGGTTCTCAGTTCTGTGTGAGAAAGAGGATAGGGCATGAGTGGAGACAAAGGAAGGTCAGCGGCAGCGGCTCATTCCATATCATGCAGCTTCTTGGCAAGAGCTTCCACAAAGAACAGCTTCAGGCAGAGGAAGGCAAGGCTGCCACCCACCAGTTCCAACCAATGGCATTGGCAGCGTCCAAGCCAAAGACAGACATGGTTAGGCGAGGCTCCTGACTCCCAGCAGACTAAGACAAGAACCTAGACCCAAAGCACCAGAGACCATCACAGTCCCTGAACCAACACGAAGACTACTAGGCAGGGGGCAGATGTTAAATACCAGCCTCAGCTCCTACAGCAGGGAGCTGACATGCAAGGGGCTGGGCTGCCCAAGCAGCGGTTGGTTACCTCTGGCAGGGAGGACCCCTTTAGGTGACAGACACATGGACTCTAGAGAGAAAGACTTATGGCTAACAAGGGGCCCACCCCAGAGCCTCCATATAGCTCCCAAGCCCAGAGGCCAAAGTTATTCCCAGAGGCCTCTAAAGAGCTTCACTTTAGACCAAGCCATGCCATCCTTTGCATGGGCTCAGTTTTACAGTCATTCTACTAGCTTCCTGCCCCAACCCCCAAGGGTCAACAGAACAACCAAGGTCAGCAAACACACAGTTCTAATGCTGAATCAAAACTAAAGAACACTAAGGAAAGTGAAAAAAAAGAAAAGAAAAAAAGAACTAAAAGGCCAGAGATAGGCTGAGAAAGGACAGTGTTGCCTCCAGCTGTGAAAGCTGTACCCCCATCCCATGAAATAGACCAGAAAGGCCAATCTTGCCACAGACTCCAGGGTTAGGTGTCCTGTCTCATATTGGCCTCCCCACCCTTTGGCTAGACCCAGCTCCACATTCAGAGGCAGACCCCAGGCCTTGGGGGTCTGCTACCAGCTACCAGGTTTATCAATTCCAAGGGCCTGGTTCTAAAGTTCTTGCAGTTAATTCTGCAGTCATAAACTCAATCCCAGTCCTGACTCCAGAGAGGTCAGATGCTCAGTCTCCTGGGGCCTCAGTCCACGTGACCAGGCAAGAGCAGACCTGAAAAGAGCCCTGCAGGCCCACCCTCTCCCAGTGAGTCTGCACCTGCCAGGTGGCATACTGACCCAGAGAGGCTTTGGGTGAGGTACCAAGCAGGTCCATGTTGGGGCCGTGCTCCGGCTCTGTGGATGCAATGGTAGGAGTTAGGTACAAGGAACAAAGCTTGCAGCGACTTCCCCTTAAGTGATGGGATGAGTAGGAAGGACTGGCTTTCTTCAGCCTGCTGAGGCCACCAAAAGATAAAAGGAATGCCCACCACTTTTTCCAAGGGATTGAAATGAATCCTAGCCCACCGAGAAATATAGGAACCCCCCCCCCCCGCCACACACACACACACACTCCAATCCCCTTGGCCAGGTGTCCCCTTCCTAGCCCCAAGTCCTCTACCAACACCAGGGCACCTGGTTGAAATCTGGACTGAACTCACGTGCCAGGCTACTGATCTCTGTAGAAGGGGCTAGCTGCTGGTTCTCTGCTGGGTCGGGGACTGGTACTTTCCAGGCAGGGGGCTGAAAAAGAAGCCAGATCACAGAAGCTTGGATGAGCCGCTCCTACTGGCAAGGAGCGCCAAGAACCCACAGGTACCTTGTGGGTATGAGACACTCCTGCAAGCCCATGAGAAAAGAAGACCGGAGGCTAGTGAGTAAAAGGATAGCTGCTACTGACGATGGAAGAAAGAAACAGGGAATTCGCAGCCACCTCCACCCCTCCGCTACTTACTCTGAGCCAGAGCTCATTCCCCTAATTTCACAACAACGAACAACTATTACCACCTGCCAAGCACAAGTCTAAAGGCTTTTCACATAGAAATACCCTTAATGATCATGACAAACCCTGTGAGGTAGCGGTAGCCCTTTTAGAGACACAGGATTTGACAGGTTAAGTGACTTGGCCACCATCGTAGAAATGCTACGGAGAGGAGAAGGAATTCAAACTAAAAGTCTGACTTCAGCACCCAGTTCCAGCAGACAGGAAACCTCCTGCCAGAGGCGCGTTGCTGGGGAGGGAACCCTTTCATTGTCCCTAACCACAGTACCCTTCTCATGGGAAAAGAATCCAGGAAAAGTTGCCTGGAGCTCCTGACACCTCTTGAGCTCTCAAGAAGCTGCTTCTCCTCCTCCCTACTATCCCAGTGTATAGGCGTCCGTTCCTAAGGAGGGCCACACTGCACACCTACTCATAGGAGGAGGAAACCCCTGGGTCTACCCAGTAGTGGGACATAAACATTCCCTGGCTGAGGTCTCATACCAAGGTGAATGGACTCCAAGCCACATGATCACAGGCCTTGGCCTGGTAAGCAGGCCACCTGCCAGCAACAATCATGTGAAACTTTCCTTGTGGGCACTCACTTGAGTGTGTTCCGTGAAGAAATCAGAGTCCTTCTTCTCTGGGGAGTGACTGGGAGCACTACTCATATTGTCTATCCAAAGCTAGAAGGAAGAAGACACCCTTGAAACACAGGGCTCTGAATATTCCCACTCACCCCACTACCTTAGCCCCGGGGAACAGGCACTTACGTCAGTACCATGCCTAGCCAAGGCTGCACTCCCCAGCTGCCGGATCTTTTCCCGGTACATCTGGGCGGCTCGGCTATTATATTTGGTGTTGGCATCACTGGCCGTACATCCGTGTTGGCGGAAGAAAGCTGTCTGGAGAGCCAGGAAGAGCGAGCATGCTACAGGTGATTGCCCAGGGCAAAAGAGGCATCCCCTTGTAACAGCCGGTTATTATTTATACATGATAAATACAACCTACTGACACCAGCAGTTTTTTTCACAGAGGTAAAGATCCTCAGAAACACCTGCAAAAAAAACGGCCTCCCATCCTCTGCTATGACTGACTGGCCCTCAGCCCTCACTCAACCCTGCCTGAAGATAGCATGCCATCCTCATGGTGCCCATCCTCATCCAGGCTCACAAGATCTGAATGAATGTGGAGGCCCCAACTCCTTTAGCCTTTCCCCAAGAACCTCTGTCCAGTTTAGTTTGAATCCGAAGCCCATTTAAGAAAAACCAATTTCCAAGTTTAGATAATAGTGTACAGTGTTGCTAAAGACCAGAAAATCCTCTGAAAAGAGGAAAGACAGGGCCTCCTAGGAAGACACTGTAAAATTAGTGTACCCAGGCAGAAGAATGGGGGTGGGGAGGATGGTAAGAAGGAGCTTTACCGCATTGGCATTTCCGCCGACCTGCATACACCTCAGCTGGAACCAGTTCCAATTGAAATCCAACTCTGTGGACCTGCGTGCAAGGGCTGCATGTCACCCACCAGCAGATATCAGGAGACGCTTCCCTGGCAGACCCATACCTGTCATTTGGCCTCGGGCTGCAGTAGGCACCCAGGAAACATTAATCAGCCACCACCCTATTTCCTCCACTCTACCTGGTCTGTAAAAGATTTGCTCTTCAATTATCTGGTCAAAACACTACTAATTATTGTTGAGATCCAAAAAGAGATCGAATTCTCAAGCACTCAAGCTTGGATTTGTCTTTCCCCTTAAGGACGGTCATAGTCTCATTCCAGACATACTCGACCAAAAAGATCAGCAACAAGGTCAATGCAGCTAACTTTTCCCCTGAAACTAATACTCACAGTGTCAAGTTTAACCAACAGGAAAGAAGGCAATGTTAACCTATAGGCAGACACAAACCGGCTGTGTGGCAAAGGGCCCACACAGGCGGCTCCCTCCCACGGGCGACCACCGGACCCCTCCCGGGCCAAGTGGTCCAGTTGAGACAGCCACTCTCCCTTGATGAGCCCATAGCCCCAGCCGGGAAGCAGCACAGCAGCCGCAAGAAGACCCCACCTGATGAAGCTGAGATGGACGCCCAGGGAGCGGTGCACCCCAGAACAGTCAATGCACAAGAAAACACCATACGTGATGCTGGCCCAACTCGGATTCTTGGCGCCACAGTCGAAGCAGGCCTGGGTGGAGGAGGCGATGAGCCAATGGTCAGGGGCCCCGAGTCGAGGCCGGGCGAAGACACGCCAAGGAAACAGCCCACGTCCGCCTCTCTCCCTCCCTCAGGCCCCAAGGGAGACAGAATCCGTCTCCACCAGCGCCGGACCCCACACGCCTCCCGCTCGCGCACCTTATTGGTCGGAATCCCGCGAAGCCGCTTGAAAAGAGTCTGGATTTCGGTCTTGCTCGGTTCCGCCGCCATTTTCTCTCCTTCCCAGACACCAGCGCGACCGACGGGTCCTGTTGCGGGCCAATCCGCGGCCGGGAAGGCGGGACACCGGATCAGCGCCACCAGCGCCCTCGGCAGCCGAGGGGTGGGGCGATTTGTCCCGATCTGGACCAATGAGCCGCCGGCGGAACCGGAGCGCTGACGGCGGCAGCCCGGGACTCCACGATGGTCGCAGGATCCACGCCGCACCTCGCCGGGGCCAATCCGCAGCCAGGGCGGAGCGACGGCTCACCGGCGGACCCAAACCTCGCGCGAGCGCCGCCCGGACTCCCCGCCACCCCCGGCAGGTGGCGCGACCTCCCAGAAGGCCAGGGCTGCGAGGCCCGGGGCAGGTGGCCGGGGGCCTCAGCTGGGGCCAGTTCCCGAGGGATGAGTAATGATGAACAGTTCTACCAAGCACTCCTGGTCCCACCGGCATGAACAGGAAGACAAACCGGCTGGGCTCCCGTCCATCCCAGAACTCAGTACCCAGCCTCCAACCTCGGCGGGCTCACACCAAGCCCAATCTTGAGTACCTCCCACCCCAGATTAAGATCCCCAGAGCAGATACCAAGCTGGCAAACCTTTGCCCATAACACACTCTAGGCCCACAGACCTCCCCACTCGGTGCCTCCCTCCAGATGCCCTCTGCAGCCTGGTGAGGGTGGATTATCAGAAAAGATGCACTCACGCCTGACAGTGCTTTTTTTTCTTCCAAGTTTAATACACACCAGAACAAACCACAAGAGAGTGCTGCTAGCCCAGAACTACACTCACCCCAAGACCACCCCAGGAACCTCAAAACACTGAGACCAGGAACTGGGTCCGCAGCTCCTGGGGAGACCCACCCATTCCTGGAGAGGCCCTGGCACCCTTGAGCCCTTCTGTCACTTCCTGACCTCCCCATCTTCCCCTCAGCCTAGCCTCAGTTGACCCTGCCCTACCAGTCCCTTCCTAGATGCAGGCCTCTCCCCTCCCTGGATCCCAGGACTTCCTCCCTCCTCAGTGGACAGAAGGGCAGCAGGGGCACCATGGTCCAGGGCCCTCGGGTCCGGCTGTCCATGAGAAGCTGGGCTCTGATGCAGGGTGGAGAAACGCTGCAGAAGGGCTGTCACGGGAGGTCAGGCCCCCACACATTCCACGTAATTGGCAGGGTACAGACCAATGCGGCCACTCTGCAGCTGGCCCTGGCACCAGCCCTGCTCATCCTCCTCGCTCATCTTCAGCAGCTCCTCCCCTGGGGGAAAGGGGATTCGTCACTGCCCATTGCCCTCTCCCAGCCCTGATCCTGCAACTGGGTCAAGGACTGAGGAGGAGGGGGTTAGTAGGAGAACCCAGCTAGGAGAAGAGACATGCCTCAGGCAAAGAGAGGTCACAGTCAGCAAGCCACCCCACCCCCAGACCCTGAATGCATCAAGCAGGCCCCAGCTGGTGACTCTGAGAGGGAGGGGAGGGCTCAGAGCAGACACTCCGACTCCTGGGGGCTGGACCCAGAGCAGCCTTTAAGATCAGACAACTGGCCCTTGGGAAATAGGCATCAGGCTTCCCTTTTCCACACCCCTGCTCAGGCTGTAAAGGAGGGGAGGGGGTAGCTGAAGCCTGGAAAGGAACAGGAAAGGGGTCCCTGGGTACCTGCTCGGAAGCTCAGCTCATCAGCTTCCTGGCCGGCATAGTCATAGAGCGCCCGCACCCGCACCCCAGGGGCAGCCTTCCGGGGATTGTCCTCATCGGACCACTCCTCATCATGCCCACCACTAGAGAGGGGAGACAGAAGGCAGCGGGCTCAGGGCATGAGGACCACCTTGAGCAAGAGAGCCTAGGACCCAGGGCCAAGGGCTCGCCCTCTGGAAGAACCCTGGGAAAGGCAGGTGGGAAAGAACTGAAAGATCCTAGTCTGACCTCTGCCACGCATGCCCGTGAGCTTGGCATGCTTCCCGCCACCCAGGGCTGACGTGAGCAGTAGATGAGCGCGAATGTGGGAACCGCCTGGCAAAGCTAAACCACCATGAACACTGGCATCATGACAACTACTAAGTAGGTCCTAAGGTTCCTGGCACCAAGTTTCAACCCACTTCAGGTGTAAGGGGAATGAAGGGAAGGAGACAGAGGGAAAGAGGGCAGGGTGGGGGGCAGAGCTCTTTCCTTCCCACAGCCAGGTTTCTGGCTCTCACCCTGGGGACCCCGGGGACTGGGGTGGGGGTGCAGCGCCATCTCTTGTGGGCACGATGCTGGTCAGAGTAACCTCATCAGGGCTCCGGCCACCCTTCTCCTTCCTGCTAATTGTCCTCTGTGTATCCAAGGACCACTCCTGTGGGGACAGTGCTTAGGGTCAGGCTGGGCTGCAGGCTGTGGTGGCAGCCAGAGCCATTCAGACCTTCACCTATTCCATCCCAAGCCCTAGCCTCCCTCCTGAGGTCCAGGCTGAGCCCACCGCACCTCCCAGCGCCAGCCGGCCCAGAACACTGACCTCGAACTGCGGCCAGTTCATGGCCATGCCGGGCCCGTGGGTACTGCGCCACCAGTGCAGATCCTCTTCATCGCTGGCCGCCTCGATGCTCTGATGCAGGTCTCGGTGCAGTTCATGGAACCTGTGGCCCAAGGCACAACCTCAACCTGGGGAACCCTGGGCCCCAGTCGCCCCCCCCAAAGTCATTCCGCCTGGCCAGAGATGGAGCAGACCCAGCATTACCCCCGACCTCCACGCCCGCCTCACAGGCCGTACCTCTCACTGCTGGAGAGGTCGAGGTGCTGGTGTAAGGTCAGCAGCATCTCCTTGAAGAAGCGCAAGCGCTGGCGCTCCGCGGCCTGACAGGTCTCAAAGGCCTGCTCCATGTCTTCCATGTAGCGCGGGGTGTAGCGGTGCAGCTCGGCCAGCGTCTGCTCGTAGTGGGTTTTCATCTGGGTGGGCGAGGAGGGGCCCGGTGAGGACCAGACCTTCACCCACTTAGGACACCGCTAGTATTTGCGCAGCACAGCTACGGACGAGACCCTGGGCCAGGCCCCAGCCGCAATCAGGCCGCAGACCAGCTCCTGCCCACCAAAAGCCCAGGAGCCAAACAGGGGAGGGGACACTTGGGCACAGAGTCACAGAGGCTGGTGAGTGAAGATGGAGCGTGAAATGAGGTCCACCTCGAGGGAGCGGGTGGGAGAAATCAGAAAAGACTTCATGGAGGAGGTAGAAAATGAGAAGCAGCTATGCAGAGCTGGAGGACAGGGTGCTCTGGTAGAGCAGGCAACGTGAGAGCTTGTCCTGGCCGGGGTTGGCAGGGAGACACAGCGGAGGGAAAGGAGCTGGAAGGTCTCCTCAACTGCTAAGATCCTCCCCAAGTCTGAAACTGAACCATTTCTTCCCCTGGGTAAAGCATCAGCTTTTCTCTGGCTTCTCTTTTAAACGATGATCTAGAGAGCGGGTGTCCCATGAGGATGAGAGCGTTACGAGTGCTGGGCCTGGGAGAGGCGTTCCCACCACCACCCAGTACCTTCTCGGCCTCCTTGGCGCAACGTTCCACCCGCTCCTGCAGTTTGCGCAGCTGCTCCTGGGAGACGGTGCTGTCGGCCTTTGCATGGCTCTCCCGAGTCTGGGCTGTCTTCTCCTCCTTCCGTGCTGCATGGTAGCTCTTCTTGGAAGCCTCCACCTGGCACGCACGGTGACCAATGTGGACCCTGCAACGCCAAGCCCCAGCCCGCTCCAGCCCCGGGGCAGATTCCGGAAGGGACCCATCCCTCCCAGGCTCACCTCCTTCAGCCTCTTGAGCCAGGGCTTCTGGGCCTTACGGAAGCCGTCCTCGGCAGCCCGGCTCTCGCGGAAGCCACCCAGCACAGGCCGGTGGAAGGCCCCCCGCTGCCAGGAGCGCACCCGCTCACTGTCCTGCCCCTGCAGCTTCTCCCGCACCTCCAGGTGCAGCGCGCTCAGCCTCTCGGCTGCCGTGAAGAAGGCGTGCCAGGCCTTTTCCAGCGTGCCGTACTGGGGGCCTGCGGGGAGGGATGGGCTGGGACCAGGCCAGGGACATGGCCAGAAATGAGCCCACCCACCCCCCACCCCAGGGTGCTGCCCTGGGTGCCAGGCCCGCAGCAGGGGATGCAAAGATGAACCACAAAGATGTCAGCAGCTACTTATGGATATACGAGATTTCACTGAATCCTTATCCACCACCATGAAAACAGTGTCACGATCAACATTCAACAGGCGAAAAACAGCAGTCCAGAAAAGGGAAGCTAATTACCCAAAGCATTATAGCTACAAGTTAATTGCCCAAAACACTACAGCTGAGACTCAAACCCAAATCTGTGGCATCACCCACTACACTCTATGCTTCAGAGGGAAGAACGAGCTTGTTAGGATGGAAAGATCCCCAGCTCCTGAGTCAAAAGGCCTAGGTTCAAGTTTCAGCTTTCTAGCTGTGTGACTTCAGACAAGTCACCTAGCCTCTCTGAACTTCCGGACTCTCCTCTAGAAAATGGGTAGAACAGGACCCTCTCCATCATAGCGCTGTTAGAAACATCAAAATAACTCATGACCATACTTTGCAAACTCTTAACAGCTAGGTTATTCTTAACAACTGTAAGAATAACCAGGAAGCTCTTCCCTCTTCAAAGGGAAGGCATACACGGAATCCTCAAACTTCCCGTAAGAGGTACAAAAAAGAAGCTGCCTCCCCTGATCTCCCCACCCTCAACAGCCCTCTGCTCCCGGCGAGGCCCAAGCGCTGGCTCACCCTTTTCCACGGTGCCCCGCCACTTGCGGGCCCAATCAGCCAGCTGCTGGGCATAGGCCTTCTCGATGCGGGCACGCTCCTGGAAGCAGCTGACCAGGTCCCCGCATAGCCGATGCCCATCCTCCACCCGCTGCACGGTCCGCCTATAGTTACCAGCCTGGGGCGGACAGGAGAAAGGCGGTGTCACCGGGGAGAAGACCCCTCCAGGGCTAGGGCTGACAGCTAGGCTCCTCTCCTGGACAGGTGGCTGGGCCCGGGGGGGTGGGGGGCATTTCAGTGCCACCCCCAAACCTAGGACCCAGCTGCTCACCTCCCAGAAACTGCCCTCCAGGGCCTCCCCTCCAGCGTCTTCCTCTGGAGCCATGGTGTCCCTGCAGCACGGAATGGTGGCGGATGGGGGCTGTGGAGGGCAGAGAGGTAAGAAGGGAAGCCAGATACACACTTTTGGGGAGAGGAAAAGATCCTCTCCTATCCCTGGACTTTGTCCCCACTGCTATCCCCACCATCCAAGGAACTGTCAGAGCTAGGACTCCACAGGTGGGAGTCTGGAAGGCACCGGGAGGGGCTGGGATAGGGGAAAGGATGGCCACTTCAGAGCTTCTCCTTGGGCCCTGAGTCTGCCCATCCCCTCCCTGACCCAGCCTCATTCCACCTACCTGGGCCCTAGAGATCACTTCAGGGACCTGATGTCCAACTCTCAAAGCTGCCGCTGTGGTTCTGCCTTGAGGCTGACAAAAGCAAGGCGGGGGTGAGGGCGGGGACCTAGAGCGTCTAGGGCGGTGCCCGGCCCCCCGATATAGCAACTGCTGTCAGAAGCGCCGGATTCCAGCCAGGAGAATGCCAGGCGGGTCACAGGATCCAGCTGGGGATTAGGTGGCGGGCGGGGGTGGGTGGTGGGCAGAGGGCCCCGCTGCCCCCCTTCCACACTACAGATGAGAGGGGAGGATACCTGCCCACGCCGGGCCCTGTTGCCTTTCCCCGAACAACAAGACCACCCTTTACCAGACCAGGCAGAGTCGGAGGATACCCGGCCACACTCCAGTGACTCCCTTTGCCCACAAGAACAGACTGGGAGCCAGGAGGCCTGAGTCCGATCTTGGCCAAGAAGCTGAACAAGTGTATTTTACTGCCCTCCCCTAAGGAAGCCTCGGCTCCCTGGTAAGGCGGCGCCTCCTGGTCTTCTGTGCCAGGGCTGGTCTCAGACTCACACCAGGCAATGAGCAAGAAGCGCGAGGGGCCTGACAGTCGCAAGGGACATTCATCCTGTTCCACAGCATCCAGTGAGGTCCCACAAGCCTCCCTGGGTAATGAGTAACTCAGCCCCGCCCTCAAAGAGCCCAGAGTCTGGGCAGCATGGGGGAGTCAGACAGGCCATCAGCCAATTTTAAGAGTGTGCTCCAGAACCGTAGAGGAGGGCAAGGCAGATTCCAACCCCAGAGCCACCACCCCAGAGGCTAGAGGACACAGTGGCACGCGGCCACTCCCCTCCTGCCTCTTGGCGGCAGCTCAGCTGTCCCTAGCACTAACTCAAGCCCCTAGAAGGAAACCGCTTCCTCCTCTGAGCAAGCCCAAGGGACACCGCCGAGCCCAGGAGGACAGAGTACATGCCCGCTGCCCCCAAAGCAGGGCTCTATCACACTGCTCCCCTCCAAACCGACAAGCCACTATCCATCCTTCAAAACTCAAACTGAGGCATCTTCTCCAGAGTCTCCCGGACTCCATTCACACAGCCCCTTGTGAGCCCTCCATCAGGCTATATATTATATATTCCAATGGATCGTCACTAACAGGAGAGGATCTGTCCCCAGTCTTTGACAGAGAGGGTCCAATTTGTATTTCTTCGGGCACTGGAGTTGGTAGCTGAATGAAGAAACAAATGACACCCACCTAAGGACCAGGAAACCTGCTGGCTGTGGCAGCTGTGAGAAAGCTTGTCTAGGTGGGATCCAGCCCTGAGCTAGAGAGAGAGCTGTGGCGTGCAGCGGAAGGGCCTGGGTACAGAGCAGGAGAGGGACAGAACGGCTGGCCCCCAGGCTCCTCAGCACTTCCCCTTGCTGCCCCTTGAGTCTGCCCCATTTACCCAGAAAGGACTTGCCAACCAGATGGAGAGAAACAGGACTGCAGCTGTAAATCACAGGGCCTTCGGAGCTGTCCCAGTCAGGCATCCAGGGGCCTGGGCCCCCTGCCTGCTCCAGCCTCCAGGCTCTGGCTCTGGCTCCCGGGAGAGCTGCCCCCCACCCGTTCCCTTTCTCTGGCCCCAGAACAGAGCAAGCTGTGTGTGCAAGGCTGGCACTGCTCCCTCCGGCCTCCCAGAGCAAACACAAGCCCGAGTCCCAGGCACAGCCAGGACCCACAGCCCTGGCTGGATCGAGCTATGGGGGTGGGGCCTGCATGCCATGAGAAGCACCCTATGCCTCCTGACTTCAGCAGAGACCCAGTTCTGGTCCCCAGAACACACTCTGCCACAGGCAAGAGCCCGGAAGGCAGATAATTAATGCTGGGAAGCCCAGGTAGCCCAGTACCTACTGGGCCTGCAGAAGTCTGCGGGGGCTTGGCAGGGTCTCCTCAGAGCTGCCTGGGCCAAAGCAGAAAGTCCTGAGACGCAGGGAAGAACCCACTCTCCCTACCTAAGGCAAGTAGGTACCCCTCCACCCCCACTCCGCGCAGACCAGCCCCCACCTTCCCAGAAGCTGGGGGCATGCCCCTGGGAGGGAGCACTGCCATCCTGCCCTGCCCGTCCTCCTGAGTCACAGGCTGCGCCCAGGGGCTTCTGCCAGCGGCCCCTCCCGGCCGTCCGGCAGCCCTAGGATGTGGAGGTACAGTTGCGGGCGGCCCATTGGTCCAGAGAGAGGTGCCTAGGCTAGAGTGGTTGGAACCAGCAGCCAGAGCCGGCCCAGAGGGTGGGGGAAGGGGTGGCGCAGGGAAGGGGAGGAGGCAGGGCGAGGGAGGGGCATAACAAAGGGGCACTTTTGGAAACCCGACCTGCCGCCTGAGGTGCCTGCTCCCTGATGACGCACTCCAAACCCGGAGCCTCCACACCAAACCTCGGAGCCCAGTGGCTGCCCGTCTCTGGCCGCAACCCTTATGGACGGCGCCCTTCGACCGGCCCTCCTGCCGGTCCGGAGCTGCACAACTCGGAGCCGGTGGAGCCCACGCGGAGCGGCCGGGCCAGGCCCAGCCATGGAGGCTCTAGGACTTTTTGGACAAACTTGTTGAACTTGGTCTCGGCGGGGGTGGGGCCAGCCGCTCACCGCTGAGGGGAGGGGGCGCACCCTGCCTGGGCCAACCCGGCCGTGGACTCCAGAAGGTGACCCGGGGCAGCGGCCCAGAAATTAGGGCTCTTTGCAAAGAGCGAGGGGTGCCCGGGGCGTTTGGGGGCCTTTGAGGAGCCCTATGAGATGGTGTGGCCCTCCAGCCCCGACGCCCCCTTCTCCTCCTCGGGCCTGGAAATCGCGGGGTGCGTGGCTCAGCGGATGAGACACCCCCTCGGCTCGGCTCGGCGGCAGCTCTTCCCGTCCTCGCGCTGAGTGGGGTAGCCGGGGGCGCCCAGGGCGGGAGTCGGTCCCATTGCAAACTTCAGGAGCGGGAGAAGAGAGCGGGATCGACTCGCGGCTCCCGCTGCCGCCTCCCCGCGGTTCGCGTCCCGGCAGCACTCACCGCGTTCTTCCTGGGCGTCTCGGCGGGTGGGGGTCCGGCCACGCTCCGGCCGGAGTCCTGCCGCTCCCGGGCCGGGGCCGCCGCCTCCCGGAGCGCGCCCGGCCCTCCCCCGGGAAGCCCGGCCCCCGGCCCCGCCCTCTCCTCGCCGCAGCGGCCCCAACCCCACCCGCCAGAGGCTGAGGCGCAGGGGCTGCAGACATCTCCGCGACCCGCGGCTCCCGGAGCGCGGGCCGTGGGGTATCGGCTCCAACAGGAGAAGCGCCAGGGCCCGCTCCCCAGGGTGGCGCCGCGCCGCAAAAGGGAGTCGGATTACGGCTTTGCCGCTCCGGCCTTTGCAGAGCCTGGGAGACCGGTGGAAGCGGGAAGGGATTGGGCCTGCCTGGATACCCCTTGGAGGGAGGCCTTGGCCGGGGTGGGGGTGGGGGGTGGGGGCTACGCTGCCTTAACATTTTTTTGCCAAGCACATCTTTTTATAAGTTAGTTCCGGCGAGGCTCACATCCACCCCCTTTTAAGCATTAGGATTCCCATTGTACAGATGCGGAAACTGAGGCCCAGAGACCTTAGGCAGCTTGCAAAAGATCTGTAGTCGGGCAAGACCCGGATTCCAAAGCCGTGCCCTTTCCATGCACAGCCCTTTCTGCCAATCTCGAGGCGCATTCTGAGGACTGCGTGGGACACGCGGTGGGGGTGGGGCAAAAAGTCAGGAGCTCCTCCCCCTCAGTGTTCTTATTCCCAGATTTTGTACCACGATTCATTCTTAAATCCCTTCGTCCCTCCACCCGCTTTGTCATTCATCAGCTTTGGCAGATTTTTCCAGATCGCCACGCTGCCACCCCACCCTTAATAAATCCCTTCTCCCTCACCCTCTTTGCCCCCACCCTGGGATTTTTCGCAGTCTGCCTGTCTGTTATTTTTATCCACTGGAGCGGTCCAAGAATGTTCCGAGGCTGACCTAATCGCCACCTGCTTGGCCTCTCCGTCCCTCCCGATCCCTCCTGGGCCGGGAGACCCGACCACCGAGCCCTCGGCCTGGCAGGAGAGAAGGGGAGCGGGTTAGCAGGGTCTAACGCCCCCGGCGCTCGGAGGGTCCTGATGGCGCAAATTCGCAGGGAATTGGAGAGCCCCAGCGTGCTCCGAGGAGTGCGCCCCCAGGGGGACGGCGTGGCGCTCTGGGAAGCCAAGAGCCAAGCTGTTCTCTCCCCAGCACGTACTCTTCGTCCCCACTCCCCGCCCCACCACCACTCCCTGAGGAGTGTGAGTGCGTGTGCGCGGATTTTTAAATTGCAACTTTAAAAATAGCAAAAGTATGTTTCTGAATCCGAGAGGAATCGTTGATGCGGTCTTTATGCAGATAAATCCGCTCATACAATGGAAAAGGGCCCTGAGAGAATGAATGAGGGTAATTTCAGGTGATAGTATTGGCTGCTGAGGACTGGGCTGCTCCACAGTCCTAGTGGGAGGGTGAAACTGGACATCCAGGACGCACCGCGTTTGGCAAATCCTACCTGCGTAGTGGATCCTGGCCTTGGCTGCTCATAGGGTGTGTACCCAGCAGGATGTGGCTTCTGAAACCAGATTCAACGCCCAGTCTCTGTTGGGGCATGAAAAAGTCCCTTTTTTTCCATATTTCTGTTTCTACCTCTATGAAACATGACAGGTGACCCAGCTGACCTCCCAAATGGACCGTGTGCCCCAGCTAATTACTGATTGTAAAAGCTGTAAATGAGAGGAGCTGGGCTAATCTACAATGACAGCTATACTGTTCTGTATTATTTTAAATCAGTTAACATCCCACCTAGTGCCCGGGGGCCTTTAGGCACCTAGACAGAAAGTGTGAAAACACAAGAATGAAATTAATTGCAGGAACCGCCTATTAAAACCCCATTAAAAACAAAGGCTGCAAGCCAGACTGGCATCTGGGAAAGCCAGGCCAGAGAGAGATTCAGGAAACAGGGCTGTTCCTCAGATCACAAGGAGAAGGGGATATGGATTGGAAAGCATCTGGCTTCTCTTAGATTTCAATCTGGAGGTAGAAAGCAGAAATACTGCAGCTGATTTTAATTGCCCTTAAGGTACCATAGGGAAAAAAAAACTAAAACCCAGAGCATACGGAGCTGTTTCAAAGGTGAAAGGAGACAGAGCCGCCTTTGGAAAACTAACCCCCTGCTAGTGCTGTCCCCAGGGCTCAGATTTCTGCACTTTGCGGCCAGAGAGCCCCTACACACCCATACGGCTCCATCCGCACAATCCTGAACTCGAACAGGGTTCAAGATGAGATGCCCGAGGTCAGAGGCTGGATAGACAGAAACCGAGAGGCAGCCTGGCTCAGGGCACCAGCTGGCACATTGGTCCAAAGCCTAAGCCCACAGCACTCACAGACTTGCTCACCTTGAGTTTCTGGAATGTCCTAACCACTGTACCTTTATTTGTTTATTTATTCATTCGGTCAACCAGTCGAGAAATCATTTGAATTTTTGTTCTATGCTAAGCCCTCTGCTAGGTATTGAGAATACAAGATAAATAAGGCACAGTCTTAAGTGTAGGTTAATGATACAGTGTGGGTAGGAAGTACTTTGGGAAACAGAGCTGGAAGAGACCACCCTTCACCAGGGGATGACACGTGATTGGGCTTGATGAGCAGGAATTAGTCATGTGGAGAGGCATTGCAGGCCTGAGCACCAGGGTGTGCCAAGCCCCAGAGGTGTTAGCATATGACTTGGTGATCCAGCAATTTTGCTTTTTGGAACCTACCCTAGACAAACATGTGTAGAAGTGCAGAAAAGGGTACAAGGAGGCTTGCATGCGGTATTGTTTGCAGTAAGGGAAAACTGGAAGCAAACATCCATCAAGAGCCTGCTGGTTGGCCTGTCACCGAGGTTCATAGGTCAGACAGTGTCGAGAGGCCCCGGCCCAGGAACTCCCTCCAGGGACAGGGTGGTGGGGCCCAAGCCCTACCCCTCAGAGTGGCCCACCAATGTGGCCACTTAAAAAATCCTGTATATACACCAGAGATTTGGAAATAACGATAAACACCAAAGTGTAGGAAAGAAAAAAAAAAAAAAGATTGAATAACCTAGAGTTCATTCATACTATGGCTAACTCTGAAGCACAAGGTAGATAGACATGTGTTCTTTTTTTTTTTTTTTTTTTTTTTTTGTAGATTGATTTATTTATTTTAGAGCAGGGGGAGGGGCAGAGGCTGAGTGCAGAGCCCAAGTCAGGGCTCGATCTCATGACCCTGAGATCATGACCTGAGTCAAAACCAAGAGTGGGACACTTAACCAACTGCACCACCCAGGCGCCCCGAGATGTGTTCTTATATGAAGAGCTCCAAGACCCTGCCGAATGAAAAAGACAAAATGCAGAACACACAAAATCTTCAGAGACTAGATACCAAGCTCACTTTGGTGGCTATCTCTAGGGAGAGGTCTAGAATTGGTAAAAGAGATTTCTAGTGTTAGAAAATTAGCAATGAGCATGTACTTATATGCAAAGTGTATAATAAAGAGTTTTTAGGAAATCATGAGTGGGGGCACCTGGGTGGCTCAGTTGTGAAGTGTCTGCCTTCGGCTCAGGGCGTGATCCCAGAGTCCTGGGATCAAGCCCTGCATCAGGCTCCCTGCTCTGCTGGGAGCCTGCTTCTTCCTCTCCCACTGCCCCTGCTTGTGTTCCCTCTCTCGCTGGCTGTCTCTCTCTCTCTCTCTGTCAAATAAATAAATAAAATCTTAAAAAAAAAAAAAAGGAAATCATGAGTGGGTCTTATTGTCTAACACAGGGCTGTCCACATGGAATTTTCTGCAATGGTGGAAATGTTCTATAGCCGCACTGCCCAGTACAGTAACCACTAGTCACCTGTGGCTATTTCACACTTGTAGTTAGGAACTGAATTTTTAAGTTAATTTAATTTTAATTAAAATTTTAACAGCCACATGTGGCTCGTGGCAATTGTATTGGGCGGTTCCGATCTAGACTACCTAGAATATTGAGTTCAGGATGGGGTGGAGGCAGACGGAAGATGAAGCTGGAAATGAGTTGAGATGGAATAGTGAAGATTTGCGAGGTGGGCTGAGGAGTTCGGACTTTATCCTACAGGCAGTAGGAAGAGCCTGAGGGAGGGGCTAGAGGAGATTTCTCTGAAGAAGTCTGGCACGCAGCCCTGAGAAGACGCCGAGGAGAGCAGGCAGAGAGGGCTGCAGGCTGGCTGTCTTTTTGGAAGGCTGCTGTGTTACTCTTTGTGGCCTCTGGACATTGCCCCAGCATTCCTGACGGACAGCTGAGTAAAGTATTCTGGTTCAATGGCTATGTTTTTGTTAAGATCTCAGGCAACCCCAGGTAGAAAAACTGGTCAGAGTTCTTGAGAGGGGCTACCCTCAGTGGGGGAAGCTATTCTGGGCAGGAAGAACAGCAGATGGATGGCATTAGAGTCAAAAGGCATAGCAGGCTTCTCCAGGGTCAGGAATTTCCCCGGGGCAGATTCTTTGGAAGGTGCCCTGAGCTGCCAGGGCCCAGCCCAGGTATCAGCTCAGTAGGCGAAGGGTTCTGTTCAGGAAGCCTGCCCTGGTTCATTTGGGCCCTTCTCTAAAGTCCCCTGGGGGCCTCCTGATTGGCCAAAGAGGTTCCATTTATTTAGCTGACTTTCAAGGAACACCCATGATGCCAGACACCAGGCTGGGTGCTTGGTCCGCAATGTAAACAAAGCAGACACGCCCCTTGGCTTTGTGGGGTTTTCCACTCAAACCAAATAAAGGCCTGCATACGTAGTTACAAATCGTGGTAAGAGTTCTAAAGAAAAAAACATTTAAGATATAGTGCTATGAGAGAATAGGGGGAGCATAATTTCAATGAGGGGAGGGTCAGAGAAGATCTCTTTCAGGAAGTCTCAGCTTCTCTACCCCAAAACAGCCCAAGAGACCCCAAAGACAAATGGAAATAAGCTGGGTAAAGAGGGAACCTGGGAGAGAGCATTCCACATGAAAGGACTAACATGTGCAAAGGCCCAGAAATGGGAACTCGACCTCCTGGGAAAGAAGGTGGAGTGAGTAGGGCGTGGTGAAGGAGAGACTGAGAGGTCGAGGGTGAGGTCAGAGAGGCGGGCAGCACCCAAACACTGCAGGCTTTGTTTTATTCTGAGTGCAGAATTCAAGCAGAGGAGTGACCAAGTGTCTTTCTGGAGGTTGTGTGAGGGACGGATCAGAACAGGGCACCAGCAAACAGTAGGCTGGATGGCCCACGAGCGAAGAATGCTTTTCACATTTTTAAACGGTTGAAAGGAATCAGAAGAAGATTTGGTGATGTGTGAAGGTTTTAAGGACAAATATCAGTGTCCATAAAGTTTTATTGGAACACAGTAACACTCAACTTGTTTACGTATTATCTATGGCTATGGCTGTCTAACAGCAGAGTGGAGCGCTTGGGGTGGGGATCACAGGGCCAGAAAAGCCTAAAATGTTGGCTATCAAGCCCCTTACCCAAAAACCACGTGGCCCCTGTATTAGAGGGAGACAAAAAGAGGCAGACCATTTAGGAGGTCCCTTCAGTCATCCAGGCACCAGGGACAGGGGCTTATTCTAGGCTGGTCACGGTGCAGCTGCTCAGGACGGGGACTGAAGAAGTACCCGGGGGAAGGAATCGGTAGAACTTGCGGATCGGTTGAATGTGGATGGTAAGGGAAAGGTACATTTCAAAATGAATCTCAACCTGTGATCTTGGATTGGATTCTGGACCAGAGAAGGACAGGACTGGGGTACTTGGCAAAATTTGAATAAAGTTTGTAGATTAGATAATAGTATCATTAGTACTGATTTTCTCATCTTTTTTTTTTTTAAGTAAGCTCTGTACCCAACATGGGGCTTGAGCTCATGACCCCTGAGATCAAGAGTCCCATGCTCCACCGACTGAGCCAGCCGCGAAATCCATAATTCTCTCCTCTTGATCATTGTATTGTACTCATATCTGATGTTACATTCAGGAAATTAGGGACGAGTATATGGAAATTCTTTGTAACCTTTTCTCAACTCTAAGTCTGAAATTCTGTCCAAGGGAAAAGTTTAAACATAAAACAAATAGAGATGCCTCACGGGTGTTTACCTTGAGTCTCGGCACAGAAGTGCCACTTACCCAGGCGGTGGAGATGTGAAAAAGGCAGGAGAAGAGCGGAAAGTCAAGACTTCTCTTTTGGATATCGTAGGTTGAGACGCTGAGATGTCCAAGTGGGTGTGTCAAGAAGGCGGGGCCGGACATCACCCGCGAGCCAGAGGAAGGTAGCAAAACCATGCAACTTGACCGCAGGCTGGGAGCTCTGTGGCTGAGGTGAGGCAGGCCAAGGCGGGTGACGGCGGACACGGGGGTGCACATGTATGGAGTGTCTGCAGCACAGCAGACATTGCGTTCGGCCCTTTGGTACCCAAGCCTTGCGACAACCCTAGCCAGCAGGCCTAATTCTTCCCAGTTTCCAAAGGAGGGAACAGACTCAGAGAGGTATTAAGATTTGCTCAAAGAGGGGTGCCTGGGAGCCCCATTCATTAAACCGTCTGCCTTCGGCTCAGGTCATGGTCTCTGGGTCCTGGGATGGAGGTCCACATCGGGCTCCCTGCTCAGCGGGGAGCCTGCTTCTCCTTCTCCCTCTGCCTGCTGTTCCCCCTGCCTGTGTTCTCTCTCTCTCTCTCAGCGCACTCGCGGCTGAGACTGGGTGTGTTGGTTTCCTGGGGCTAACAAAGCACCCCGGACTAGGTGTCTCAGAACAACGGAAATGTCTTCCTCTTAGAGTTCCAGAGACCGGAAATCCAAAATCAAAGCATCGGCAAGGCCATGCCATCCGTCCCCAGGCTCTGGGGTCTCCGCTTTCCTTGCCCTTCTCCTAGCTTCTGGTGGCCGCCAGCAATCTGGCAATCTTTGGCACGTAGCTGTATCACTCCCATCTCTGCCTCCATCTTCATGTTGTCTTCTCTGTGTGTCTGTGTGTCTGTCTGGGTCTCACTCGCCTTCTGCCTCACTGGGTTTTTTTTGTTTTGTTTTGTTTTGAAGTATAGCTCACACACAATGTTACATTAATTGCAGGTGTGCAATACCGTGACTCCACAACTCAACACATCATGCTACCGTTTGCGGCTGTTGTTGTCTTTAATTGAAGTGTGATCGACACACAATGTTCTATTATCTCTGCCTTGCTCTTACAAAGATACTTACCACTGGATTTAAGACCTACCGGGATAATCCAGGATGATCTCCTCCTTAACTACACCTACAAAGATCCTTTTTTCTAGATAATTCACAGGTTCTGGGAATTAGCATATGGATTTCTCTTTTCAGGGACCACGACTCAACCCACCACACCAGCGTGGAGGAGGCCACAGCTGTCAGCCTCGGAAATTTAGTAAAATACGACATGAACTTAAAAAAGCAGGCTGCCTTTCAGAGATGTTCTTCGTCCAGTTTCGCTAACGTGCCTCTTTGCAGAATAGATGAGCCGCCTCCATGCTGCCAACACAAATGTGGCCTGGTCTTCTAGGCAACCTATAATTATGACAAAGCTCTCAGACTCCGGGGCCTTATGTCACAGGGAAAGCCAAGCACGAAGGGGAATGTACAGTAAATGTGTCTGCGGGGATGCGCCCTGAAAGTCTGAAGTGTTGGGGAGGATGTGAGTGGATTTGGACCAAGATAGCCTCCTCCAGGCCATTGGCTTCACCAGAAAGAACCACAGCTACCCAAGCAGCCCCCTGCTTTCCTCTACAGAGAGAAACTTCGCTGCGGTTCCTTGGGCCAGTTTTCTGTCACATGCTCCAGGAGCGTCCATGTCCTAGTTGGGACAGGAGCCAAAAGCGGGGCAGTGGAGACTGGAGTGGGAGGATGGGAATGTAAGGGGAATATAAATGCAGTTCCCCCGGTCCCACGAGCATGTGATTCATCCCCCCATAGGCAACCGGCTTGGCTCTAACACAGACAGAAGCATTTTTATTTCTGCCACTGGGGATTTTGAGAGTCTTTGGAAGACAGGGAGTGGAAGGCACTGCCAGAATTCAAACCCCTGCTCTCCGATTCTCTGGGCCCCGCTCTCCCCATGATGGCTACCTGCCTGGTGCGAACTCCTGAGGATGGCAAAGAAGCTTCTTCACCACCCCTTTCAGAGCTTATCGGTCAATAGCATATTGCCAGGAGAGTACATAACAACTGCTATTTGTAGAACACTTTACAGCATGCAGAGTACTTTCACACAGACTATCTCAGCACCCTGACAGTTGCCCTGCAAATCTGGCTGCCTAGGGAAGTTACCTGGCATCCCGCACCTACGGTTTCGCATGACATGATATTGATTTAGAGTGTGGATGGTGCCTTATGCCCCACAGTGAAGACAGAAAGTGGGGTTTGGGGGGTGGTTTTTTTTTTTTTTTTTTTTTTTTTTTTTTTTTTTTTTTTTTGGTATTTACACCACTGTCTGACACTTCCAAAGCTATCCCAAATTATATTTTTGAAAATGGATGCTATTCCCTAGAGGGTGGGAGCCATGCTTTCCTTTAGCACCATTCCAGAATTTATTCTATTTGGGCACTGAACGATGTATTGGAGAGGCCAAGGAACAAGGACGTTGGAGGCTGTATTCAGGTCTTTCTGATCCTTGAGGAGGAATTTAAACTTCAGCTCCCTGCAAGCTCTGCAGAATCCTTGAGGCTGTCATTTGCAAATCACTGGAAGCAGTAACAGCGTGGGAAGCCTGCACACACCATCCTCGTGGATTATAGATGGTTCTGCAGACTCAGCAGAGCTTTTGGACCCATAGACGGCTCGATCAGAATCAGTCATGTACCGGCCTGCACCAGAGAAATGATTCCTACTACATGGAAATTTCCCACAGGGAGGCCAGAGTGGAAAGCAGGCACTGGTTTCTGCTGCTTTAACAGCAGCTCACAAGATCCCAGATTTTAAAACTGGGCAAAAGACCACTGAGTACCTCCTCTTGACTTTGTGATGACGAAACTTAAAAGTGAAAGGAGGAACCCAAGAGACATCATCTAAGAACAATGCTCTTGCCACTGTGCCATACTCTTTGTTCCAGAAAACACGTAAGCCACATATTGTTTTGCAGATCAAAGAAACTGGCATTATTTAGGGTCATGCTCGTGGGTCGTGCCCGGCTTCCAGTGTGAACACGAGACCTTCGTTTGCTGTCACCAGCAGCTTTCGAATGAATTGCCATGTGATGCCTTATGTCAAAGGTAGTGTCACAGATAAGACCAAAACATTTATACACAGGGCTTCATAGCACAGGCTCGCGGTGGCAGGAAACCAGAGCCAGGCTGCACCATTCACTTCCCTATCAGATTAGCGGATCAAAAAATATGTATTAAATACTTTTGTTCACCTGCCCCTGATGGTTCATCAGATGGGAATGGATGACATTAAGTCCCTAGACTGTTGTTTCGTGGTGAAACACAGCAAAACCCAGGGTAAGAATGCTGCAAATCACAACCTGAAACAAAACACTTTCCTGGCATGTTCAAGGCGGGTGTCCACTACTCACGTGTATTTGTTTTGGTTTTGTTTTAATTCACCATGGAGAACCTCCCAATCCTAAAAACAGATTCTGGGAAATCCTGGAGTTAAGCAGGACATTTCCTCTGCTCATGAATCCATCACGGCTTATTATTGCATCCCTGCCTTCCCATTTCCGACTCTCTCTGCCTGGAATATTTTCCCCCACCCCTTCTATCTCTCAAGATTCACCTTAAGTATGGGGCGCCTGGGTGGCACAGCGGTTAAGCGTCTGCCTTCGGCTCAGGGCGTGATCCCGGCGTTATGGGATCGAGCCCCACATCAGGCTTCTCCGCTATGAGCCTGCTTCTTCCTCTCCCACTCCCCCTGCTTGTGTTCCCTCTCTCACTGGCTGTCTCTATCTCTGTCAAATAAATAAATAAAATCTTTAAAAAAAAAAAAAAAAAGATTCACCTTAAGTGGGCCCCTTCTCTGGGAAAACCTCTTTGACACTGTTCCTTTTTTTTTTTTTAAGACTTTATTTATTTATTGGACAGAGAGAGACACAGCGAGAGAGGGAACACCAGCAAGGGGAGTGGGAGAGGGAGAAGCAGGCTTTCCACTGAGCAGGGAGCCCGATGCGGGGCTCGATCCCATCATGAGCTGAGCCGAAGGCAGACGCTTAACGACCGAGCCACCCAGGCACCCCTGATACTGTTCCTTTTTAAGGCTACTCCACATTGAGTTAGCGTCCTCTTTCCGTGCCCACCCCCAGCCCTGCCTGAACCCAATGCTTCCTCTCTCGCTAACCTCATCACGCCCAATTGTAGCTATAGGATTGATTACCTGTCTTTCCCACCATAAAAAGCACACTCCATGGGGGCAAAGAGCATTTGTCATTTCAGCATTCTTTTTTGCTGGAATAGTGCCAGGAACAGAGTAAGTTTTGATAAATGTCAGTAGAATGAATGAAATTTGAATTCTGCCTGACATTCAACCTCCCCGTCCATCTGGCCTCTCGGAACAGATCATCAATATGACGAACTTTCTCCTCTTCAAGCTGCCTCCTACCCTACTCATAAATGTCAATGCCTCCAATCAAACAGCATCAAGAACATCCCTGTAGTTGAACTTGGGGTTTACCGCTCGATGCAGCAGAGACTGCATATGGTGGAACATCTCTGTAAGAAGGTGTTAGGAGGGACTTGTAGGATTTGGTTTGTGTTGGATGATTTGCATAAGGGTTCAGGAAAGCGGGGCATTGCTCTGGATTGGAGGTTGTCAGGAAATGGGGGTGATTCTATGATAATAAATCTTATCCACAAGGTGGGAGGAATGAAGCAAAAGCAAAGTTAAAGCCGTGATTGGCAAAGAAGCTGCTTTTATTTTAGCCAAACTAATAGGGCGATATTTGGTTATTTTTGTGGTTTGGACAATATTCTTACTTCTGCCTGTGTTCAGACATGAGTGATCATGTTGTTGTCTTGATCGATCATGGTCACAGAGTGGCCTTGTCTGGTGTTGTTTTGTGCAATTGTTTATTTCGACAGAACACCAAGGTCTAACTGATTTACCAGGCCAGTGTCCAGATGCCAGGGCCTGCCTCTCTCTTTCTCATAACTCATACCCATTCCTAACTTTTACCAAGCTCTTCTCCTGCCTAGGATCTTCTTCTCCGTCCTTCAGCCAAACCTACTTAAATTCAATTTGAACTCCACAAAATCCCATCTTCCCCGTGAGGCTTTCCTAAATACTTCTTTCTCCATTGAATTATCTTTTTTGAATGCATCTAAAAGTCTTGGCCAGCATACCACAATTTAGTATTCAACCGCCTTCTCTCTGGAATGGTTTGACTAGTTTCACGTGTATTTTTCTTCTCTGCTCTGTAGGTTATAAGCCTTCCTAGGTCATTTCTTACATTTCGGCATCCCCCTAGAACTGAGAACCTTGACGAGTGAAACTAATGGCAGGTCTGAGTAAAGGGGGCAAGGCCGCTTCTGTGACACAGCTCTGAAAACACAGCTACAAGCCAGCAGGGGAGAAGCCACAGGCTTGCCTTTCCCCTAACACTCTGACCTTATCTTTCCATCTTCCCATCAAGAAACCATGCTTGAATTTTTCTTTTGGAGCATTCATTTCTTCCCAAGAGTTATTTCTGGAAATGTCTTCTGTCACTACCTGTCCGTTAGTGCGGGACCTACCGTTAATGCATTGTTGTCTCCTCTCGCCCTTCCATAGCTCCTGGGACGGAGTTTAGCGGATAGAAGGAAAGGCCCAGCAGTCCTCCACTAGCCGCAGCTCCTGTCTGGCTTGTCGCAGAAAGCAGGGTACATCCGAACTGTCTCCTCTGGGGCCGGGTAGAGAGTTACCTATGAGAGTCAATGCCTTGGCCTCTGGCTTAAATCAGGGCACAAGACCTCTAAGACGGGTTAGCCTGCCTGTCCTCCAGCTCATCATTACTCCCTAGGCGGGACACTCAGCAGGTTTGGGGAAACCGTATTTAAGAGCTTCAAGTTTCAACCACTCTGCACAGAGAAACTGAGATTCGGGGGAGCTGGGCATACAGAAGTACTCGACACCTATGGCAAAGCTGGCTGGCGGGAAGAGTTTGATTTTCACCGCAGGGAGGTGGCCAGCTTTCTACAAAGCTGCCTATCTCCAGAACCAGCCAATCCTAAAGCCCGAGAGGGCGGGATCGCCAATTAAAAGTCAGAGGAGGCGGAGCCAGAGCCTTGATTGGCACCTGGTCTCACGGACCCGCACAGGCCGGGCAGCGCCGATTCTGAAGGGGCTTCAAGTTGGGTGGCCTAGCGTTGGCGGCCATCTTTATTTCTGGCAGATCAGCTGACGGGCACAAGCTGGCCCAGCACGTAGGCGCGATCCTGTTTCCCTAGGGAGCCCAGGAGCTCCTCCCCTCCCGTGCCCCAGCCTCCGCGGGAGGGGCGGGGCCTCTCCGAGCGGGGCGGGGCCAGAGCTAGAAGCCAGATTGAAAGCGGTGAGGCTGTTTGGCGGGAAGTTGGCTTAGTTCCCTGGTCCCCGCCTTGTTTCTCCCCAGAGGCTTCACAATCTTGCCTCCACGATCTCGGCATAGGGCATAGTACCCTTTCGCACGGAGGACGCGATGGCTCCTAGGAAACGCCCAGAAACCCAGAAGACCCCCGAGGTGTCTGTGCGCCCCAAGAGCAAGAGGAGCAGAAGCCCCCGGGAGCTGGAGCCCGAGGCCAAGAAGCTCTGTGTGAAGGGCCCCGGTACTGCCTGCGCCTGCTGCTTTAATAATTCCGCCTTTTGGGGTTCTCACGCAGGAGGCTGGAGTGGGGGATGGGTGCTACTGGTTTCTCGAGGCTGTCCCAAGTTTCGGATGCCTCGGGCTGTGCATTTTTCTGCAGGTCCTTTGACATCATAGAGCTTGGGCTTAACCCCTCTCAGGTGACGGGAAGAGGCAGATGAGCTCCATTACATAACACACAACGGACCTTCAAATTCCTTGTTTGTACCAGGATTTTTACACACGGAGGACTGCTTAAAATAATCCTACCTTGCCTGGTGGTGTGTGTGCTGAATTTCGATAGTCATGGTTGCTAGCTGTGTGTTCTTGGTTTCCGCTGTAAGAACCCTCAATTTCCTTCCTTAGAAAATTCATTCTCTGCGGTTTATTGGGGCTTGAACCTGGGGCGATAAGGAGCGTGGGGGAACACTGAAGACTGGAGCAGGGGGTTGTTGATGAAGCGCTTTTTGTCCAAAAGAAGAAGGAATGGGTTGTCAAGAGGCCAGATTCATAGAGACCAGGTCCTCAAATACATCTTTATTTCTATTCCAAGTGTATCCACCTCTCCAAAAGCGACTTAGCTGATGTAGAGCCATTCCAGACCCTCTGGATCCTGCTGGTTTCCGAAAGAACAGATTGGACTCAGGGCCAACAACTGGTCACCTCTACATTATAGTAATACAGGATTTAAAGATACTTCTTTCCCCAGGCCACTTCTACTGTGCTATCCTAAAATCCTTTTATTGTGTATCATATGTAATTTTAAGTTGCCACCCAACCCTAGTATGAATTTTCCAAGCCACTGGGAAAAGTTCTGCGTAAACTTTATTCCTGCGTGTCTCTTTGGCTTCGTGCTCAGAAACCCTGCAAGGGTTTGGTTTCATATGATTTCATATTTAGTTTCACTTCAGAATTACTATTTTGGGGAGTGTTTGGGGCAAGGGGCTGAACCCCTACTCACTATTTATTTCTTGTGCTGGGTGAGAGTGAGCAGACCCTGGAAAGGCCTTAGGAGGTAATGGGAGAGATTGCCTATGGCGCATGAAAAACAAGGCTTTCTTTCTGAGATTTCAGCAGGAAGCTCTTCCGTGCGTGAGAAGAGAGAGGAAAATATGTGTCTGTTCTGCTTGGCAGGTTCTAGCAGAAGATTTGACTCGGGCTGCCTTTGGGCGGGGTTGGCTAGCCTGCAGGTCCCGCCATCATACAGCATCGTCAGGGCCCTCCACCAGCATAAGCTGGGCAACGCTGCCTGGCCATCGCTGCAACAGGTGAGGCGGTTCCTGGCTGAAGTGCTCAGGGGGTTGCCTGGTACCTTTTCACTACTGGGATGTTCTCAATTTAGATGCTGGGTTGGGTCAGTCAGTTGTCGACATGGTCAGATCACCTCTACCTTGGTGACTGACCTACTGGGCATTCAGCCAGGTAGAAGTCTCAGGCCGCAAAGGTCTCATCTGGAAGGCACTCTGCCCCCTTGCTTTCCAGGATGAGTTCATGCATAGAGCCAGGCAGTTAGTTTTCCCTTGGTGGGAGGACTTGGCCCTAGAGCTCGTCTATGGAGGAGACAGAGATTGGCAATTTGCCCAGGACTTGGGTTTTAATTCAACTTAATTCTTTTTTTTCCTCTGTGTCAGGGTCTCCAGCAGGCCTTTCTGCACTCTCTGGCTTCTTACCGGATATTCCAAAAGGCTGCCCCCTTTGACAGGAGGGCCACATCCTTGGCATGGCACCCAACTCACCCCAGCACCCTGGCTGTGGGTTCCAAAGGGGGAGATATCATGCTCTGGAACTTTGGCATAAAGGACAAACCCACCTTCATTAAAGGGGTGAGCAGTTCCCTGGGCCAGTCAATAGTGCTGAAGAAGTGTTTGTTGAAGGAATGAAAAGTTATCCAGGAACGAGGAGATGATTGGGATCAGAAGGAACTGGGTATTTTCAAACAAGTAAATGGTAATGCTACTCAAATCTTCCTTGAGTGCCAGCCCTTAACACATTAGAAGGCATAAAATATTGATCACTCTCTTGTAAGTTATCACATAAAACAGAATCTGAGCCTCTTCTTAACCCCTGGCCTCGTCTTCTACTACTCTCTTTCCTCACTTCCTATGCTGTTGCCACACTAGCTGTTTCTATCCCTTAAACGGGGTCTTTCCACTTGCTCTTCTCTTTGACTGGGGTACTCTTTCCCATGGTTTTCTCACGGCTGACTCCCTCTTACCATTCAGGTCTTGGCTGAATATACTTCAAACAGCTTTCACTGACCACTCTGTCTAAAGGAGCCTCTGCTTCCCTCGTTCACTCCCTATCCCCTTACCCTGCTTTGCTCCCCTCTCCCCACAATGTTTTTCAGTACCCAAAATGTTTTACTCATTTGTATGTCTGTGCCCATACAAATGTCTTTGGAAAACAAGCTCCATGATGAGAGGGACCTTGTCTTTCGGGTCCCCACCGTATCCTCAGTGCCTACAACAATGTTTGGCCTAGAGTAGCTGCTTTATGTTTGTTGGATGAGTGAGGGCCTTGAAGTGTAACTGGGTAGATGGGACGTATACATGCAAGATAATTGGCAGTACCGATGCTAAATGCTACAAAACGTGAGAGAAGGAAGAACCTCTGGTGAGTTGGAGTCAACAGAGAAGGCTCATGGGTGAGTGGGGAGCGAGGAAGAGCAATAATTAGGTAAATGGAGAGAAAAAGGAAAGGCAGCGTGTGTTTGGGGCAAAGCTTGGCATAGCGTTTTTTAGGGATGGGTAGTATTTATCACCAGTTGCTGAGGGGTGAGGATGTCGCCCCCTCCAGCAAAGAGAAGACCTGTAGTTAGCCCAGCAGGGGGCTGATAGTGGAGGGTCGTACTGTAAAAAGTGAGGCTCTGGGTTTAGAGCAGAAGCCACAAACTCACATGCTTAACGAAGCCAAACAGGAAAAAAAATGATGGGGGGTGGTGTCAGTAGTAAACTGGAGACGGCCGACATGGAAGAATCTAGGTCCCATGACGGTATCAGACTGATTTGCTCAAATGAAGCCTGAAGTCCTAATTTTTTTACATGAAGTGTTCTGATTTTTAAAGATGGTGATGAAATACACCTAAAATGTACATCCTGACCATTTATAAGTGAGCAGTTCAGCAGCATTAAGTACCCTGGGGTTCTCGTGTCGCTAGTGTCCAGAATTCCATCTTGCAGAAGTGAAACCCTGCACACGCTAAACACTGACTGCTGTCTCCCCATCCTTGGCAACCACCAGTCTACTTTCTGTCTTGATGATTTTGACACTCTCATGAGTATCTTGCATTAGTGGAATCATACCATATTTATCCTTTGGCTTATTTCACTTTGCATAACGTCCTCTAGGTTCCTCCGTGTTGTAGCAGGTGTCAGAATTTCCTTTTTAAGGCTGAGTAATACTCCACTTGATGCATCTGCCACATTTTGCTTCTCCGTTCATCTGCTGATGGACACTTGGGCTCCTTCCACCTTTTTGGCTATTGTAAACAATGCTGCTACGGACTTGGAGGTGCAGATAGCTCTTCAAGTCCCTGCTTTCAGTTCTTTGGGGCATATACCCAGAAGTGGAACAGAAGAGATAGATGAGGCCAAGGGTGAACCCAAAGCAGCCCAGCAGAAAAGGCCAGGTTAGACAGGCTTGAGATGAGATGGGTGTTCAAGAACACAGGTGCTTGAAGCCAGAAGAAAGGCAGCCAGGGAAAATGCTTTGGACAGAGCTCGGCTTCCTGCCCAGCCGGTGAGACAGGTGACCACCAGAAGGGGCAGTTCTAAATTGAAGTCAAAACCCAGAGCTCAGACAGGAAGAGACTTGTTTTTTGGTTTTGTTTTTTGTTGTTTTTTTTTCCCTAGGAATCTAGGACATGGGAATAGAGAAATTTAAGAAGTAGCCTAAGGGTGTCCTAGGGGAAGAGCCTCCTGACCAAAAAGGGAAAGACATCTGCTTTCAACTTGTGCCAGGCTGAGGCTGCCTTTTGGTTTATACCACTCTTTAGTATAATGCGCCTTTGAGGGACATTTCCTCTCACACCGTCTCGGAGATTGAGCTGAGCTTCTAACTTTCTGACTAGCAGGAGGCTAGACAGGAGCAGAGGAAGGCTATGGTGGTCTGGAGAGCTATCTGTTTTTACTCCCAGATACTAACAGAAAGTTGATTTCAGAACAGGGACTGAAGGAGCCTCATTTTGCTACTTCTTTTTTTAATTTTTAATTTTTTTTTTATTTCTTAAGTGGGCTCCATACCCAATGTGGGGCCTGAACTCACGACCCGAAATCAAGAGTCACATGCTCCACTGACTGAGCCAGCCAGGCACCCCTCATTTTGTTACTTCTTTAGTCCTCTGACCTTGGCTCTGATCTTTACATCTTGCAGGCCTTTGGCAAGGAAACACGTATGACATTTTCAAAATGAAGATAACTTGGTTTTTCTCTTATTGTAAAATGATCCATGCTTATAAGAATTTCAAACAATACAGAGAAAAGCATAGAGAATAAAGATGACTTGAAATCTCCATTTGGGGATCTTTCTCTGTGTGTATACACTATTACACACACCCATACTTCTGCTTAGATGATTAAATATTCTACCCTAGAATCTGTTGTCTTTTGCTTATTATGTCAGGTATTCTCATTTAAAATCATATACCAGATGACCACTGAAAATATCCTATCCCTTTGTTTTTGTAATGCCTTCGGTATCAGGGTAATGCAGACCTCATAAAAAGAGTTAGGAGGTATTCCTACCTCTTGTATTTTCTGGAATTATTTGTGTAGAATTGATACTATCTCTTCCTTAAGATTTTTGTCATAGTTTTAGGACTGGAGTTTTCTTTGTTGGGAAGTTAACTATGTATTCAATATCTTTCATAGCTATGGGGTAGTTTAGGTTCTCTGTTTCTTGTGAATGAGCTTGGTAGTTTGTCTTTCAAGGAATTTGTCCATTTTAACTAAGTTGCTGAGTTTTGTGACATGAATTCGTTCATGGTATTTCCTTACTGTCCTGTTAATGTCTACGTGATCTTTAGTGATACCTCCCCTCACATTCTCAATATGGGCTGTTTGTGTCTTTTTTTCAGCCCCAAAGTTTCCTTTGTAGTCCACCCATCCGTACCTTTGAAAACCATAGATCTGCTTTCTACCCCTATTGGTTAATTCGCATTTTCTAGACTTTTATATAAATGACATAGCACAATATATACTCTTTTCTTCCCCCCTGGCTTCCACTCTATAATTATTTGAGATTCACCTACATTTATACGTGTATGAGTAGGGTTTTTTTTTTCCTTTCTCAGTAGTGTTCCATTATATCAATGTACCACAATTTATCCATTCACCTGCAGAAGATGATTTGGATTTTTTCCAGATAAAAATAAAGCTATTATGAACATTTATGTACAAGCTTTGTGTGGATATATGTTTTCATTTTTCTTGAGTAAGTACCTAGTTGTGGAATGACTGGGTTATAGAGTAGGTATTTTTTAAGGATTTTTTTAAATGAGAAGAAAAACTTTAATATTTACATATTTGCCATTTCCAGTGGTTTTCATTCTTTTGTGTGATCTAGATTTCCTTTTTATTTTTTTAAAGATTTTATTTATTTTTATTTGACAGAGACAGCCAGCGAGAGAGGGAACACAAGCAGGGGGAGTGGGAGAGGAAGAAGCAGGCTCCCAGTGGAGGAGCCTGATGTGGGGCTCGATCCCATAACGCCGGGATCACGCCCTGAGCCTAAGGCAGACGCCCAACGACTGCGCCACCCAGGCACCCCTCCTTTTTTTTTTTTTTTAAGATTTTATTTATTTATTTGAGAGAGGGAGCACAAGCAGTGGGGAGGGGCAGAGAGAGAGAGAGAGAGAGAGCACAAGCAGGGGGAGTGGCAGGTAGAGGGAGAGATAGAAGCAGACTCCCCGCTGAGCAGGGAGCCCAATGTGGGGCTCGATCCGGGACCCAGAGACCATGACCTGAGCTGAAGGCAGACGCTTAACTAACTGAACCACCCAGAAGCCCCTAGATTTCCTTTTTGTAACATTTTCCTTCTGCCTGAAGAATTTCCTTTAACATTTCTTATAATGTAGGTTGTTTGGTGATACATTTTTGTTTGTTTGCCTTTTTTAGGGGAAAAGATATTTTTACTAGGTATTCTACGTTCACGGGCTTTTGTTTTTGTTTTCTTGCTTTTACTACTTTAGAGATGATTTCTGATGCAAAGTCTTTTCTCATTCTTACGTTCCTCTTTACATTATTTTTCTTTTCTTTTTGTCTTCTGGCTGCTTTAAAAATGATTGTGATTTGTCTATGTTTCTCCTCTTTGGGGTTCATTGTATCTCTTGGCTCTATGGGTTTGTCATCAAATTTGGAAAATTTTAGGCCATCATTTATTCAAGTACTTTCTCCCCCCTCTTTATTTTCTGGGACTCCAATTATATATATGTTAGGCTCCTAGGTATTGCCCTACAGGTCACTGATAAACTGTTCATTTTATTTTGCATAGCTTCTATTGCTGTCTCTCATGTTCACTGATTTTCTGCATTATCTAATCTGTATTAGATGTTTAGGGGTTTTTTTTGGATACCGTATATCATCTCTAGAAGTTTGATTCGGGCCTTTTTAAATCTTTTCCATTCCTTTTTTTTAAAAAGATTTTATTTATTTATTTGATGGAGAGAGAGGGAGTGCGTGTGCACAAGCAGGGGGAGCGGCAGAGGGAGAAGCTGGCCCCCTGCTGAGCAAGGAGCCCGATGTGGGACTCGATCCCAGGACCCCAGGATCATGGCCTGAGCCAAAGGCAGATGCTTAACTGACTGGGCCACCTGGGCGCCCCAATATCTTCCATTTCTTTTTTCATGTTCACTACGTCCTCTACTTTCTTGACCGTACAGAGTATGTTCATAATAGTTATTTTAATGTTTTTGTTAATTCTATCATCTGTGTCACTTCTGAGGGTGTTTCTATTCATTTAGTTTTCTTCTGGTTATGAGTTCTATTTTCCTGCTTCTTTGCATGCCTGGTAATTTCTCATTGGATGCTAGACATTGTGAATTTTACATTGTTGGATGTTGGATTGTGTTGTATTCTTTTACATACTGTTGGGCTTTGTTCTGGGAAGCAGTTACTTATAATCAGTTTGAGACCTTCAAGGCTCGCTTTTAAGCTTTGTTAATATAGTTACTATATTCGTTTCCTATTGCCTCTATAACAAATTACCATGGACTTGCTGTCTTAAAACAACACAATTTTATTCTCTTACGGTGAGATCTGGAGGTCAGAAGTCTGAAATAATTTTTTCTGGGCTAAGGTCAAGGTGTTGGCAGGGCTGGTTCTTTCTCAAGGTTCTGAGGGGAGAATCTGTTTCCTTCCTTTCCTCACCTTCTTGTGACCATCTGAATTCCTGGGCAATGGCTGCTGCTTCTTCTTCTTCTTTTTTTTTTAAAGATTTTGTTTATTCATTTGACAGAGATAGAGACAGCCAGCGAGAGAGGGAACACAAGCAGGGGGAGTGGGAGAGGAAGAAGCAGGCTCATAATGGAAGAGCCTGATGTGGGGCTCGATCCCATAATGCCGGGATCACGCCCTGAGCCGAAGGCAGACGCTTAACCGCTGCGCCCCCCAGGCGCCCCAATGGCTGCTTCTTCTGTCTTCAAAGTGCATCACTCCAATTTCTGTTTCTGTCATCACATCACCTTCTCTTCTGACTGACTCCTCCTGTGTTCCTCTTAATGAAGACCATTTTGATTTTGATTATATCTCTCCCACCCAGATAATCCAGGATAATTTTCCCATCTCAAGATCCTTAACTTAACCACGTATGTAAAGTTCCTTTTGTCATCTGTCGTATTATTCACAGGGTCCATGGATTAAGGCATAGACATCTTGGGGACCATTATTCAATCTACCCCAGTTAGCATGAGTTCAAGGCAGCCTATAGATACAAGCTGTCCTCACCCTGAGGCAATACCCTTCTGAGGACTTGATGTTTTGTATATTAAGTCTTTTCTTCCTGGACATTGAGAATACAGATTGTTCTGAGGATTTCTCCCCTACTTTTTTATGGCGTTTCTCCCTGCCCCTATCCCCCAGTCTTGGGTGGTTTCCTCAGACACATTTATACATTAATACTTCCCTCAAAGATTTGAGGGAACCCTTGGGAAAATCTCCAGAATGCTCCTTCTGTGTGTCTCTCTCCTCCCCAGCATTTTGCCCAATTCTTGCTATGTTGGCTTTCCTAAAACTCTTGTTTCCTCAGCTCAGTGAGATTGCTAGGCTGTGTGGTTCCTTCCTGTCTTGCAGCCTGAGTACTCTCTCCAAGCAGTTATGTTGGGGCAATTGCAGGGCTAACTCCTTTATTTCCCTCCTGTCTTGTGCTGCCTGTTGTCCAGTGTCTGAGAATCTAGTTCACGTATCTTATACATTTATTTACTTGTTTAAGGCAGGAGAAGAAGACTCTCCATCATGGTTGGAAGCAGAAATCCACACTTACTAATTTTAATAGTTTTTCCGAGGATTTAAAATTTTTTCCTACACAATCTTGTCATCGACAAATAATGAGAATTTAATTTCTTTCTTTATTCTTTTTTTTTTTAAGATTTTATTTATTTATTCGACAGAGATAGAGACAGCCAGCGAGAGAGGGAACACAAGCAGGGGGAGTGGGAGAGGAAGAAGCAGGCTCATAGCGGAGGAGCCTGATGTGGGGCTCGATCCCATAACGCCGGGATCATGCCCTGAGCCAAAGGCAGACGCTTAACCGTTGTGCCACCCAGGCGCCCCTAATTTCTTTCTTTATTCTTATACTTCTTTTTTTGCCTTATTCTATTGGCAAAGACCTCCAGTATATTGTTGAATATTAAGTATAGCAGACGTGCTTGTCTTGTTCTTGACCATAGAAGGCTTTCATATTTGATCATTAAGTACGATTTCTTCTACTTTTTATTGTGGTAAACTATACCTAACATAAAATTTACCATTTTAGCCATTTTTAAGGGTCTTTTGTTGTTGTTTAGTAATCTCTACATTCAACATGGGGCTCGAACGCACAACCCTGAGATCAAGAGTTGCATGCTCTTCCAACTAAGCCAGCCAGGCATCCCCCCATTTTAGCCATTTCAAGTGTACAATTAAGTACATTCACATTGTGCAACTGTCGCCACCAATCATCTGACAAACCTTTTCATCTTCCCAAAATAAAACTCTGTACCCATAAACAATGACTTTCTATTACCCTCCCCTAGATCCACTAATCTGCCTTCTGTCTCTATGAATTTGACTATTCTAGGTACCTCGTATAAATGGAATCACACAATATTTGTCCTTTTGGGTCTGCCTTCTTTCGTTTAGCATAATGTTTTCAAGTCTCATCCATGCTGTAGCATGTCTCAGTATTCCATCCCTTTTTAGAGCTGAATAATAATCCGTCATATGGATATGCCACATTTTATTTATCCATTCATCTGCGGATGGACGTTTGGGTTGTTTCCACCTTTTGCTATTATGAATACAACAGCTGTGAATGTTCATGTACAAGTTTTTGTTTGAAAACTGTTTTCATTTCTCTTAGGTATATACATAGGTGCTTGTTTGTGTTTTAAAACTTGTCTGTTTTTGAATATCCTTTATCAAACTATGGAAGTTCCCCTTTTACTTCTAAATAAATTACCAGAAGTTCTTATCATGAATGATAATCAGATTTCATCAGATACCTTTTTTGTATCTCTTGAGATCAGCATATGGTTTTTCCCCTTTATTCTGCTAATGTGATGTTACACTGATTGATTTAAAAAAAAAGATTTTATTTATTTGAGGGAGAGCATGAGTTGTGGGGAGGGGCAGAGCGAGAAGGAGAAGCAGACTCCCCGCTGAGCAGGCAGCCAACCTGCTGCAGGGCTCCATCCCAGGACCCTGAGGTCATGACCTGAACTGAAGGCAGACACTTAACCGACTGGGCCACTCAGGCGCCCCTACACTGAGTAATTTTTGTATGTTTGTTTTAGTTTATTATATTTGAATTTTTCATTTAAATTTTCTCACCCCCCCCCCTTTTCTTAACCTTTCCAATTCTATCTCTAGCAAGTACTATTGCCTCTTAAAAATTGAGGTAAAAGCCCATAACACTTATCACTGAACCATCTTTAAGTGTATGGTAGTGTTAACTGTATTCATATTATGGTAGAGCAGAACTGTAGAACTTTTTCATCCTCTAAAACTGAGACTGTGTGCCCACCGAATAAGTTCCTCATTTCCCCCTTCCCTCAGCCCTTGGCAACCACAATTATACTTCCTGTTTCTATGAGTTTGAACTACTTTAGATGCCCCTAAGTTTTGATGGTCTTATTGTGGTTACATAGGAGCATGTTCTTGGAGGAAATACACAGTAGAGTATTTGAGGGTGATGGGACATCATGTTGGCAGTTTATTATCAAATGATTCCAGAAAAGCTTTTTTTTTTTTTTTTTTACAGAAAAGCAGTGCTTGTATAATTTTTGCAACTTTTCTAAGACTTTGAGATAGTTGGAAAACAAAGTTAAAAAAAAAGACTGATATTATTTCTTCCTTAAATGTTTAGTATATTCAGCAGTGAAACTACCAGGATCTGGAATTTACTCTGAAAGAAAGTTTTTAGTTGTGAATACAGTGTCTTTAGTAGATATCAGACTATTCTGATTTTCTTTCATCTTCTGTCAGTTTAGCAAGTTTGTATTTTTCTAAGGAATTTGCCCAGTTCATCTAAGTTTTCAAATTTATTGGCATAAGATTGCTTATTATATCCTCTTAATAATTGTTTAAGATGTCTAGGATTTATATTGATGTCCCTTTTTTGATCTATCATATTGGTTATTGGTGACTTCCATTTGGTCAGTTCCACCAGGGATTTATCAATTTTATTAGTCTTTTCGTTGAACCGACTTTTTTTTTTTAAGTAGTTTTCCTGCCCAACGTGGGCCTTGAACTCACGACCCTGAAGATCAAGAGTCGTGTGGTCTACTGACTGAGCCAGCTGGGCACCCCCCAACTTTTGTTTTTAATTCTCTCACATTATATTTGTTTTCTGTTTCATTAATTTCTGTTCTTTTTTTCTACTTTTTAAAAAAGATTTTGTTTATTTTAGAGAGGGAGAGAGAGAGAGAGAGCAGGGGGAGAAGAAGAGGGAGAGGGACAAGCAGACTCCACTCTGAGTGCAGAGCCTAACACGGAGTTCAATCCCACAACCCTGAGATCATGACCCCAGATGAAATCAAGAGTCAGATTCTTAACCTACTGAGTCACCCACCGTCTCCTACTTTCTTTTCCTGTTACTTTCACAACCCCTTGAGATGCATGTTTTGAGTCATTGATCTTTACCCTTCTTTCACTGGGGATGCTTCTATGAATATTTGTGTACAAGTTTTCACGTGAACATACATATTCTGTTCTCTCGGGTATACGTCTAGGAGTGGAATCGCTGGAACATATGGTAACCTTATGTTTAAGCTTTTGAGAAACTGCCAAGCCATTTTCCAGAGCGACTACTCCGTTTCACATTCCCACCAGCAATGTCGGAGGGCTTCAACTTTTCCATATCCTTAACAATGCTTGTGTTCTTTTCCAGCTTTATTGAGGTATAACTGACAAATAAACGTTGCACATATTTAAAGCATACAGTATGAATTTTAACACAGGTACATTGCAAATGATTACTACAGTCAAGCTAATTAACATTCATCACGTCACATATTACCTTGTGTGTTCTGAGAACACTTAAGATCAACTCTCTTAGTAGATTTCAAATATACAATACAGTATTAACTATGGTCACCGTGCTGTACATTGATCTCTGGAACTTACTCATCCTGCATAATTGACGCTTTGCACCCTTTGACCCACATCTCCCATCTCCTTCATCCCCAAGCAGCTGGCAACCACTATCCTACTCTCGGCTTTCATGAATTCCCCATCTGTAGATTCCACATAAAGTGAGATCTTGCAGTATTTGTCTGAGTCCGACCTAGCTCACTTAGCATAACTGCATCCCGGTTGTCACAAATGCCAGGATTTCCTTCTATTTAAAGGCTCTCTAATATTTCATCATATATACGTACTACATTTTTTTTATTCCTTCATCTGTCGACAGACACTGAGGTGGTTTTCCTACCTTGGCTGTTGGGAATAGCTACAGTGAACACAGGAGGGAAGATAACACAGTGAGAAGTTCATTTTTTTTTTTTTCCCTTTGGCTATATACCCACAAATGGGATTAATGGATCATGTGGTCTTTCTAAATTTTCCAAGGAACCGCCATACTGTTCTCCACAGTGCCTCAACCTATTTACATTCCCATCAACAGAGTACAAGAGTACCTTTTTCTCCACACCCTTGTTAACACCTGTTATCTTTTGTTGTTTTAATAATAGCCATTCTAACAAGTGTAAGGTGATAGCTCATTGTGGTTTTGATTTGCATTTCCCTGGGGTCAGGATTAGTGACGTTGAGCACCTTTGCATATATCAGTTGGGCATTTGTATGTCTTCTTTGGAGAAAGGTCAACTGAGGTCCTTTGACCAGTTTTTAATTAGGTTATTTGGGGGTTTTTTGTTTGTTTTTTGCTATTGAGTTCCTCATATATATATTTTTAAAGATTTTATTTATATATTTGACAGAGACAGCCAGTGAGAGGGGGAACACAAGCAGGGGGAGTGGGAGAGGAAGAAGCAGGCTCCCAGCGGAGGAGCCTGATGTGGGGCTCGATCCCAGAACGCCGGGATCACGCCCTGAGCCGAAGGCAGATGCTTAACCGCTGTGCCACCCAGGCGCCCCCTCCTCATATATTTTTGATATTAACTTCTTATCAGATCTAGTTTGCAAGTATTTTCTTCCATTTCAGGGGTTGTCTTGTCACCACTTGTTATTGTCCATCTTTTTTATCATCACCCTCTGAGTGGGTGCGAAATGGTATGTCTGATGACTAATGACGTTGAACATCTTCTCATGAGCTCGTGGCCATTTGCATGTCTTTGGAAAACTGTTCAAATCCTTTGTCCATTTTTAAATTAGGTCTATTTTTCTTAATTTTTATTTTTTTAAAGATTATTTATGTATCTATTTGACAGAGAGAGACAGCGAGAGAGGGAACACAAGCACAGGGAGTGGGAGAGAGAGAAGAAGGCTCCCCACAGAGCAGGGAGCCCAATGCAGGGCTCAGTCCCAGCACCCTGGGATCATGACCTGAGCCAAAGGCAGACGTTTAACCACTGAGCCACCCAGGTGACCCTAGGTCTGTTTTTTTAAAAAAGAATGTACTTATTTATTTGAGAGAGTTGGGGGGAAGTACAAGTGGGAGGAGGGGCACAGGGAGAGGGAGAAACAGACTCCCCAATGAGCAGGGAACCCAATGTGGGGCTCAATCCCAGCACCCCACGACCATGACCTGAGCCAAAGGCAGACGCTTAACCAACTAGAGCCACTCAGACGCCCCAGTTCTGTTTATTTTAATGTATATTAATCACAATTATTTTAAAGCCTGTATCTAATAGCTCTAATATCTAGATCTCCTATGTCTTTCAACTATTGTTTTTTCCTCTTAGTTTTTGGTTTTGGTCTTATCTTCTGATATGCTGGGTGATTTTAGATTTAATGCCAAATATTGCATATGAAAACTTGTAGAGGTAATTTGGAGTTTTGAGTGGTGGTATTTTCCTCCAGAGACCATTTTTTTCCCCTCTGACAGGCGGGTAGGATGGAATGAGATCATCTTCGTCCAATGAGACTGGAATGATTTGAATCTGGATGCGCTTGGGTGGCTCAGTCGGTTAAGCATCTGTCTTCAGCTCAGGTCGTGATCCCCTGATCCCGGGGTCCTGGGATTGAGCCTCACATCAGGCTCTCTGCTCAGCGGGGAGCCTAATTCTCCCTCTGCCTGTCGCTCCTCCTGCTTGTTCTCTCTCTGTGTCAAGTAAATAAAATCTTAAAAAAAAGAAAAAAGAAATGTTTTGAATCTGGACTTCAGTCTTTGTTGGGGTCAGGCTCTTTCCAGTTTGTTCTTATCTCTAGCATGTCAGGGATCCTAAGTAAAAGCTAGATTTCTTCCAACACCTTCCCTCCTTGGCAGGTCAGAAGTCTAGTTCTGCCCCCTTTGCCCTGCGAGACTGGCAAGACCTCAGCCCGGCTTCTCAGCCTTGAAGCCACCCACCGCTTTCCATTCAGCGTCTCTGCAGTTCGGTTCCTCTGCTTCAAAGCCACAGCTTTCTGGGCTGCATAGGCCTGGAGGGGAAAAGCAGCATCCAAAAGTCAGGCCTACCTTTCTGCTTCTCTCTCTAGGATGTCGGTCTTCAAGTCCCTGGTGCCTTCATAGCTCTCCATTGACTTCAAAAACTTTTCTTTAAAGATACGATTTTGTTTCCCTTTTCTAGTGCTCAACAGAGGGCTGGCCCAATACGAGCTAACCACCATCTCTGGGATTGGAAGCTCCAATTTATTTCTTTATCATACTTTGACCTGTTGTTCTTCCTTCTCAGAGTTGTTCATAACTACTGAAGTCTACCCTTACTAGAAGAAGAACACACATGCATTTTAACTTAAAATGTTTATATATGTGTTTATTACTAATGTTCTGACATAAGACCAGTCCTTTTCTGGGAGAAACCGTTCACTGATTAGGGCTCACCTGGTCTTACATAAATCACACCCATAACGTCTTCTTTATAGGGTCTAGTTTCCCCTTCCCTGAAAGTGGAGACATAATTTTTTTAAAGATTTATTTATTGGGGCACCTGGGTGGCTCAGATGGTTAATAAGCATCCGCCTTCGGCTCAGATCACCATCTCCGGGTCCTGGGATCAAGCCCTGTGTCGGACTCCCTCTTCAGTGGGGCGTCTGCTTCTCCCTCTCCCTCTGCCTCTCCTCCCACTTAAAAAAAAATAAATCTTTTTAAAAGATTTTCTTTATTCATTTGAGAGAGAGAGAGACAGACTGCACAAATGGGGCGCAGGGAGAGAATCCCAAGCAGACTCCCCACTGAGCACAGAGCCCATCACAGGGCTTGATCCCACAACCCATGCGATCATGACCTGATCCGAAATCAAGAGTCAGACACCTAGCTGAGCTACCCAGGTGCCCCATGGAGACATAATTTAAAGGCAGTTGTGAAGCAATCCGATTGCAGATTCTTTTTGAATTGTTATTATTTCCCACTTCTTAAGTGTTTATAAGTATCTCACCCATGCTTAATTTGACAATTATCATTTTTAACAATTCATTTTTACCTAGTTTTTCCAAGTATTCAACATGGCTCCTATAGAAATAACTGTGGTCTTCCTTTCTGCACGTAGTTCCTGTGTTTAATTAAATTACATGTTTAAGTAAATGCTTAAATGTTTCGTTGAAATGTTTAAAGTTTAAATTTTTAATGACACGGTTAATAAACGACATGTAATTAAGTGACATGTTTAATTAAATCACATAATTACAACAAAAAGTACAATGGGCATAAATGGGTTTAAGAACAGCTCACCGCAAAGCCTCGGTGAGCACAGGACTCAGCTGTTGGGAGCAGACAATGATCCCGGCAGCAAGGGTTGGGCAGACCACGGGCACCAGTTAGAATGCTTTGTACGGGGGACGGACGTGCCAGTGAGCATGTGGAGTGAGCTAAGTGGACGCTGGGTCAGAGGCCCTGTAGTCTGTAAGGCTGGGATAGCGGCAGCATGGGAAGTGGAGAAGGAGCTCTGGAAGCTGTAGAGTTTCATAAGCACTTAATGAGGGTATACACAGCAACTTGGCTGCATCTCAGGGCCATTATGCTGAGTGAGGTGAACGCAGCCAGTCGCAAAAGGACGCGTACTGTAGGATTTGCTTCTGTGACTCTATTCAAGGCAAGGCCACAGCAGAATGATGGCGAACAGAACCACTGTGCCCGGGGGTTACAGGTGGGGAGGGGGTGTGACCGACGGGAGAGCACAGGGAGTTTTTTGAGGGGATGGAACTGTTCTCCGTCCTCATTTGGGTGGTGGCTATTCAAATCTCTACCGTGTGTTCAAATTCATAGAACTGTATTCTAAAAACAGCCACATGTACCGTATGTTAATTTTTTACCCACGCCATTAAAACTAAAGTCTTAAGTAAGAGGGAGCGTCATGGAGCGCATCCCCGTGTCGGGCCCCTCGGCTAGCCTGGCTGCACCTGCGGCCTGCCTGGCTCTGGTCGGTGGAGTCCGTGTACCGAGGCCTCGTCCTCCGCCTGGGCCGTCATCACTCACTGGCTTTTCTCTTCCTTGTGTTAGATTGGAGCTGGAGGGAGCATCACTGGGCTGAAGTTTAACCCTCTTGATACCAACCAGTTTTTCACCTCCTCAATGGAGGGAACAACTAGGCTGCAAGACTTTAAAGGCAACACGCTCCGAGTTTTTACCAGCTCAGGCACCTGCAAGTGAGTAACCTCACTAGGAGGGAAAGGGCTTCTGGGCTCTCGGCGTAGTTCTGGTGAGAGCATCCAGACCTCACGTGTGTTCCCCAAACCTGGCACGGGGAAGAACTGTGAGGTGGTAGCCACTTCCCAGCCTCCCCTCTCTGTCTGAGAGCTTCCGGAGCTGTTCCTCCTGCATTCCGGGGGTGTTACTGCTTCAGTGAGGTGGTCTAGAACCTCCGCTCTTCCCAGCGAGGTAGGGGCTTCTGCTCTTACTGTGAGGCACTCCTGTATTAGACTAGACCTGGATTCTCAGTCATCAACATGGCATTGGCCTGGAAAGCCACTGGAAGGTTGGAGCAGGAGCTATGAATTTAAAATTTCGTTCCCTACGTCACTGGGGTGTAATGTCGCAACCAGTTCACTGATGGAAGGAAGCCTAAAGGGAGAGAGTCGAGTCCACAGAGCACGTGGGACACCCCAAAAGCAAGGGGCTGGAGACATGACAAAATGCTCGCCCCTTGGATGTCTAGGCAGAGACCTGACTCCTACTGTTCTCTGAAGAATCCAGGGTGTGGGGGGTCTAACTGGCATTGGATGTTATTCCTGGGCGGCCCCACTGAGGTCAGGGCAGGAGACGGGATAGACTCAGTTCCATGTCATTCTTCCACAAGAAACCCTCCCTCTGAAAGACATTTGTAGGGGATTTGTAAGCACTGTAGCAAGGATTTGAGTGTTTAGGAGAAAAAAATATGAATCTGAGCTCTCCTGGCCAGGTTTTAGGATTCCCTGAAGCAACCCAACCCCTTCGTCCTCAAGTCGTCTGAGAGACAAAAGAGCAAGACAGAGCTCCTAAAGTTGTGTATGCTTCTAAAGTTGTGTATGCTTTTTTCCCCTAAATGCTCAGAAGGGGGCAGAAGTTCCTTTGTCACCAGATCTGCGGAACAGAACTGGGCAGTCCCCGTTGGGTTTGTCATCTCCTTTGGCCCAAAGGGTAGAGAGTGAAGAGAGAGGGCAATAAGCAGGTCTTCCTCAGAACCCAGGGCTGTAGGGGCAGGCTAGCCTGGGGATTTGCCTCATGGCTCAGAGCCGTGGCTGCTTCAAGGACCCTTACTAGCTGAGTAACTGGACATTTTTCTGAGCCCGTCAGCCCCATCCCCTCTGTCGGACAGTAGACAAGTCTGAGGGATCCTCGCTGGGAGTCTGTGGCGAGACAGTTATTCCCTCAGCAAATACTGATTAGACACTGGAGCTGCAACAGTGACTGAATGGACCTTGCCTCTGTCCCCAAGAATCTTACAGCAGTTTCTCCCTCCAGCTTCTGGTTTTGCAGTCTGGATGTGTCTGCCAGAAGCCGAATGGTGGTCACGGGAGACAATGTGGGGCACGTGATCCTGCTGAACATGGATGGCAGGGAGGTGCGTTCTCTGGAGCCCAGGTCCTCCCTTTCTCTCCCTCACCCCCCCATCCACCACCACCCACCCCCCCCCACCCCACCCCCCTGCCCCGGCCTCCCTGCGCCCCACCTGAAGGGAGCCCTTCTCTGCAGCTTTGGAATCTGAGAATGCACAAAAAGAAAGTGACCCACGTGGCCTTGAACCCATGCTGTGATTGGTTCCTGGCCACAGCCTCCGTAGACCAAACAGTGAAAATCTGGGACCTGCGCCAGGTTAGAGGGAAATCCAGCTTCCTCCACTCGCTGCCGCATAGCCATCCTGTCAATGCAGGTGTGATATACCAGACCTCACCCTTCCTGCAGACCCTGCCTGTCCAACCGCTTCTGGCGTTTTCCCTCAAAGTTCAGAAGCTGCTAGGTTAAACCTCTACCCTAAGAGCATCGGCCAAGTGGATGTCTTGGAAACTTTCTGATTCTAGCTGCCTCCAACAGCTGCTAAGTTTCCAGAATGGTGGTGCTTTTTTTTTTTTTAAGATTTATTTTATTTTTTTGAGAGAGAGCACAAGCAGGGGGAGGGGCAAAGGGAGAGGGACAAGCAGACTTCCCGATGAGAGAGGATGCTAAGATCACGAACCCAGCCAAGCCGAAATCAAGAGTCAGCAGCTTAACCGACTGAGCCACCCCGGCGCCCCAAGTTTCTAGAATGTTTTTGTTCAGAGTCCAGATTCACCTCCTCCCTTCCACCCCCATCTAGAGAGGAGTGGGAGAGAGGGTGCCCCTGCAGGAGAGGGCCTGTGGCAGCCAGGATAACAAGGGCCTGGGTTTCCTTCAGCTCTGGGGCTTTTCACTTGCCAGCTTGTTTTAGTCCTGATGGAGCCCAGCTCCTGACCACTGACCAGAAGAGTGAGCTCCGGGTTTATTCGGCCTCCCAGTGGGACTGCCCCCCGAGCCTGATCCCACACCCTCACCGCCACTTCCAGCACCTGACGCCCATCAAGGTAAGTGAGGGAGGCAGGGAACTGTGATCACTTGGACGGACCGGGTCTACCCGAGGTTGGGAGAGGCCGGATCAGGAATCCCTAATCCCAGATCTCATCCTGCACCCACACGAAGCTGTCTCTTCTCTCCGGGCACTCTCTGCAACTTCTGTCCCCCTTCTGCAATCCCACTGTGCTGTATTTTCTTTGTCTCCTATGAGCTCTCTTCCTCGTCCCAGCCCACCTCCCAGCTGTTCTGCCCTCACCTCCAGTTACCTGTGTGTGCTGCTGGCCCCCCAGCTGACCTCAGCCCCCAAGGCTGACAGTCTTTAAGTCTTCAGATTCCTTCCTGCCCACGCCCCAGGCAGCCTCAACTCTGCCCGTTCCTCTGCTCTCCCGGTTTCTGTTCTTTTTCTAACACCGCAGCCCCTTTTCAGACCTCTGGGTTTCATGCCTGTACTTTCATCAACACAGCATAGTGGTGGGGGCACCAGCTTCAGGCAGGCCGACACCCCCAGTTAGAGTCCTTGGGTAAGCCGCTTGAATTTTGATGTTTCCTTATCTCCAAAAAGCAAATGACAGTATCTGACAGGCAGGGTTGTTGGAAGAATCCGTACACTTAAAACACATGTCCAGTGCCTGGGAAGTACCACGTCAGCAGTGATCATTTAATCTTAAAGTGGCTCCCACATACCTCAAATCAAATCCAAGCTCTTAAGAACAAGGGTTCCTCACTGGTTGGCTCCCACTGATCCATGTGTCATCTCCCACTTTGTATTCAGCCAGGACAATTTCCAGCTGCCCAGGCGAGACTTGTGACTTATTTCCAAGCCATGGCACGTACCACTCTGTCCTTCCTGCTAACCATGTCTTTCCTCCTTCAACACTTCCTTGCGATTTCTTAGGAAAACCCCATGTGATTCTGTCACTCCAACTGCCAGATTTGTTGAGGGCGGTAATTTGGCAACATAGGTTTCCTTCCCTTTCTTGGCCACTAGCCATTTTCTGCTCAACTCTTCATTCGCGTTGATGGAGGAGGAGCAGTAGTGGGATTACTTCAGAATTTATATCCTATTTGGTTTGGTTACCAGAGACTTTTTGCTTGGTTGTAGGCTTACCTCTTTGATTAATGTCTGGGTCAAGCTGATGTTAAAACATTTATCACTTGGTATGATCTCAGGAAACACAAAAGAAGGTGTCCCAAGGTCCAGAGAGGCCAATTTGGGATTAAAAATTTGGGATGGTGGATGCGTAAGCACTTGAAAGCTGTTCTTGTAGTTTCGTGTGGGTCTTATCTCCATTATTAAATTGCTGGCAATTGTATTAACAGTTGTGAGTGGCAAAGAATACTTTTGATGTCCCTCTTGATAGCACTCCGCATTTACTCTCATGATAACTCTCCATCTCCTAGGCAACCTGGCATCCTCGGTACAACCTCATTGTCGTGGGCCGGTACCCAGATCCTAATTTCAAAAGCTGTACACCCCATGAATTAAGGACCATTGATGTGTTTGATGGAAACTCAGGGAAGATGATGTATCAGCTCTATGACCCAGAATCTTCTGGTATCATTTCGGTGAGGTTTGGGCCCTCAAATAATGATGGGAGGAAGCAGGGCTTCAACCTACCTTCACTGACCAAAAATGACCAGAAATTAGTCCTCACGTGCGCTTCTCCCAATACCTCACCTCCTCCTGATGCTTATGCCCTTGTCTCTGCAGCTCAATGAGTTCAATTCCATGGGGGACACGCTGGCCTCTGTGATGGGTGAGTGAAGCAGGCTGTATCTCAGATTGGCCAAGCCCTACCCTACTCCCCCAGGTTGAGTGCAGGCCCCCCTCAGCTTAGCCCTGCCAGTCACCCCAGGGTAGGAGTCAGTAAAGATTTCCAGGAGACAGTGGACTCTTTGGCCTAGGCCCTCCATGCCTCTTGCCTTGTCTTGGTCGTGACAATGCCTGGCTGCTGTCCTGTTTCCTGGTATTTCCTGACCAAGTCCTAGGTTCCCTGGGCCAGCCCCCCAAATTCTCAGAGACTGATCATGGAAGGTCCAAGTCAGACTGGTCTCACTCCTCCTAGGTTATCACATTCTCATTTGGAGCCAGGAGGAAGCTGGAAGGCGGACATGAGAGACATTAATGAAGGTGTGGGCCAAGCCAGAGCTTGGCGCCGCCTGGGAACAAATCCTGTGAGAAGAGGCGGCTGTGTGTTAAAGGGCCAAAGGTATCCAAGTCTTAGGGTTGGAGCAGGGACACTGTGGCATGGGACACTGTGGGACTGGGACACTGGCATGTTACTGCTCTGGGCTTAGCTCCAGAAACTTCTCCAGGGTTGGTGCGCCAGGTGCCCCAAGGGTCCCTGCTCTGTCTAGCCTGGAGCCAAGCTTGTCCTGGAGCCAAGGTACTTTTCCATTCTCTGACGTGCAGTGACAGAGTGGTCAGGTAGTGGTTTTCAGTTTGTGCTCACTATTGACGTGGCTAATAAAACCATACCCAACTGAGCTGCTGAGTGGATCTTCCAGCACTGACCTGGTCAAAGGGCTCCTTGGGGCCCCCAAATGAAGAAAAGGCACAGAAACAGTGCTAAGAGTCTAGAACTTTCATTCTCTGGCAGCTGCCTTAGCCCTATTCTGGACCACAGTCACAAGCTGTCCAGCTCACAACCTGCATTTGCCTCTGGTCCGTGGAGACCCCAGACTAGCTGAGAGGGATTGTAGTGTCATGACTGTACCATAACTCACGCCCCTTCCCCCACCCCCTGCTCCTTCCCCGGTCCAAACACCCTTCTGACCTGCTCCAACTGCAGGGTGACAGAGATGCCTGAAGCATTATGTCTGACTCTAATGGTGGCTTCAGGGGGACAAAGGAAAACTTGGCTGGCTGACCTCTGGGCGATTCGGTTCCTTGGTGGCCGGTGTCTGTACCCCCAATGTTGTGCAGTTTTTCCCACTAAAATAAGCACTGAGAGGCAAGACTGTGTCCTCTGAACTGTCTGCAAAGACTGCGGGCTGCAAGAGAGGGCAAGGCTTGATCGGCGGGGCTGAGGCAGATCAAGCACTAAGTCCTTCAGTTTTTCAATCCCAGGTCCTGAGTGAAACTTGAATACTTGTCTACACTCCTGGTCCTTAGTAAGCATGGTGGAGGCAAATCTTGTCTGGAGAAAGCCCAAGTCCAACACAGTACTTAGTGAACAGGGAGGCACGTGAATGCTGAGTGATAGGTGCCACAGGCCAAGCCGAGTCCCACTTGTTCATCTAGGTTGGGGTTATCAGAGGGAGGCCAACCCAGGGTCTCCTGTCCATGGGCTGGGGAGCAGCAACAGTCAGGAGCAAGAGCCCAGCCCACCTCCCCTAGGAGGCAGAGGGAAGGGGGCTGAGTGGTTGTCAGGCGTGATCTTCCCCATCTGCGACGTGGCGGTAGCCAGGAGGCTGGGCCTGCATCCGGAAAAGGACGGTGAGGAGCAGCACTATGAGGAGGAAGAGGATGGAGCCACATACAGCCAAGGCCACGATCACCTCTGGGCACGGGACGGGGAGGGGGAGAGAAAGGGCATATCAGTGTTCATCGGGCAAATATCTGACTGTCTACCACACACCAGGTGCTCTTCCAACGGAGACATACACAAGTTAGTGACAGATGCTCTAAAGAAAAGCAAAGCAAAGAGAAAAGGATGGAAAGGTAGGCCAGTCGGGAAGGAATCACTGAGGAAGGGACAATTGACTAGAGACCTGGAGTCACTGAGACACTTGAATCTGAGAGAAGAGGGTCTTGGGGCAAGGGCGGAGCATGTGGGTAGACAGGAAGCAAGTATAAAAGACCCTAACGTGGGAATAAATTTGGCAAATTCTAGGATCAGCTACGAAATCAGGATCACTATAGCAGAGTGAGTGAGGGGCAGACCAGAGCAGAGGATCAGACAAGAAGCGCCTGGAAGGCCATGGGGAAGAACTTGGATTTCGTTCTAAATGTCATGGGAAGCCGCTGGAAGATTTTGAGAAGGGTATTGATGTAAACTGATATATATATATATATATATATATATATATATATTTTTTTTTTTTTTTTTTTTTTTTTAAAGATTTTATTTGACAGAGAGAGAGAGAGGAGAGAGGCAGGCAGAAGGAAAGTGAGAAGCAGACTCTCCACTGAGCAGAGAGCCCAATGTGGGGCTCAATCCCAGCACCCTGGGATCATGACCTGAGCTGAAGGCAGACACTTAACCGACTGAGCCACCCAGGTGCCCCAAGAGGATATATTTTAAAGGTCAAGCTGATAGGATCCGCTAGTGGACTGGATGTGGGGTCTGAGAAAGATGGTATTCAAGATGACTCATAGGGTCACAGTATTCAAGCAGGTAACTAATGTGGCACTTGCTAAGATGGGCAAGCCTGGAGGAAGAAAGGATTTAGGAGTAAGAGTGTTTGGTTTCAGACGTATCAATTTGGAGAGACCTCAAGTTAGCAGTTGGATATGTGAGTCTGTAGCTCAGAGAAAAGGTCACGAACCTGAGTCGTCAAAGGATGGGACCTTGCATGGAGGCAGTATGTGAAGCCATGAGGCTGGATGGGACCGCCTTGGGCGTGGGCACAGATGGGGAAGGGCGAGGATAAGACCTAGGCCATCCATTGTTTAGTGGGCAGAAAAAGCCAGTAAGGGAGCAACCTATAAGTCGAAGAAAAACCAGAGAAGCCAAAAAAGTGTCTAAAGAAGGAAGGGTCGATTATATCATGCCACTAAGAGATGCGAGAAGCTAAGAACCAGTCAGGCTTTGATAGGAAGCACTGGTCCTTTATGAAAGTGGCTTCCCTGGAGAAGGTGACACAAGGCTGTGTAGCATGAGTCTGACAGAATGGGCACTGAGAAAGTTGAAACCAGAGTCTAGGCAAAGGATTCCACTTTCACAGGGAACAGAAACGGAGCGGTGGCTGGAGGAAGATGGGGCCCTGACGGGTCTTCCTTACGCTTTCAAGATGGGACTGACCCAGTAAACAGGAAACACTGAGGCCCCGCAAGTCCCTGTGGAAGGGAGAAGAGATGGACCCGGAGCATCTGCGGAGAGCTTGGCCTTAGGAAGTGGCTTATACCAGCAAGTAAGCTGGAAGACCTGCTGGTGGGAGGATGAACCCGTACGCTCCTGGACACCACTTTTTTCCTCAGTGATATGAGAAGGGAGGCCATCGCCTGAGAACGAGGAGGGAGAAGGTGAGGAATGGTCTCAGGGTGGGGAAGTGAACCATCTAGGGAAATGAGTCAGAGGGCGATAGGGGTGAGAGGTACAGCAGCTCTCTGGAGACCTGTGGGAACTGAAAGTTGTTCTGGGATGTTCCTCGCAGAGGCAGGCAGCAGCTCACCTGTGTCCGCGGGGCCGCTTGCCAGCTGGCACTCCTGCTGCCAATCCTTGGGCACGATGGGCTCTGTGAGGTGAAGGAAGTCCTGCAGTGGGCAGCGGTGAGGGCAGCCAGGCAGGACCAGTGGCCAGGGAGCCTTATTACTCTCATTCCGAAAGTACATCTCCACTGAGAAATTCCTAAGGGTTGAGAGGAGACGAGATGGAAGCGGCTCAGCAGGCCTGTAACTGAGCCACTGGGCTGCCCACAGTGACCACACGAGTGCCCCTCCAGAGGGCGGACTGGGAGCTGCACTCACCCGTTATCTTCCTGGTACAGTTCAAATATGTGGCAGGAGGCGTACGGGGCCTGTTCCCCATTGTAGACGTCCAGTGCCATTTGCAGAGCGACCAGGGTGGTATCATGCTGTAAGAGAGGGGAGCTCCCCATCAGCCCTGCTCACCCCCTGGCCCCCATACCGGCGCTGAAGAGAGAGGAAATCCAGCTCCTCGCTTGACGTCAGCATGCTGGGGACTACGGGAGCTTACCGCAGAGTAAACCAGCAGCTTAGGGAGCTGGGAAGAGGTTGCCATCAGGGTCAGGTTCTTCCGTATCTGAGCCAGCAGGACGCCTGAAGGAGAAGAGTCCCCAGTGTCAGTGGCGCCACCTACCCCTGTCTCTGAGCAGACCTATCTGTGCCCCTTCACCCTCTGCTAGTCCTGAGTCTGATCACCTGCATGGGGAACTCTTCTTAGGGGCATGGGAACCATGCAGGAAGCTCTCGGCACCCCTGTTCTCTAAGAGCTTTCACATTTACAGAGGGAAGCAAGATAAAATGAGATATCCGTATTTCCACACAGATACAGAGACCTGCCCATTTAAAAATGAGCTGCAAGGCCCTGCCCATAGCCAAACAATTACTCCAGACTGGAACAAATGTAAACTTAAGGTTGCTTCAGAACACACAAGATGGCGGCTGCGTATGCGAGCTCTGCCACGTGCGGGCTCGGGCAGCGGTGCCAGCCGGCCCTCCCTTGGGTGCTCGCATCAAGAAACTGGCATCTGTGTTACTCTCAGCTTTCTTGCAAAGTGACCCCCGGTGATTCTCTGGAGATAGGTATTCACTGAAGGAGACAGAGAGTCTTCTGACATGGCTGACACTTGAGAATATGAATGGTAGAAAAGAAGCACACAAACTTGACCGTGGTCATTCTACAGTGACAGAGGAGCTAAGCATTTGGAGGAACTGGGAAGACGTCAGTGGCTAGCGGGAGGTCCGGTTGTGAAGGGGCAGAGAGCACTACAGCTGGAGAGGGAAGTGTGTGAGAAGCCCTCCAGAGCAGATTTTTAATGCTGAAGGGTCCTGAGGAGGGGAGTGACGCGCAGCTCTTGTCACTCACCCCCCTGAAGCCGGGCCTTCTCCGCCTGCTCGTAGATCCCGAAGAGGAAGCGGAAGCTGAAGTCCTTTAGCCGGCTCAGACGCTGCATGGTTTGGGGTGAGGCCCAGGGCGGCAGGACCAGCCCGTGTGTTTGCTGTGTAGCGCAGCGGGCAGGTTAGCTCCCCAGGCCTAGGCCAGAGCCTCTCCGGGGACAGCTCTCCTCCCCAGCGGGAAGGTGCCTGTGTGTGTGTGAGGGAGGGAGAGGAGACATGAGGCTGAGGGACTGGAACCAGGAGACATGGTGGACAGGACACAGGAAAGGAAGCTCAGGCACGAAAAGCGTGACTCAGCAGAACGGAGTCGGGTACCATGAGAGTTCTGGGTGGAGAGGGGCAAGAACTGCTGACATGTAATAAACCATTTCCCACTCTGAGGTTCTTTTTCACCCGTGAGGGAAATTCCTTTGTTTCACAAGAAGCGGCTTGCCTGGACCTCCCCGTGGGAGTGGTGTCCAGGCATTGTATGCTACTTGTCCTGGTCACCTGGGCCTGTGGAGGTGCGAGGGAAGAAGGGCCATACCGGGGACCCTAGGTGGGCTCACCTCACAGAAGAGTGTGTCATAGACATTCCAGACGGTCTCCAGTGTCACGTCTGTAAGCCCTGTCTTGTTGGCCACCATATCCAGAAATTGCTATGAAAAATGGATCAAGGGGATCAGCATTGCCCTGGGGGAAAGGACCAGTGTGGTGACCTCCACCTCAGCCCCACTCACTGCATTCTGAATACTCTCATTCTGATACTCTGGTGTCTGTCGGGTCTCGTTCTGCAGCTGCTCGTAACGGGGACATGGGCCCAACGGGAACTTCAGCAGCTGTAGACCGAAGGGGGGAAACAGAGGCAGAGAAGGAGTTGGGGATCAACAGGCTCACGGCCAGAGTCGTCCCTCTTACCGCCTCCAGGGAAGGGCTCGCCAGTCTTACCCTATCCTCAGCGATGGGCACAGTGTGGACGGGGATAGGTTGCCAAGAGATATTTGGGTTGAAACGCTGCATCCCGTTGGGAGGGAAGAGTCCAGCCAGGTTGGCCTCAGCACTCATGAGAGTACGGTCAAAGTCTGTGCTTCGCACGTAAACCTGCAGAGATTACAACACCAGTCTCACCTCTGGGGGTGGGGCGGGGGAGCTTTGGCCCCTGGGTGGGACTATAGGGGGAGAACCTGTTCTTGATTGTTACCCAGCAAATTGTGGCCCTCTCCCCCAATCTGACCTTCCTTGTCCCTCTTCTCAGCAAAGGCCCAAACACTCAGTTAGGGGCTAACTGTCACCACTCTGTGAAGAACTCCTGGAGGAATGGCTCTAGTTCAAATGCCCTCCCAGTCCCAAGTGCTTAGTCACTAAGGCTGTCAGTTCTGTCCCGTTTTCTAACAACGCCTATCTCCCTATCAACATCGGGGTCCTTGAGGGCAGAAACTGTCTCCAACAACACACACCCCTTTATGAAATGGCTTAGAGATCAGGGAGAGGAAATAAGGAACAGAGATAATTGCTTGTGCAAAAGGAGGAGGAAGCAGTGGGGAAGGGCAAGACCAGGATAGAGCTGGCCCTCAAGGGAACAATACCACTGAGAGACTCTTGAGATGCCTGTGGCCAACAGTGGTAACCAGAGGAACAGCCATCCCCATCCCTGGGGTAGAGGGCTTCAAGGAGCTGGAACACTTGCCAATCTTCCCTGACACGCCTTCTCTACATGTGATCCCTGCTCTTTTATCTCTTGGCCCTGGGAGTCTTATCATCTGTCACTCCCACTACATTCTAAGCTCCACGAAGACAGAGATCATATCTGTGTGGTGCACCATTAATGCAAAGTGTTAGCACAGTGCTTTGCCCTTAGTAGGTACTCAGTAAGCATCTTGGATGGAAAATCCAGGTCATTTCACAGAATCAGAAAAGACTCTGCCAGGCCCTTAAGTCTGAGCTTGGATGCTTGATCCATTTTGCCCTTTCCAAGTCAAGGAGGGGCAACTTGGCCTCTAGGACTGTCCTACACAGCTCTTGGATGTCTTGACCTGTAGGTGTAACCAAAAATGCATGCAAGGAGGCCAGAGTGCCCCAGGCTCCCTGAGGGCAGAGGGTGAGAACAGCAGGTTCCATTCCCCTTGCCTCTTGAGCTCCCAGCCTTACCTCTTGCCGGTGGTAGGAGGTGTTGAGAAAGCCGTGGTAGCGCTGCCGCAGAGCCTGGCCCAGCTCCCAATGCTGCCGCATCCCCTCCTGTGGGCACACCCAAGGGTTACCAGGGAAGGGACAGCTCGCAAGTCCCACAGGGCTTAGGCACTGTTGCTTTCCAAATTTCCCCTGGCTGGAAGGAGGAGTGGGTTAATCTGGGGTTAATTAAGGGGCCGATTGTGTATGACACCTGTCCTAGGCACAGAGGAAAGTAAGGTTAAGAAATCTGGGCAAAGTCAGCACCCACAGGGGAAATGACAGTATGGTGGGGCTCCCAAGTTCTGTAGCCTGCTCTCGAGGTCACTCATTCCACAGCACATCCGGAGTGGGGGCTGGCTTCTGACCCACCTTGGTTAGTTGACCAAACCCCTGAGGCCACTCGTCTTCCTGATAGGGGTCCTTGGGATATGTCTTCACTGGTGAACGGTCTCCATGTCGGTACAGCTGAGGAAACAAATGGTTTGCCTACAGGTCAGAAGGTTCCTCGATAGGGACACAGAGCCCACCTCTGCCCTTTTAGGAAGGGAAGCCCTATTCCTTCTGTGAAGCCTTAACTCTGCCCACTGCAAAAGACCCCCAACTCAGAAATAGTAACTTTGAACGGTTCCAGGGATTCTAATTTGTCCAACCAACACCACTGGAGACCATAGGCAAAGCCAAAGATACAGGTGGAAAAGGAAAACGGAAATGAAAGCAATGCAGGTGGTGGGGGAAATGCAGGGAAAATCACCAAAGGCTTAAGAGTGAAGGGTGAGTCTCTTGACCGTTAGTTCTATAACATCCATGTCCCAAGACAGATTCACCCGACCTATGCCCTGATATAGAACTACGTACACCCCGCCACCCCCCAAAATAAGTCGGGCTCCACATCAATTCCGAACCAGGCCCCCAGCCCTCCAGGGCAGTCGTCTCCCCTTAAACCGGCTCCTGATCCATCAAAGACCCCGACCCCAGCACAAGCCCCGCCCCTCCCTCCAACAGCAGGCCTGTGCCCTTCCAGCTCTGGCGAGCCCTTGGGCCACCCCACCTCTCATTACCAAAGTAACGAAGCGCAGACTCCGGGCCTGGGTGGGGGGCATCACTATCAGGTTCACGCCAAGAAGGAGCTGGAGAAGAGCCGCCCCACTCCACGAAAACTGTCTGCCCGCCATCACCGCTAGAGACTGCTGCAAAAAGGCTGGAACCCGCTGCGTAGCACCTCCAGCTGCCGCCCGGACGCACCGGTAAGGACACACGCCGGAAGTGCCTTTGCCGCCATCTTGCTAAAGGAGGCGCAGAGATGGTGGGAGAAGGCAGAATTTGGAAGGGAATGCGTGTAGCAGGCTCGCGATGTGGCCGCGGCGGAGGAGCGTGGGAGTGTAGTGCAACCTCGCGCGGCAGAAGATGCTGAAGACCTCGTCTTTGTAAAGACAAAACCGAGTTCAGGTTGGCCTCTGCCACGGAGACCCAGTAACAAGGTGGCGCCTGCTGTGGGCCGGACATTGGATGGGAGAGCGAGCGCCCCCTCGGGCCGGGGTGCTGCCGGGCCTTAGCTCAGAGAGCCGGAGCCTCTGCTGAGTTGAGGCGAGGGTTGGGAAGTGTAGGACGCCCCTCACCACGGCCCTGCCTTTCTGGTGGAATTTGAGCCTTAGCCCTGGCTCTGTTCCCCGGGGGAGGCCCCGTTTGATGCAGGGCACAGCGTGTCAACAGTTCTTTGGACTCCCTGTGCCCTTGAGGTTGGTCCCAGTGTAGCCTACAGCTCGTGCCTTTGAGCAAAGCTCCAGAAGACCTCTCACTTTCCCTTCCAGTCCCTTCCCTACCCTCCCATCCTTCCACTTCCGAGTTTTGAATGTCTTGCAAGGTGTCATGCTCCCTCCGAAACGAGTGGGTTGCAGAGTATGTTCACACTTTGCGAAACCAAAGCAGTGAATCCATAGGGAGGAATTTCAGACCTGTGCGGGGATATATAGGGATAAGGGGAAGTGAGAGTAGTTAGAGGCCCTCTAGGCATTGGTCATTAGCATCCAGGTGCTGCCAATTTGGCTTCATGGCTTTGTGACTGAGCTTGGTGTGACTCACAGCTCCAGGATCACAGGCCCTTGGGATGCTTTGATTCAGATCTGCCCACTGGAAGCAAAATCATCTCAGATAGTTGGAGAAATAAAACTTGATAAGAACTATATGGGAGAAAGCAGGGTCATAATTTTGCCCTAGGACTTCAGATCCAATTATTTATATATACCTTACAGAGCTGTTACGGAAGAGTGAATAGAAACTGAGAGCTGAAGGATAGGTAGTCGAATAGTTCTTAATCTTACTTAGTCACAAGGACCTTTATGAATCAGATGAAGATTTACCCCCCTGTCTTCCGGAAAAATGTCCACACACACAAATGGAGTTTTGCATATAATCTCAAGAGGTTCATGAAGAATGTCAGTAGTTTTCATAAGTCAGCATCTCTGAATCCCCAATCTAACCTAGTCCCCTTACTTTAAAGGATAAGGAAACAAAGCCAGAGAGAGGAACTTGTCCAAGGTCACAGAGTTTAGGAGAAGGGTTTAAAACTCAAGTTTTCTGATTCCCAATTAGTCTTTATAATAGGCTACTTCTTGCGGGCTACTCAAACTGCTTTGCTAAACCATATTTCGTGGCTCCCAAATACTTTGAATAGAGATTTCTGACAACAGAAACCTTTTCATATTGGTGGGGTTGAATGGGGCACAACTAATGGGCAAAATTCTTTATGTTAGTGGGAGTTCTTGAATGTTTCTTTTAATATATCCCTTAGTCTTCTTGCAATGTAGCCAGACCTTTGTGATTTCAGAATGTAAATCTTGGGCCCACTAAATTTTGGGGAGTAGAACAAATTCATCTTTTGCTTTTCTTCCCACTTGCTAAAGTATGTCTATATCCTTTGTGCCTGCAAGTATCCTATGTAGGAGGGATTGATGGAGCAGATATTATTTCATTTCTGTAGGGAGAAACAAATCCAGGAAGGGTGTATCACAAGTACATGGTAGAACCAAGAGCTAAACCCTGGCTTCTTGACCCCCAGCTTCTGCATATTTTCTACCAGATGATTCTGTGCTCTCCATACCTTGGTTCCTAACTACAGATGCAAAGAACTAGGTAGATAGATAGATAGATAGATAGATAGATAGATAGAAGATAAATACAGGGCTTACCCCTGATCAAATAAATCAGAATCTCTGAAAATGAGGCCAGGTTTAGAAACCACTGTTCCACCCTGTGTTGTCAGAAGCAAATCTAAATCCTGGTGAGTTAGCCATTTTTTCCATCTAGGGAGACAGTTTTGTGTTATGGAGTGAGGTGGTTTTTTTGTTTTTTTTGAGTTTGAACTTTTGAGTCCGTTATACCTGTATTCAAATTTGATATTTGCCCGCTTGCTAGTAACTATCTCCTAGGGTTATACATGAGGATGAATAAAATAACACATGCAAAGATAAATATATGTAGTAATAAATGTGACTTTTTTTCCTTTTTGCCTGGTATGTCATCACAACTCATAGGCCTGGGAAGCAGAAATTCCTGGGTTCTTCTCTATCTCGTGACTGGAGGTTGGGCAGGAGTTGTTTGGGTGCCCTACAGGATGACCTCCACACTCTGCATCTTTCCAGAATGGTGAAGGAGGGAGCAAGAACCAGTTTCCCCAGTCTGTTCCTGCAGACCGTACCTTGTGGCCTGCTTGACAGGAATTGGGAGTACTGTCAGGGGAATTACCAAGTTGTATATATGACTGTGAAATGGTGAATGCTCCTCTGTTTTTGCTTCAAGTTTCCCCTTGCTGCAAGGAAAAGCCTAGGTGGTCACAAATATGACCTGGAAGATCCCCAAAGATTCTAGGATCCCCTAGGAGCCAAAGAAACCTAGGAAAGGCCCTATGGCGCTGGGAAGCTTTGCATCTAACACCTGTGGGCTGGTGGGACCATTCTGTGGGTAGTGGGTCTGGCAAAGTGAGACATGTGACCCCAGCTGCTGATCATGTGACTACTTGCTCTTGTTTGGGAGAGAAGTCCTAGTGGTTGGTCTGCAAAAACTCTGTGGAGATAGTGCCAACAGGTTTTGGTCTTCTCCAGTTTTCCTCTCCCTTTCCCTTTTCATGGTGGCGGGGGGGCTCCTGAATCCCTGTAACCTGAGGGGTCGCTCTGGCAGTAAAGCACTGCTGATGCTTCTTCCTTCTCTACTTGAGATAAAGCGAACTGACTCCCTGGCTTGGAAGAGATGGTGCCCTGACCTGTTTGTTGAGCAACTGGTGCTAGCCTGGGTCAGGAGGGCTCCAGATGGGGCTCATGTGTGGCTGTGGGTCCTCAGCTGCAAGGAGACTAAGGTGTCAGGAGAGGGAGCTAAGGATCAGGGGTAGATGAGAGAGGTATTTTCCAACTCCCAGAAGATAGGTCATCAAGCCCCAGACCACGTTACATCCCACGTTCCTTATAACCAGGTGTTGCAGTGACATCTCTGGCTGTACTTCTATGCTGATGCTTCTGGGGGTGGGGAAAGGTGGAGGGGGGAACTGGATGGATGGTGTGGGTGCTGGGACAGGATGGTTGCAGTTTCCCAGGGGTTGGAGTCCCTGGTGTCTACTTTCCCAGGACAGCTGGGGCCTTGTGAAAATCGGGAAAGGAACCCATGCAAGAGGAATGGAGAGCCTTGTGCTCGTGACTCAGAGATGCTCAGACAAGGGTGGTGGCCTTATGAGGGGATGACCTTGTAATAAGAGGGAACAAGAGCTAAAACGCAGGCAGAACTTTGAGATGGGGGGGTGTCAGAGGGGCTTTTCTGGAATGTGAAAGTGAATACATGGGTGGATTTTGCAACACCATGCAGCCTGCTGTCTTCTCAAGTCTCTGCTCTCCAACCCCCTCCTGTTCCCCTGCCCCACCCTGTGCTTCCTCCCATCTCTCACCACGCTCCTTCTCTGTTTCTGCTTTCTCTGTCCTTCTCCCATCCTGTTCCTCCACACCCTCTGTCCACTCTTTCCCTTTTCCCTCTCTTCCCTGGTGCCCTGTTCATCTGTTTCAATCCCTCTGGCTGCCTGCCCTGGCCCTCTGTCCTTCTGTCCTTTAATGTGGGGCCCATGGGAACTGGAGTTCACAGCAAAACAGGAAGAGCCTGGGAGCAGGAAACTGGGAGCAGGGCAGGGGGTGAACGACCAGCAGTAACCTCAGCTCCTCGCCTCCCACATCTGGACCGAAGCATCCCCAGGGCTCTCTGTCTCTCCCACTGCAGCCCTCCAGCCCTAGCTTCTTCCGTCTTTGTGCTTCTCTGGTCCAGCAGACCTGAGAGACAACAGACGAGAGTATTCCTGGATTCTGACACAGGAGAAAGAAAGAGCACAGGGACTAAAGTGAGGACATCTGGATTCTGATCCCAGCTTGGTCACTAATTGTGTGTGGTCTTGGAAGAGGCTCTCCCATGAGCTCAGTGCTCTCTGTGAAATGGTGCTCCTGTTATTGACCCTCCCTCCCTCTTGGGGCTGCTTTAAGGACCAAAAGAGATAGTGTAGGGTTTGTATATGGAAACAAGCACTGGAAGGTTAACAGTGTACAGACTGGAGGTGATGGGAAGACCTCCAGATGAAAGGATTGAGAGGTGAATGAAAACTGCTACCATTTCGTGAACACTTACTTTGTGCCACACATTGAGCTGTGTGATACGTTGTTTACTTCTCATGACAACCTTATGTGGCAAAAACCATTATTATTATCATCCCTGTTTTAAAGGTAGGGAAACAGGTTCAGAGACATTATGTAACTTATCTAATCAAGATCACACAGATACTAAGAGGCAGAGGCAAGGCCAGGCCCAGAGCTCAGGAGCTAAATCAACATGATGAAATGAAATGGACTAGAGTTAACAGGTGTAGAAGAGGATCGTATTATTTTTCTTGCTCACCTATTCATTTATCAAACAGGAGAATAGTACCTACTCTGTTGCCCGCTCTGTGCTAGGCCCTGTTCCGTAGGCTACAGGGGAGATAAAATCAATAAAACATGGTGTCTCCCTTCTCACGTTCCAGGCAACAGGGCAGGACGGCTATGGCTATAGTCTCAGTAGATGCTGAATAGAACCTACCATCACTTCAGATGGAACTGTTCCCAGATGTGAGAACCTGCAGACTTTCCCAGGTCCATCCTGGGCTGGCACCTGGGTCACCCGCCATCTCTGCCCCTACCCTCAGCCGAGACCTGCCATAGCTCCTCTCTCCTGGCCTCTTCGCATCTCAGTGGTCCCCTGCAGTGTACCGCACTCGACACTCACTCGGAGACTCCCTGAAGGATAAGCACCTGCCTCTCCACCCCTGGAGTTACACTAGTTTGGCTGAGGCCTGGGGTGAGTAGGGAGTGCTTTTTGGCCCCCTCCCAGAGACAGGGGAGGAGGAGGGAGGCTGGGAAGGCAGGCTGGGGCTCAGTGTCGCAATTCTGGGCAGTGCCGGGACCTTTGCTCTACGAGGTGTCTATGGAGCCGAGGGAATGCCGACTCTGGAGGCTGCCGGGATTGGGGTAGGGGTGCCGGGGAGGCAGTCCTGTAAGAGCAGCTAAGAGCCACTGGGGTGAGGAGAGGAAGGGGAGAGACGTGGAACTGGGCTGGTCTACAGGGAAATGCAACTGTCATGGTTGGGGGCAGGGGGGCAGGGGTGAGGCTGGGCTGAGGGGGTGGGCGGGCTGGGGAGGAGTCAACATGGTGGGGAAGCTGCCCCGTGGGTGTGGGGAACGGCAGCCAGGGCTCTGGTCAGTCGTCTCCGGTCTGCCTAGCAGGAAGGAGAAGTGGCCCGACCCCTTGGCAGTCCCTCCCCTCAGCCTTCCCCACATTACTTCCCTGGGGCTCCGGTCCCTCACTTGCTCAGCTCCGTCTCTGCCAGCGCGAGGCCTCCAGACGGGGGATTGCTCCGTCCTCCCCTCCCAGCAAGGGGGTCCAGAGACTACCCCAGCCAGGAAGTCTGGTGGCCTGGGGATTCGGTGGGTCTGCTCCTCAGCACTGGCCTGGGGCTCTGTGTGTGAGTCTGGGATGGAGGGGGTGGTACCCTGTAGATCTTAGAAAGGGGTCTCTGGGGTGAAGTGAAGGATGATGATAGTGATGGCAGCCCAGGCAGCAACAGGATTCTATTTAGGTCCCAGAATAATTCCTGAGGGGTTCTGGAGGTGGGGGTCCTGGCTGTGAAATGGAACAACTCCTGGAGGCAGGAGGTTTGTGCTGGGTCCCTGGAAAGTGACAGCAGTGAAGTTATCTAACAAGCAGTGAGTTTTACTGGGTGAGTGATCCTCAATCCCCTACCCTAGTCCTGACCAACTTTGGCTGGGGGGAGGGGAAGGGGCTCTGACAAAAGCTGGACAGATGTTCCCAAACACTCTGTGATGGCCTGGAGGGGTCCCTAGGGAAGAAAAGGTGGCCACCTTAGCCAAAGCTAAGACTTTGGAGTCAGAGAGACCAGAGTTGGAATCTTAGCTCTACCATTGCCTAACTGTGTGGCTATAGGCAATTTACTAAATCTCTTTGATCCTCAGTTTCCTCATCTATAAAATGGGCTTAAGAATAGTCATGACACCATAGGCATATCAAGAGTTAGGCATATAAAGCCTTTAGCACAGGCTGATATATACATACATAGCAAGTAAATGTTAGCGGGTATATTAGTACTCATAGGATCAGGATGAGAAGGTTGCTGAGGCCAGAAAGCGCAGTTCTGAAGACTGTAACATGGGTCATTCCCGCAGGACAGCCCCCTTGGTAATGTCCAGGGCTCCAGGAAGAGATGTCCTTGTGGCTGGAGGCACCTGTGCCTGATGCTTCTCCTGGTAAGCTTCACTCCAGCCCTCTCCTCTGAGCTCAGGTCCCAGCTCCTCTCCTCCCTCGGGAATCAGACCCCTTCACTACTTGCCTTCTGCCATCCCCCGGAGAGCAGTCCAGAGTTGTTCTTGGTATCGCTTGCCTCCTTCTGCCCAGACTGCCTCTACGCTGGGTCTGGTGCTGGTCCTTCTCAATGTGAGCTTGCTGCTGGGGAGAGTTGGCTTGTCTAGTGCTTACCAGCACTGGCTTTGAAGAGTTCTGTCTGACCTCTGAAGTGGATGCAAGTCAGCCCCTCAAGGGGACAAAGGTTAACATCCTCATCTAAGGTACTGAGGTGCAGGGGACTGCAAGTGACTAGCCCTAGAGCCCATACAAACCCCAGGGTCCTGGAGGCTGAGCCAACTTTTGCTGCCCTCTAGGGGTAGAGATAAATTTGCAGTTTCCCAGAGGTAACTTCCCAGAGGTAACTTACCAGAGGAAGTGCGTGGGAGGGACCTGAGACCCCCTTGTGCCTCTCTTTCGGGGCTCAGACTCTGCAGTGCAGCTGTGGGAGCCAGATACGCAAGATGCCGGCAGCCAGGCGCTGGGAGGCAACGCGTGCATCCTCAGGGAGGAAGCCAGCACTCTCCAATCTGTGGGGGGCTCTCTGGGGGCAGGGCCAGAGGCAGCAGAGCCCACAGTCCTGTTCCCTGGGGTGGATACCCCTCCGGAGTCTACAGGTGAGGAGCTGTTGGGTTTGGAGGAGGTAGGGGCCCCCTGGATCTGGGAGGGCTATTTACCTTATAAGATCATGGTGAAGTCCAAAGGCTTTGGATTCGACTAGGTCTGAGTCATCTGAGTGTGAATTTTGTCTCTGCCTTGGGCCTTTCTGAGCCTCAGTTTTCTTTTCTGTAAAATGGAAATAATAACAGTACCTATCTGTTACGGTTGCGAGGATCAATGCATAGAAAGGGCTCAGGCAGTACCTAGGACAGAATGGCACTTGGCGCATGAGAGCTGCTTTCTCGTAACAGAAGGGAATGAGGGTCACTGAGTGCTCAGGGCTGTGGCCAACTAGGCACCAAGCTTTTTCCTTGGAGAAGAACACGAAGGCCCTCCCCTGTATCCAGAGCTCCGTCCACAAAAGCGGAAAAAGGGGCCAGCCCCCAAAATGCTGGGGAACGAGCTGTGCAGTGTGTGTGGAGACAAGGCCTCCGGGTTCCACTACAACGTGCTGAGCTGTGAGGGCTGCAAGGGATTCTTCCGCCGCAGTGTCATCAAAGGGGCGCGCTATGTCTGCCACAGTGGGGGCCACTGCCCCATGGACACCTACATGCGTCGCAAGTGCCAGGAGTGTCGTCTTCGAAAATGCCGCCAGGCCGGCATGCGGGAAGAATGTGAGTGTCTGGGGACAGGAGTGGGGGAAGAGGCTGATGGGAAAGGGTTGCTGGGGTGTGAGGGTAGACAGGCAGCTGAGTCTACAGGGCCTTCCCACCCGGTCCCTAAGTAGGGGTTAAAACCTCTTCCTTGACTTTACCCAGTTCTCTCTGGTTTTCTAGAGCCTCAAACTACCCCTCTGCCCCATCCCTGCTTCTTGCCTCCCCCTCTTCTCCCCTCCTCATGTCCAACCCTGTCCTTAGGTGTCTTGTCAGAAGAGCAGATCCGCCTGAAGAAACTGAAGCGGCAAGAGGAGGAACAGGCTCAGGCCACGTCCATGACCCCCAGGGTGTCCTCACCTCCCCAAGTCCTGCCCCAGCTCAGCCCCGAGCAGCGGGGCATGATTGAGAAGCTGGTGGCTGCCCAGCAGCAGTGTAACAGACGCTCGTTCTCTGACCGGCTTCGGGTCACGGTAACCGAGGGAACTGGGGAGAGGTGGCTGTCCCCAGAGCCCCAGGTGGCTTCTTGCTAGCTGACTCAGTGCAGTTCGTTCTTTCCGTCCTTGCCCGGCTGGGTAGCCTTGGCCTGTGGCCCCAGATCCCCAGAGCCGGGAGGCCCGTCAGCAGCGCTTTGCCCACTTCACCGAGCTGGCCATCGTCTCCGTGCAGGAGATCGTTGATTTTGCCAAACAGCTGCCTGGCTTCCTGCAGCTCAGCCGGGAGGATCAGATCGCCCTGCTGAAGACCTCTGCGATCGAGGTGGCTGGCAAGGCTGAGGGGTGAAGGGAGAGCCAGGGCGGGACTGTCTCTGGCAGGGGCTTCCAGACAGCCAGGTGGGGAGCGAAGGTGCCCCATGCCAAGACCAGCCTTCCGAGTCCCTGTTTGAGGTCTGCTACCTGTGTGCAGGTGATGCTTCTGGAGACATCTCGGAGGTACAACCCTGGCAGTGAGAGTATCACCTTCCTCAAGGATTTCAGTTATAACCGGGAAGACTTTGCCAAAGCAGGTAAGAACTGAGATCAAAAAAGGATTGGGTTGGATGGAAAGATGCTTGTTGCCATCGGGCTCATAGTGACTACAGAGACACAGGCCCAGGGTTTGGGCGGCTGTATGGGGAAGGCTCCACTTGTTTGTCCTACACAGAAAGTTGGAGTGGTGATAGGCCTCTCTCAGCTGCTCCAAAGAGACCCCTGTCCTCTGTTTCATTTGGCTGGTGGTTTTCAGTGTTTCAGGGAGCCTGAGGGGGGTGGGGCTCCATAGAAGTGTCACCTTAGAGGAGGAACAGAGAAGCACGGGAATGCCCTTCATCCTCTTTCTGGCCAAACAAGAAACTCCATTTAATATTGTGCTTCTACATAATGTTTTGCTTGAAGAAACGATTTCGCAGCTCAGAAAAAAAGCTTGAAAACCGCTGCCCCAAGCCTTTTAGTATTTACTGACGAACTTGGCTGTGCTCTTGAAGGATCATGGGGACTGATTCCCCCACCACCACCACTCTTTTTCAGTTGTTTTTTCTTAAAGCTAAAAACATGCTGAAACATGGCAATTTTAGGGCAGTTTTCAGATAAGAGTGAACACTTCCATCCCCGTGCTGTACCTGGAGTGTTTTTTCCACGAATTCGCTCATGGTACTGCTCATGTAGGCTCAGCTGCCTGTCTACCCTCACACCCCATCCTGCAGGCTAAGTGGCCTTGCGTTCCTCATATTCGATTGCTGGTAACGTTGGTGTTGTGGGAGTGGGTCTGTGAAATAAGGCTGAGGCTATGACTCCATTCTCGGGGTTGGTAGGTCCTGGTTTCCAGGGCAGAGCTCGTAGTCCTCTCTAGTTTCTGGTGACACAGAGCAGCACATGTGCCTCTTGTTCCAACACAGGCCCCCCCAGTGAGCTTTCTAGGAAGGCCTCCCTCAAACTCTCGGGCGTGGCAGAGCTCGTCTCCCGCCTTCTTTAGTGCCCCGTGTGCTGCTGGAGTGTGCAGGCATCTCATGGGGCAATTCGATGACCTTCTCCAGCTTTCAAAGCCCAGCCCTGCTCTCTTTATCTGCCTGTTCCCCAAATGCTTCCCCAAAGCATGGTCGCTGCCTCCTTCCTAACACCCTCCTTTCTGAACCCTTGGCCGTTCTCGCGTCTGGATGTTCCTTCAGCACTTGCGCACTCGTGCCGTCTGAATCAGCCCCTGTTTATCGATCCGTTGGTGTAAGCACTTTGGATGCCATCATGTTTGCCTTTCATTTCTTTTTGTCAGTGAGGTCTTGGGGAGGAGGAGCGGGGGCTGTCTTTTGTCAGGTGTCCGTCCATCTCTGCAGCCACTACCGTGTGCCGCATGCGGTGGACGACTCAGGATGTGGACCCATCGCAGTGGAGGCGCGCGTTTAGCGAGCATGAGAGGACCGGGCAGGGCGCGTGGCCCAATTCCAGAACCTCCTCATCCTCTCCGTACAAAGAGGCCGTTCAGCACATTTTGCGGCTCAACACCTTACCAAGAAAGGCTTTATGTAACGGCGCTTGTCCATTAAATGTCTCAACTGTCTCAACACACACTTGATAAACATCGGGGTGAAAGTGCAGGAAGTGACTAATCAGGAAGCCTCGAATGGAAACGCTAGCAGATGGCTGCTGAAAGAAATCTGAGAAAGCCTAGGGGACGGGGTGGGGTCGGGAGATTTTTGTGATCGGAGAAGTGTTCTTTAGATGTCATGACTGTAGGCCATGGTTTGTTGAACTTCACCCTCCTCAGCAAGAAGACTGGTTCTATGTTTTCAGTTTTATTATTCATTCATTAATTTAATGAACACTTATATAGTAGTTACCATTCTGAGGACCCATTATGAGGTAGCTACTATTACTATCTCCACAGATGGAAAAACCAAGGCCCAGAGAGTGTAAATAACTTACCCAGGGTCACACAGCCTAATAAATAGGTCCAGCCAGGACTCAAACCCAGGCAGTGTGATGCCAGAGTCCATGCCCCTGACCACGTTGCTATGTTCCTGCTGGGACGTGAAACATGAAATGTATCTCTGGTATTCAAAGAAGTAAGGCCAATTGCCAGTGAAAAACTTTTCTTTGTAAACAAAAACAAGCATTGCCTCTGTTTCTAGTAATGTGGGGCCCTGGAGATTCCAGCGGAACAGGTATTATCATTGAATCCAGCACCTCTTATGTGCCTTGCACAGCACTACATGCTTTGTCTGCTTTATGATTTCACAATCACAACAGTCTTATAAGTTCAGATGGGATTCCCAGTTCACAGAGGAGGCTTAGAAAGGTTAAGAAACTTGCCTGATGATACCCAGCAGAGCCCTGGAGACTTCTTAGGGCGTTCCTTACAGTTCCCCTAAATTGAGGAGTTGGAGAGAAGGAAGTTCCTGCTGCCCGTGCTGCACGCCCCAGCCTCCCTTCTTCCTCCACAGGGTTGCAGGTGGAGTTCATCAACCCCATCTTCGAGTTCTCCAGAGCCATGAATGAGCTGCAGCTTAACGACGCCGAGTTTGCTTTGCTCATTGCCATCAGCATCTTCTCTGCAGGTGCGAGGACGGGCAGGAGGGAAAATGAGCCAGAGATTTGCACCAAGGGGGCTGCAGGCCCTATAGGGCGGGAATTATGGGAGTGGAAGCCCTTGCTCTGCTACTTTGGGAGAGGCTGGGTGGGGCATATCCCTCTTTGGGGGGTTGTGATTTGGGGTATGGAAATAAGACCCTGGCCAGACCTGCTCCTCAACTCTGTTGGTGACCTATAGACCGGCCCAACGTGCAGGACCAGCTCCAGGTAGAAAAGCTGCAACACACATATGTGGAGGCCCTGCATGCCTACGTCTCCATCCACCACCCCCATGTGAGTCTCCCCATGAGTCTCCCCCCCTTTTCCCTCCTCCCTACAGGCTTATCCCCTGATACACCTACTTTCCCTTCAAGAATCCTTCCCTGACTACATCTCGCAGACAATTCTCTACCTCTCCCACAATTCCCCTACCCTTGCCCCCTTCCCTGGGGGTGAGATGAAAACTGTACTTGTCTCTGTCCTTCCCCCAGGACCGACTGATGTTCCCACGGATGCTAATGAAACTGGTGAGCCTCCGGACACTGAGTAGTGTCCATTCAGAGCAAGTGTTTGCACTGCGCCTGCAGGACAAAAAGCTTCCCCCGCTGCTCTCTGAGATCTGGGATGTGCACGAATGACGGCTCTTCCCTATCCCTCAATATCTTCTGTTTTCTGGGCTGGAAGACTGAGGGGCCCGGCTGCTTCCTAGAGGTGAAGCAGACTGAGAAGGGCAAACATTCCTGGGAGCTGGGCAAAGGAGATCCTCATGTGGCATTAAAGGAGAGTCAAAGGGCTGGGAGTTTGTGGCTACTGGGCAGTGGAGGGTCCCGCTAAAACTATGCTGCATTTGAAGACTGTACAGCCCCAACCAAATGGATGGATCTGGGGGCCAATTTGCACAAGGTTCTCCAGGGCCCTGCCAGTCCTGCCTCCACCACTTCCTGTTTTCCCCACAGGGCCCCGAGAGAAATTCTCCACTGTCACTCTGCGGCTTGGCCATAAATGCCTCGGGGCTGCCTCACTGATAGGTCTGGCGCTATTTGTACAGAGAGACCAAAAGGAAAGATAGAACGAGAGAAACCATTTCTGGATTGGGGGTGGGGCACGGCCACAGAGGAGGAAACCGTCTTTTAGGATCTGCCTCCAGACGCAGAAGAGGGAGACAAGTCACAAGTGACAGCCTTGGCAGTGAGAGGGGACCTCCTTTTACTAGTCCCATGAGGGTAAATGAAATGATGAGACTTAGATACCCTTTTCCCGTTTAATGATCCAGGTGGGATCAGTTGTCTTTCAGAGGGGGAGTGTGGATAAATTTACAGAACTAACACCCCAGCCATGCACCTGTCTTCGTGCGCGTCCCCATAATGCCTCGGGGTTTTCCGTTGGTACCTAAAAAAAAAAAAAAAAAGAGGGCAGAACAGTCCGTGATCTGGGGCTCCTGGCCCTGTGGGACGGGAAGAAAAATGCCCTGAGGCCAAGGGGAGGCTGCCTTGTTGTAGGTTGGGCCTGTTAGAAGGGCTGGACTCCAGTTCCCAGTGGACACCGCGGCACCGTTCACGCCCCCTTCGTTCTGCGCGCTCCGGTGTAGGTGAGACGCCGGCCGTGCCTTCCGCCCTCGGTCCCCCCCCGCCGTCCCTGAATTGGTAGGCTCCACCTCCGGGGCAGCCGGCTTTGCAGCCCAGGCTGCTGGGCACTTCCAAGCCGCTAGCGGGGGGAGGAAGGATGAGGTGTGGGAGACGCTCAGAAAGTCTCAGAAGCAGTTTTATCTTGAGAAGTCGCTTCCAGATTAATACACATCTCGTCGAAATGGGCTCAACTACCATGTCAAATTAAAATCTCTTTGTGCAACCTAAACAAAAGGTATTCCTTTAGGTCCTCCCCGTGGCACGCTTGGCGCTGGGCTGGCCCAGCGCGCCCCATCGCCTTCCCACTCCCACACGGATAGGTGTGTGCGTAGCCGCCTTTCTCCCGAGGTTGGCTCCACCCTTCAGCGCTCGGCTTGGTGCAGCCCTGTCCCCCGTTGTGGTGCGTGGTACAGCCCCGGCCCCCTCAACCTCCCCCTCCCTCACCGACTCCGAGTGGTACGCGCCCCCCGGTGCAGACACGGAACTGGCGCGCGCTCGAAGCGGCGGTGGCGCCGGGGAGCTTCCGACGCTCCGCTGCTGGGGGCCGTCTGGCTGGGCCTGGCCGGTTCCTCACAGCTCGGGAGGTAGGAGGGTCCGGGCCACTGGGGGTCCTGGAAGGATATTTGGGACAGGGCTTCCCCGGGGGGAACGGGCTCTGAGAGGAAACTGGGGCTCTAGGGGGAAGCCGCCTCTGAAGAGGCCCTAAAGGAGTGTTTTGGGGGGAGCGTGGGGTCTGCAGGGGAAAGGGGGGCTCCATAGGAAAGGGGGCGGGGCTAGAAGTGAGGGCGCTTGGAGCCGCGAAGAGGTGCTGGCTGCCGGACTGGGCTCGGCTCGCGGCGGCTGGGCTCGATTCCTGCCGGGTTGGCGGGTGCCGCTGGTTCGGGGCGTAGGCGGGGGAGAACTGTCCAGCAGGTGAGGGGGCGGGCAGAGCGTCCTGCCGGGGACCGAGCCGGGATAAGCACCTGGCGTGCGCGCGAGCGCGCGTGTGCGCGCGCGCGTGTGCACACCTTATATTTGATCACGGTTTGGAGATCATGTTTGGTTTTTTTTGAAAAAGGAAAAATTTTTTTTGGTGTTTCAAAACTGGCTTGTTGGGAGAGTCGAGATACCATTTCATCTTTCCTGCAACTGCTTCCCTCCCCATCCTCGTGTATCTCTAAATTCTTCCTCTTCCTGTTCTCCCCTCTTCTCCAACCCTGCCTATTGCCTGTCTTACTGCTCTCGTTCTCCCCGACGCTGACGGGTCTGTGGTGATGCGCTTGCAAGGTCACTGCCTGGGTAGGAGGGGAGAGAGCCTTCTGTTGTGCTCACGTCAGCAAAGATGTCATCTAGCTCTCCGGTTCCTGTGGTTTTACTATGACATTCTGCCCCTAACGAGGGACTAATCCAAAGCGTTGCTAAACGTGGCCATTTGTAGGCTGAAAAGACACAGAGAACTTAAAAGTGTGTGGATTCTAAATCGGAGTCTGGATGGAGTGGATGGGGAAGTAGGACTTCAGCAGATAGGTATGCGTTTTGAGCTTGATGCCTTTGGAATATAGGAGCTGAGAACCAGGGACTCTCTATTAGTAAACATGGTTGAGGCAGAAGGCAGAGTCTGAGTCTGGGTTGATATGAAGACAGGATGTGAGTTATAGGTGATGTTAGTCTTTGTGGGGAGGGGAGAGAATGTGGATAAAAGCCCATCTCTGCAGTCTGAATAACCAGAGGTAGTGGCTGTTAATGAGATATGAAGTGTGGCTAAAAATCTATCCTATCACTAGTGCTCAACAATCACAAGATCTCAGGGTCTTTGTGATTCTGGAGGGAGGTGAACATGGTAGAGCATGATAATGACTGGAGTTTTATCAAATGATTCTCAGTGGCAGGGCTGAGATCCCACCAAGCCTAGAGGCCTGATGCCCTAATATGGTAGAAGATACTTCAGGTGTGATTGTTGAGATTTTGGCAGAAAAGGGCTCTTAGTTTTCAGTGTAAACGTAGATTTCTAGGCTTAGCCTTGAGCTCTGGCCCTGTAAATTCTGTTTTATTTTAAGGTACATTGGCTCTCACTATAAGCATTTTCCATATAATTAAAGAATTATGCTTTTTACCCATGTCCCTTTTCATTTCTGCTTGGGAGGAGCAGAGAGCAACTTTATAACAGTGCTCCACCTTCTGCAGTTTGCTCACGACTCTATGGCACTGGAGAGAACCAAACGACTTTTTGGGTGGTAGTGATACCTAGAAATGAGTATATGGCATGCATAGAAACTTGGTTTCGGTTGTATGGATAGATGATCTCTCTCTCAAAATCCAGAGCTAGGACAAAGTATAAACTAAAAATAGATGGGGGAAAAGATAACCTAATAATTAGCAGATGCTGTCAGTGGAAGAGTTGTCTTTAGATTCAAGGAGAATGAATTGTTATGGGCCTTGGCCGACTCTGGAGTAGCAGCTGCTAGCACTGTGCGGTCACCAAGCAGGGGAGGGGCTGTGGCTATGCTATAAATAGTCCTGGGCACCAGAGTCGCTATGGAGACAATACCGAATCCTATTACCTGCAGGTCCTCTATTGGCAGCAACAGAAGGGAGGGAGCAGTATTTTGAGGATTCGAGAGTATTGCAGAGCAGCCTATGTATTATTAAGTAGGGAAGAAAAAAGATAGAACTTCTCATTATCTAAATCAAATAGAACCTTAAGCATACAGGGATTATGCGTGTCTGGGTGTGGGAGTGCACGCAGCAGCCGAGAAGGGAGTGGCGTGTGTGTATGTAGTGTAATGGGAATATCTGTGTGTATAGCGAAGGAGGTCTTAGTGTGACCATGTGTGGAGTACAGAGGTAGAATCCTGTACACACTGAAGATAGCCTTGTAATGGAGTGAAACATATTACTTAGAGACGTGTATGGAGACTCAAGAGGACATAAATTATAATTAAGACCATGTAAGCTTTTCCTACTTTTTGGACTATGGTTTAGAAATTCCTCTGAGCACCTCTCCCTGACCTTGCAGAGGTTCTGTTGTTTCTGCATCTAATTCTTAATTTATAAGAGGTACAAGGACAAAGTCTCATCTGTGTGTATTGTATCACTGGTTCCAGTCCTGGGAGTAAAATAAAGGAGAAAGACTATGATTCAGCACCAAGGGCAGAGCTAGTAACAGTCAGCCAGTGGGGCCCTTTCTTGCTTGAAGAGGGAGGAAAAAAATGGTTTAGACAAAGCAATTGGGGCATAGATATTTTTCATCTGAGAGTGCACAGGGTAGAGTAGCCCACTGTTGTTATCGTCTGAGTGCATGAAGTATACAGTTTTTATGGTAGTTTCACATGAAGCTGAATGCAGAATGTTGGAACAGAAAATAATTAGGTTTTCATCTAGAGGTAGGAGTATAGATTAGTGCTGATTAGAGTCTGGTTTGATCCTGATCCACCCTGGAGCTGTCCTAAAAGTGACTTAGTTTTTGTTATCATAATAACTGAGTCCAGATGAGACTAACTGGGTCTGTTTTTTGAAACAGAGCACCAGGAGTGAGGCTGGAAACGGGCTGCTTTGTAGGGATGGGGGAGGTGAGCCATTATTTATCCTACTTCTTAACACTTGACTCTGTGATTTCATAAGCCTAGACCAAGCTCTAGACTAGGAAAAGTGTCATGTTCTCCCATCTTTAGGACTAAAACAGAAGCCCTTCTGACCTCTGACCCTGGCTGGAATAAAGCTGAGGGGGATGAGTCCCTTGGACATAGCAGTGGATTTTATCAGTACTTTTTCCCTGTTGGACTTAAATTTGCAGATAACATCAGAATTCCTCCTGGGAACATTGACTCCTTGTCTGGTGCCTTGAAGTTTCTCTGAGATGAACTGATGAATTGGAACCATGGTGCAAAAGAAGAAGCTCTGTCCTCGGTTACTTGATTATCTAGTGATCGTAGGGGCCAGGTAACCAAGAAGAGTCTGGTTTTTGTCTTGTCATTTGCAATAACCACAACATGTGTAATTATTCCCCTTACCAACACCCACATCATTTTACATATCTCACTCTTCCCCTATTACTTTACCTTGACAGGTGTATTGATGCCAGTAGTGAAAACAGCAGTCAGGTTGATTGAGAGTATTGGCCCAGAGGAAGAGAGACAGAGCAGAATTGCTCTTGTCTAGCATCTTTGTGTTCTTGTGCAAATATACTCTGTATACCTCAGTTTCCTGATTTTCTAGTAAAGAAAAGTAGGCTGTGCTCTCTCTCTCTCTCTCTCCCTACATACAGTCTGTTGGTAATTCATTAGCTAATATACCTTCAAAAGTGCTAATCATCGGGGCGCCTGGGTGGCTCAGTCGTTAAGCATCTGCCTTCGGCTCAGGGCGTGATCCTGGCGCTATGGGATCGAGCCCCACATCAGGCTCCTCCGCTGTGAGCCTGCTTCTTCCTCTCCCACTCCCCCTGCTTGTGTTCCCTCTCTCGCTGGCTGTCTCTATCTCTGTCGAATAAATAAATAAAATCTTTAAAAAAAAAAAGTGCTAATCATCTTAGGGTATTAGTAATAATTCTATTGCTGCAATTTTCCTTGCATTTCAAGATAGGTATCTTCGTGACAGTACAGACCTCATTTAGCTAAATGTTGCAAGCCGCACCCATGTTTTCCAAGGTCCTGCAGTTAGGTTACTTAAGACAAAATGGCATTTTGAGCTTTATTTCTGGACTGTGGTTAACATCTTAAAGGGCATCCTATCCCTTCAGCTGCTGAATTCGTCTTTATGTTCTTCAGGCACCCGAGCAGTGATAGTGTGGCCCAGACTCCTGAATTACTACGGCGATACCCATTGGAGGACCACGCGGAGTTTCCCCTGCCCCCAGACGTGGTGTTCTTCTGCCAACCCGAGGGCTGTCTGAGTGTGCGTCAGCGGCGCATGAGCCTGAGGGATGACACTTCTTTTGTCTTCACCCTCACTGACAAGGACACTGGGGTCACTCGTTATGGCATCTGTGTTAACTTCTACCGCTCCTTCCAGAAGCGTATGCCTAAGGAAAAGGGGGAAGGTGGGGCAGGGTCCCGTGGGAAGGAAGGACCCCGTGCCACTTGTGCCTCAGAAGAGGTTGGCACTGAGAGCTCAGAGAGTGGCTTGTCCCTACAGCCCCCCAGTGCTGACTCCGCCCCTGATGTGAATCAGTCTCCTCGGGGCAAACCCCGAGCCAAGGTGGGGAGCCGTTCCCGCAATAGTACTCTGACATCCTTGTGTGTGCTCAGCCACTATCCCTTCTTCTCCACCTTCCGGGAATGTCTGTACACCCTCAAACGTCTGGTGGACTGCTGCAGTGAGCGGCTGCTGGGCAAGAAACTGGGCCTCCCTCGAGGCCTACAAAGGTACGGTTTGCCACTGACGCTCAGAAGAGAGGGAAGCAGTTAGAGATGACATATATCCGGTCTATGAGGGGCAGGAAATTTCCTCTGAAGCCTGAGGTACTTCGTATAGCTAGAATGAAGTCTTGTCTTAGATTCTGTTGTACATTTAAGAATAAATTTTGTTTAAAAAAAAACCCACAAAAATCATTTAAAAAAATAGCCTGAGGTCCTTCATACACCTATTTAAGCATATCATATTAGTCCTTCCTAAGGGAAAGACTGCTGCAGTCAGACTTCCTAACATAATAATGTTTGGAGTTCGATGTTTCATGGCAGGTGGGACAGTTAAGTCCTGCTATGTATACATTTTTACATTTGTTCTTACTCTTGTATATACACTCTGGTCCTAGCTGAGCCCAAAGAGTAGGCTTTTCCAATTTGATCATTTTTACTGTATGGTTACTGTACTGTGTTGCAGTGGGGTATCAGCTCCTGGTGTTTATGTGTCTGTTTCCTGCTGTCTGCTCCTCAGGGACACTATGTGGCGCATCTTTACTGGATCATTGCTAGTGGAGGAGAAGTCAAGTGCCCTTCTGCATGACCTTCGAGAGATTGAGGCCTGGATATATCGACTGCTGCGCTCCCCAGTGCCCGTCTCTGGGCAGAAGCGAGTAGACATCGAGGTCCTACCCCAGGAGCTCCAACAAGCTCTGACCTTCGCTCTTCCAGACCCTTCTCGATTCACCCTAGTGGATTTCCCACTGCACCTTCCCTTGGAACTTCTGGGTGTGGATGCCTGTCTTCAGGTGCTAACCTGCATCCTGTTAGAGCACAAGGTGAGAGAGCCAGCTTTCTAGACCTTTAAAGACAGGGACTACATCTTTTTCATCTTTTTGTCCCTAGGAGGTAACATGAGGCCAGGTATACAGCAGGTATCCCGTAGGTGTGGGTTGAATTAAGGTACTCTCAGAGGAACGTATTCAGAGGGTTTGCCACGCAGTTGAATTATCCTTAACTAGACTGACCTAATTCTCTGGAAATATCAGTATTTCTATTCCAATGAGTGGTCCTGGAATTGGGGGAACAAGAACCGGGAAGGTAAGACAGGGGCAGAGATCACTGTGGAAGCTATGCTCATGGAGCCCTAGGCGTGGTGAAATGAAATTAAGTTACAGCTCTGGAAACTGTTTTCTCAGCAACCTTATTTATGCTGTTGAATGATACCTGTGGTATGGCTTGCGGCAGGTGGTGCTACAGTCTCGAGACTACAATGCCCTCTCCATGTCTGTGATGGCATTTGTGGCAATGATCTACCCACTGGAGTATATGTTTCCTGTAATCCCGCTGCTGCCCACCTGCATGGCCTCAGCAGAACAGGTGAGTTTCAGATGTTTTCTGGCTTTGTCACCTCTGTCTTCCAGCTCTGTCCAGCTCTGAGGGAGAATGATCAATACCAGAAGTTGTAAATCAGTACTCATCTTCAATCCCTTATTATAACTGACTTGTCTGTAAAACATGACCTAACTTGAACTGATTTGATGGCAAAATCTATGTTGTTTATGGTTTTTATTTATCAAAGTAAATGTTGGGGACGCCTGGGTGGTTCAATCGGTTAAGCATCCGCCTTCAGCTCTGGTCATGATCGCGGGGTCCTGGGATGGAGGCCTGCATCGGGCCTGCTTCTCCCTCTGTCTGCCACTGTCCCTGCTCGAGCCCTCTCTCTCTCTCTCCCTCTCCCTCTCTCTCTCAAATGAATAAATGAAAAATCTTAAAAAAAAAAAAAGTAAATGCTAATAATTATAGGCTGTTGGCTACACTGTTGCAGGTGTCACATAATATACAGAATATACATTGTTACCCTTCTAAAATCTGAAAAATTGTGAATACTGAAACACACCTACCCTCAAGAGTTTTGGAAAAGAGATTGTGGACCTGCATTTCCTTATCTAAAAGTATCCTGATTCTTTTTTTTTTTTTAATTTATTTATTCGACAGAGACAGAGACAGCCAGCGAGACAGGGAACACAAGCAGGGGGAGTGGGAGAGGAAGAAGCAGGCTCATAGCGGAGGAGCCTGATGTGGGGCTTGATCCCATAACGCCGGGATCACACCCTGAGCCGAAGGCAGACGCTTAACCGCTGTGCCACTCAGGCACCCCAGGATCCTGATTCTCTAAGTGATCAAATAGGTTTAGTTTTTGTCTCTTACCCTCTTTTTTCTTTCCACAGCTGCTGTTGGCTCCAACTCCGTACATCATTGGGGTCCCTGCCAGCTTTTTCCTCTACAAACTGGACTTCAAAATGCCTGATGATGTATGGCTGGTGGATCTGGACAGCAATAGGGTGAGGTTCTTGGCTGAGGGATTGTAGAGTCTAGAATAGGATTGTGTTTTCTTTTTCTAGATTATTCCCAGGAAGATCCTTGGTTAGGTGATTTCTCTTGTGTGACTCATTGAAACAATTTTTTTTAAATGCTTAGCTTTTACTTAATTGGCTTAATAGGCCCTTGGTTAGGACTCAAAGGAGTGTAAGATTTAATTTTGCCAGAAGGGCTCCCCTGCCTCTAGGAGCAGTAGGACAGTTGTGATTGTGGGAACACTACATACAGTATAGCTCACCTAATGGTTTTCCTGGGGTATCGTTTTTAACAAGAAAGCGTCTTTTTTGTTAGACTTAAAATCTATATTAATATTCCGTGGTGTGAATACATTCAAACTTCAGCAGGAACCCTTATATGTGTTCATTGTAAAACTTTAAAAATACAAGTAAGTATAAAGAAATAAATAAAGACAGCAGTCCTGTCGTGTAGAGCTAGTCACCAGTAACATTGAGGTGTATTTCATTTTAGGTGCATGTGTGCATATTTTATATGTATCTGTATCCATAACACATGTGTTCACATATAGGTGAAAATATTGTGAATACAACTTACTAGTTTTGTTACTTACTTTTATGGAAGAGTAACTCCTGAGCAATTAATTCTAAGGTCATGCCTTTTATCCTTTTTCTGGTGTAGGTGATTGCCCCCACCAATGCAGAAGTGCTACCAACCCTGCCGGAACCGGAATCATTAGAGCTGAAAAAGCATTTGAAGCAGGTGGGTGAAGAGTGAAGAAAATGAGGGGAGCAGTAGCTACTCTGGGGCAGCCTGTAGGCTGTAGCTGTTGTAAGAGCCACTTTCCTTTCAGTCTTCAAGGGGAATAGATTTTCTTAGCTAAGGAGAGGTGTGTCCCATTTCTAGGTGTCAGGATGAATCTCAAAAAGGGCTTTTAGTTTAGGTGTTTTTTTTTTTTTTTTTTTCAAGATTTATTTAGTTTTAAGAAAGAGAGTGCACGGGAAGGGGGAGGAGTACGGAGAGACTCTCAAGCAGACTCCACACTGAGTGCAGAGCCGCCCCGACGTGGGGCTCAATACCATGACCCTGAGATCATGACCTGAGCCGAAACTAAGAGTCAGACATTCAACCGACTGAGCTACCCAGGCGCCCCTCATGTCTACCATTCTTTATGGCTTTAGAGCATTCTGTCAGTCTTGTAAGGAAGGAGCTAGTAATTTGGACAATCTGACTCCTTTTTTATTTTCCTCTTGAATTGATCTCTGGGTCCCTGTAGAATGCTTTCCTCAAGAATTCCCCTCTTTGGGGCGCCTGGGTGGCACAGCGGTTAAGCGTCTGCCTTCGGCTCAGGGCGTGATCCCAGCGTTATGGGATCAAGCCCCACATCAGGCTCCTCCACTATGAGCCTGCTTCTTCCTCTCCCACTCCCCCTGCTTGTGTTCCCTCTCTTGCTGGCTGTCTCTATCCTGTCAAATAAATAAATAAAATCTTTAAAAAAAAAAAATTCCTCTCTTTGAGTAATCCTTTAAATACATTTTTTAAAAAAGATTTTATTTATTTATTTGACAGAGAGAGAACAAGAAACAGCGAGAGAGGGAACCCAAGCAGGGGGAGTGGGAGAGGGGGAAGCAGGCTTCCTGCTGATCAATGAACCCAATGTGGGGCTCGATCCCAGGACCCTGGGATCATGACCCGAACGGAAGGCAGACAATTAATGACTAAGCCACCCGGGTGGTCCCTAAATACATTTTTCATTGATTGATTTTCTTCCTCTTCTGCATGCTGAACACAGTACCTGAAGGTAAAATATGACAGGGCCCCATTCCTTCACCCTTTTGTGTGTGTGATACAGGACCACCAGTAGATAGCTCTGTATTTCTCTTTAGGAATCCTTGTTCTCATTTGAAGGGTCTTCAGGAATCTCCGTGCTGTCTGAGTTGCTCAGCTGAACCTCTAGAGATCTGTTTGGGTTTAAATGGGTCATTCTGTAGCCTCCCTCTCCCTCTCACTTGCTTCATCCCTGCTGATGTAATATGGTGTCTTGTTACTGCAGAGACTGGTGAGGAGAATTGCAAGTTGAGAAAGTTCTCTGCCTGCCTTTGCTGGGTTTTCATTCTTGATGATTGCTTTAGTATGACTGATGATATGGAGAGGTTTATATGTAGAATTGTACTTTAAATGTTCATAGGAGTTAATCCCTGGGCTCATTAATCGTGTATTCTTACCCCTGCTGCTTGAAGTGTGGTCCACGGACCAGCAACATTACCATTGCCTGCGGTTGTTAAATGTGCGGAATCACCCCAGATAAATTGAACCACAGTGTGCATTTTAACAACATTCCCAGGTGACTTGTGTGCTCATTAATATCTAAGAAGCAGTGCTGGTCTAGACCAGTGGTTTTCAAACTGCCCCATGGAGCCTCTGAGGGGCGGATTTAGGCTGGGAACACTGAGCATGTGAGGTTCTGGGTTCCTTATGTCCTTCAGAGAAGCTTTACTTTTACGTGTTTCAGCTGTTTCTATTTTCATATAGACTTCAACTGAAACAACATTTCATGGCTAAAATAAATTTGAAAACTCTTGCTCTGGGGTCTAGATTTTATCAAGTTGCCTTGAGCCAGGTTGACTTAAACTGAAAGGCTACATAATTCAGATTATCTTCTAAAGGTTAAAGTATTTGGATTCTTATGTCAAAGGCTCTTTCCTAGGAGATGAGCTTGGCTAGCTGCCCAGGAATCTGCGTTCCATAGGGGATTTCTTGATGTTCCACAGGCCCTTGCCAGCATGAGTCTCAACACCCAGCCCATCCTCAATCTGGAGAAATTCCATGAAGGCCAAGAGATCCCACTTCTCTTGGGAAGGCCTTCTAATGACCTGCAGTCCACACCTTCCACTGAATTCAACCCACTCATCTATGGCAATGATGTGGATTCTGTGGATGTTGCAACCAGGTACGACCAAGTTGACTGGATGATCACAAGCTCTTGAACTGGGTTCTGCTCTCAGTAGTTGTATTTGCCACCTTGGTAAAAGCAAAGAGAACTGTTCCTCATACTCTCAGGCCTTTTAGACCTTGAGTGAAAAAAGAGATTGATGATTGTTTAAGATCCCTCTCCCGTGGATGTGGGAAGCCTGTGAAGTGACGGCTTGGGGAGGTGGTCTGAGACCTTGGATTGCAGCCATCCTTACAGTGCAGGGTGTGGGACTCGGCTTATCTCACCATCCCCTTCTTCCCCAGAGTGGCCATGGTCCGTTTCTTCAACTCCCCCAACGTGCTGCAGGGCTTTCAGATGCACACACGTACCCTGCGTCTCTTCCCTCGGCCTGTGGTAGCTTTTCAAGCTGGCTCCTTTCTAGCCTCACGTCCCCGGCAGACTCCTTTTGCTGAGAAGCTGGCCAGGACTCAGGCTGTGGAGTACTTTGGAGAATGGATCCTTAACCCCACCAACTATGCCTTCCAGCGAATTCACAACAGTGAGTGCACCTGCCCCCTGCTCTGCCCCACCTTCTGCCTTTGTCCCCTGATGGCTCTTCCCTTTGCCTTTTCTCATCTGCGACCTGCCCCTTCCATTCCTATTTCCCCTTAGACCTTTTCCTATCTTTCTTTTATGTTTTGCTTGTTTTTTTCTCCTTGCTGCTAACTCTGTTCTTTTTTCTCTTGGGTAGACATGTTTGATCCAGCGCTGATTGGCGACAAGCCGAAGTGGTACACTCACCAGCTGCAGCCCATCCGTTACCGCGTCTACGACAGCAGCTCCCAGCTGGCTGAGGCTCTGAGTGTGCCGCCAGAGCGCGGCTCTGACTCTGACCCTACGGACGACAGGTGAGCACCAAACCGCTCTGGAAGGTAAGGAGGCTCTCACTAGCCCTGACTGAGCCCAATGACGAAGTCTCTAGGACTTAGACGTTAGTCTTTGAAGCCTTGGTTATATTCTGGTGGGTCGTTTTGTGTTAGTTTACTTATGTTATCTTGAGTTAAGTGTGTACCTCTTTTTTTTTTTTAAGTTTTTTTTTTTTAAGGTTTATTTATTAGAGAGAGAGAGAGAGAAAGAGCACACAGAGGGGCAGAGGGAGAGGGAGAGAAGCAGACTCTGCTAAGCTCAGAGACCGACACGGAGCTTGATCCCCGGCCCTGAAGTCATGACCCAAGCTGAAATCAGGAGTCGGACACTTAACCGACTAAGCCATCCAGGCGCTCCCCCCGCTTTTTTTTTTTAAGTTTTTATTTTAATTTCAGTGTAGTCAGCATATAGCGTTATATCAGTTTCAGGTGTACAATACAGTGATTCAGCAAATCACATTAGTCAGTGCTTAACATGATAAACTTACTCTTTGATCCCTATCACGTATTTCATCCCCCACTCCACCCTCCTCCTGTCTGGTAGCCATCAGTTTGTTCTATATTATTAAGAATTTCTTTCTTTGGGCGCCTGGGTAGCTCAGTTGGTTAAGCATCTGCCTTTGGCTCAGGTCATGATCCCAGGGTCCTGGGATCGAGTCCCGTGTTGGGCTCCCTGCTCAGTGGGGAGTCTGCTTCTCCCTCTCCCTGTGCCTGCTGCTCCCCCTGCCTGTGTTCATTCTATGTCTGTCAATAAATAAAGAAAATCATGGAAAAAAAAAAAAAAAGAGTTCCTTTCTTGGTTTGTCTCTTTTTTTTCCTTTGTTCGGTTGTTTTGTTTCTTAAATTTTGCATATGGGTGAAATCATGTGGAATTTGTCTTTCCCTGGCTTATTTTGTTTAGTATTATACTCTGGCTGTACTCATGTTGTTGTTGCAGATGGCAAGCTTTCATTCTTTTTTATGGCTGAGTAGTATTCCTGCGTGTGTGCATTAGTGTGCACGTGTGTGTGTGTGTGTGTGTGTGAATGTGTGTGTGTGTCTGTATGAGAGTCTTTCCTTTTTTGTTTTTCCTAATGCTGATCACTGATTCTTCTGCCTGCCCCTTCCTTCTGTTCTGTTTTTGTTTTTGTTTTTGTTTTTATTTTCATGCTCTTCACTCTGCAGTGGCAGTGACAGCATGGATTATGATGACTCAAGCTCTTCTTACTCCTCCCTCGGTGACTTTGTCAGTGAAATGATGAAATGTGACATCAATGGGGATACTCCTAGTAAGTGTACTTGGGGAGACTGATCGGCTCTGGGCAGGCTTATGGTCTCTGGGACCGTGTGGTCTGTACGTGCCACCTTGGGTTTTGGCAGGTGTGGATCCATTGACACACGCGGCCCTGGGGGATGCCAGTGAGGTGGAGATTGCTGAGCTGCAGAACCAGAAGGAATCAGAGGAGCCAGGCCCAGACAGTGAGAACTCCCAGGAGAACCCGCCACTGCGCTCCAGCTCCAGCACCACCGCCAGCAGTAGCCCCAGCACCGTCATCCACGGAGCTAATTCTGTACGCGAGGACTTGGAAGGGTGGATAAGTGAGAGCTGTTACTTGGGATGTGGGCCATACCTCTGTTAGGCAGACAAGGCTGAAGCTGTTAATTTGCCTCTTTCTTCGCATTCTTCCTGTCTTCCTCTCCATAGGTCTCCTAGTGTAGAGCCTAGGAGATACAGTTTCGACTCCAGAAGGAACTCCTTGGGCTCTGTTCAGGACTTACCTAAGATCCCCCTTGCATAGTTTGTGGGCACAGAGAACAGGGGTGTCACAGAGATCTTTTCTCACACGTTCCCTTAGGATGAGAGTTGGGAACCTGATAGGCCTGGCTAGGCCCTGCTAAACTGAGAACACAGGAAGGTACCACTGGGCACTGGGTGAGCAGTTTTTATCTAATGTGACCTTTAGGAACCTGCCGACTCAACGGAGGCTGATGATAAGGCGGCAGTAGGCGTCCCCAAGCCCCTCCCTACCGTGCCTGCCAGCATCGGCAAATCGAACGTGGACAGGCGCCAGACAGAAATTGGAGAGGGGTCAGTGTGCCGGCGAACCTATGACAATCCATGCCTCGAGCCCCAGTATGGCCTTCCCCCTGAGGAAGATGATGATGAGCAGGGGGAAAGTTACACTCCCCGATTCAGCCAACATGTCAGTGGCAATCGGTGAGAGCCTGGGGATTCCTTCTAGATGGGTGACTGAAGGACCTCACTACAGTGGACCCCGGGTGAGGGCTAATCAGAAAGTTGGAGAAGTCCAAATGCTCTGGTGGCGCACCATCCCAAGGTGGCGCTTTGACCTAGGCATATAGAAGTTGCGGGAAGGGAGCCGTGACGGCAGCGTAGCATAAGGCCCACACTTCCAAGACTAGGTACCCCTGCCTGGGCTCATAGGTGCCACTGTGCATTCAAGGGCTCAAAAGCTGCTGCGGCCCAACAGCTTGAAACTGGCAAGCGACTCAGACGCAGAGTCAGACTCTCGAGCGAGCTCACCCACCTCCACTGTCTCCAACAACAGCACCGAGGGCTTCGGGGGCATCATGTCTTTTGCCAGTAAGTGCCTTCAGCTCTCCTGCCTCTGTCCTATTTTCTCTGCAGTAGGGTCTGGCCATGGTGGATGCTGCCTAGGACTTCAGATGTAGGGCTGGGTTGTCATTATCAAGCCCCAATCCAGGTTGTTTGGGTGACAGTGAATGAGGTATTTTCAAGGGAGGTCAGTAAAGGACAGGGACAGAGTAGTAGCTATCTTTATCCCTAGAGGTTTCCGTCTATCTCAGGTAAGATAGCTGGTCAACTGAAAAATAGTCATTGTATTAAGCATCATATATTTTGTGGAAATATAATGGTCAAATTTGATTTGGGTTCTGTATCTAATAACCTTCTTTGCCTGGTGAAGGACTTTTTCATGAACGTGCTTTGAAATCTATATGAGGTTGACTTTTGTGCCTAGAGAATATTTCCGGAAATGAGGGGTGGTGTCAGTTAAAGATTGAGGACGGACCAGGGACCAGAGAAGCCAACATCGGGGATAATTATGATTGTGAGTTTTTTCAGAAGCCAGGTAGGGACAGCACCAACTTCTGACTAAAAGTGCATTAATGTCAGCTTTCATGCTGAGTTAGCAGTTGATGAGAGACATGGGAGGTGGTCAGAGGAAGTTGTTACTGGCTTTTGAACAATCCTGGCAGTTGCCCCTGTGGTTGCCCTCCGTTATAGACTAGGCCCTTTGTAGGGTACAGAGGTACTGGGATTATGTTTGAAAAGGAGGATGACGGAGATGACGGTACAGTCGTCCGCTGTGATTCTTTATGCTCTTAACTCATTGCTCTCATGCCCTCCCCTTGACAGGCAGCCTGTATCGAAACCACAGTACGAGCTTCAGTCTTTCAAACCTCACACTGCCCACCAAAGGTGCCCGAGAGAAAACCACACCCTTCCCCAGTCTGAAAGGTAACTACAGCCCTCCTTCCGCCGAACCAGGATCCTCCGGGAGATATTTCAGGCCTCTGGGTGCTTGTCAGGAGCTCTGTGTATGACGACTCATTTGATCTGGCTGTTGCCCCTCATGCCGCTTCTCATGGCTTTCATTGCACATGATGGGCCTGACTGGTTTTCAGATGGAAACGACCTTCGTAGCTGAAGAGAAGGCCCTGTTATGTCATTTAGGATAAGAGCAACTGTGAGATTACTGCCGCTGCTGGGGGATCCGTAATTAACACAGGGACCATCAGCTGCCACGGGTCATCTGCCGGGTTCCTGCTGCGTGAGCAGAGGAGGAGCTCCATCCCAGGGAGCTGGCCCATTGGGGGACTGTTGGAAGAGCCTGGCGGTGTTTATAGAGCCAAGAAGCCCCTTCCTTTGGCTTCACATCGATGGGCCCCGTGGGTGGGCCAGGTAGTATTGAACAGCTAAGGGCAACTAAGACCTATTTAATTTTCATTTGAGAATCTAAAGGGCTCTTTGGAATTTACTCTCCTGACGTTTGTTTTCTCTAGATATTGGGATGAAATATTTAATTACAGTAGAAAGCATAGTGAGAAGCAGCCCCGTGTATATTTTAACGGACTTCTCTCCCCAGTGATTAAAAACTCCGGGAATCGAAGGAGTGTTCTCTGGCAGGGATGGGAACATAGGGTAGGCGGTCAAAGGGACATAATAGTTAGTGGTGTAGGGGTTACCTAGCACTGTGGCACGAAGCCACGCCTGACTCCATAGCTGAGGGGTGGACAGGTGTTAGGGTCACTGGCTTCATTTGATGCAGTTGGGGCGGAAGCAGTTGAAATGCCTTTATCGCATGCTGATGCTTCATGTCATTTGTTGCCCTTCTCACTTCCATCCGCCTCCCATCCTCGCACCCCCACCCCACTTCCCATGACAGCATCTGCAAGATGGGTCTCTGCTCCCTGCACACCGGCAGGCCCTCTGGACCCCTGCGCTAGATGTTTCGTGAAAACCAGCAGTCCCTCTTTCATGCATGTGCCTGTTTAGTACCTGAAGGTCCCTTGTGTCGTTTACCCTGCCCCTGGCTTTTAGAGACCATAGTCTTAAGGACGGTCTTTCCTAGCGCCTTGGTGGTTTCCTGATCTCTTGGCTTCCAGCCGTGAGGTGCCTGAGAACTGAGGTTATGTGCACTAAGCTTTGGGAGAGTCCTCAGATTGTCTGACTTACAGCTCCATTGAGGGGAACAGGGGTTGTGGTATCACGGTGCACCTACTAATTGTGTATTTTGTGTCCCAGTATTTGGGCTAAATACTCTAATGGAGATTGTTACTGAAGCCGGCCCCGGGAGTGGTGAAGGTGGGTCTTGCCCGTGAGCTGTGCATGATCTTTCTTTTCCTAGCATCTTCCGTGCCTGCCTGAGGGCCACCCTCCTCATGGAGCAAGCAGTGTCACCTGAGTGACCTGCCTTGCCCCGTCCCCCGTGACGCCCGTGCTTGCCCATGGGACGCGCTGCTGCTGCATGGGGAGTGGCCTGAGTCTCATCCCCACTTCCTCCACGTTGCCATGGCTGGTTTCTACCTCTGCGTGATGCCCCGGGGCCATCCTCACCCAGCCCTTCTGGGGAATGGGTGTGGACCGTGGCTCCCCAGGGCGGTGCTGACGCAGGCTACGCGACCCCAGTAGTGATGTCTCTCATTCCTACCTTCCTGGCTATAGGAAACAGGAGGGCCTTAGTGGACCAGAAGTCATCTGTTATTAAACACAGCCCAACAGTGAAAAGAGAGCCTCCATCACCTCAGGGGCGATCCAGCAATTCTAGGTAATAACTGGCTGAGCTATTTCAAAAGTTCTGCGATAGAGGTAGCGGTTCCTGTACCACACTTTAGGGATGCTCAGGAGTGGGAGAGCACCTCTCAGTTGGGTAGATGAAATCAGTTCTTGCGCACACTGCCCTTTCTGACTGAATGCCCACGCAGCGGTAGTCGCCCACGCCGGCGAGGAGAACGAAACCGCAGTGCTGGGTACGCGGGCAAACCAGGCCATTTGTGGGGGGCTAGGGGTGCAGGGGACTTGGACGTCTGGAGACTTGGCTTTGTGTTTCGCCCCTGGAGGCAAACACCGAGTCTGGTGAAGGGTGGGTGCTCTGCAAAGAAGCTGATGACCACAGAAGTGGTGTGTGGGCCCTGTAGTGAGAACCAGCAGTTCCTGAAGGAGGTGGTCCACAGTGTGTTGGATGGCCAGGGCGTTGGCTGGCTCAACATGAAGAAGGTGCGTCGGCTGCTGGAGAGCGAGCAGCTGCGAGTCTTTGTCCTGAGCAAGCTGAGCCGCACAGTGCAGTCAGAGGAGGATGCCCGGCAGGACGCCATCCCCGACGTGGTCAGTGTCTGGGGTGGGGAGCTGGAATCAGCTGGAAGAGGGACCTAGACACCAACGGCAGTTTTGCCAACTCTAGCCCCTGGCTCGTTGTTGCAGGAGATCAGTCGAAAGGTGTACAAGGGAATGTTAGACCTGCTCAAGTGCACGGTACTCAGCCTGGAGCAGTCCTATGCCCACGCGGGTCTGGGTGGCATGGCCAGCATCTTTGGGCTTCTGGAGATCGCCCAGACCCACTACTATAGTAAAGGTAGGGATCACACCGGCTGGGCCGGCGCCGTCCACAACTCTCCCACTGATCTCCGAGGAAAGGGAACTTGTTCTTTCACAAGTTTCCCGGGGCCAAGCTGCTTCCCATCAGGCTTCGGGATTTTATTTTTTAATGCACGTTTGTACTGGGTACTTTTCTGTCACGAAAAATAAGATGTCTACTTTTCTTTCCTTGCACTTCTTCCATTCTACATCCTTCTGTAGCCTTGCTTCTCCTGCCTCACTCCGATAGCTCGATTCCCCCTCGCGGTCTCTTTTGACCTCTTCCTCTGTTCGATCTTTCCCTAGAACCAGACAAGCGGAAGAGAAGTCCAACAGAGAGTGTAAATACCCCAGTTGGCAAGGATCCTGGCCTGGCCGGCCGGGGGGACCCAAAGGCTTTGGCACAGCTGAGAGTTCCCCAGCTGGGACCTCGGGCTCCAAGTGCTGCAGGAAAGGGTCCTAAAGAACTAGACACCAGAAGTTTAAAGGAAGAGAACTTTGTAGCATCCGTTGGTATGTATCACTGTGTTTGGTGTGGTGGAGGGAGGGTTCTGGCTTCTTAAATACCTCTCCCTCCTTTCAGTTCATCCAGAATCCTGCCTTTCTGTTTCCCATGCTTTGCTTTCTAGAGAGGGAGATAGGTCTGCATCCATTTCTGATGGTATTTCTTTGTACTTCTTTATCCCTTATGCTTCCTTTACAGTCACCCCCACCGACATCTTAGAGGAAGAGTGGAAGTTTTACTTAGAAGGCCCAGTGAGGTTTAGTGCAGGGAGTCTGACCTGTACTCCTGGTCCGTCTTTATTTACATCTGGATTTCTTCACACTGTGGAGAGCCATGTGAGCTCCTGGAAGCTGTAAGAAAGTTTATAGATGCATCTTTGGTCTATAAAATTATGATCGTCTGGGCCAGTTTACTCTCATCCAACCATGACACTGCCCTCAAATTTGCTTCTTGGGGGGGTGTCCAGCAACCCCATTTCCCAGGGCTCCAGACCTCAAGGTATAGATTTCTGAATCAGTTTTTCTTTAACCCTTTCCTTACTGGGCTTGATTAAGAGCTTGTTTGTGTTGAGTGTGTCTCCATTCCCGCTCAGGCAGTGCCTTCCTGAGCTCCAGGTGGCACCTCCACTTGACTCCCTCTGTACTTGACCTTGAGTCATCGAGGTTGTGTCTGTCTTTTTCTGATCCTGTTTCCGTGGGCAGGATGCTTCTAACGGATGCTTCTTTGCCACACATTAGTTGTCTTGTGCTCCCATAAATGGTGGTGCGCCGCCAGATTCCTTCGTTGGGGAGCTTCCCTTCTCTAGCCAGCAGAATAGTGTCCTAGAGGCGATCAACCCTGCATTCCTCCTGCCTGATGTGATGTTCTAGAAAAAGTCCCCGCCTGCAAGTCGGAAGGCCTGGAGTTTTAGTCCCGTATCTGCCTCCAGCTAGGAATGAGACTTGGAGCAAAGCACTTCCTCTATCAGGGTCTCTGTCTCTTCATCTGGGAAATGAGGAGATCGGATTAAATCGATTCTCAAGTTCTTCCAGGGAAAGAATGCTATCAGTATTCGCTCTTCTTTACCTCTTATTCTTGACCATTTCGTGTTCTCTGTCACCTTTACAAGAAGCATTCTTCCCTGTGACTGGCTAAGAATGGGTCGCTCGGCAGGGCAGACACTGGTTGTGAGGGTGCCTTGGATTTTTTGGTGACGGCAAGGAGGGGTGCAAACTGCCTGCAGGAGTGGCCTCTGTCCAGCCCGGCAAATCAAATAGATTGGTGCTCATGCTTCCGAACCCCTTTGGCTGCTTGGGGTGATCATCTGTCTTGTCTGGAATCTTTCAAAATTGTCGTTGCCCAGCTCCTTTGGCAGAGAGAGCATGGCGTGGTGGATGTTTAAACTGGTCCTAAGCTACACGATCTCGAGCGAAGTGCTCCAGCCTCGTTAGGACCAGTTTCCTCATGCCAAAATGGGGGAGCTGGAGTGAAGGCAGCCCCACCGCCAATGTCCGCAGCGTTTTACTACCACTTTCAGGTTCGGGTTAGGAATTTAGAGTCTTTAGTTCATTAGTTGGGTGGGGGGAAGGCATTAGATCTCTTGATTTTTAACTCCCCGAAAAGAAGATCTCTTTTTATCTCTTGATTTGTAATCCTGTGCCTGAGACTGAATCAGCTTGGGTGGGTGGGTTTCCATTCTGTCTGACCAGCCTCTGACTCTGTCTGTCTTTCTCTCCTGCTTACATTGCATCTGGGGTAGAATTGTGGAACAAGCACCAGGAAGTGAAAAAGCAAAAAGCTTTGGAAAAACAGAGTAAGGAACAAATGCCCCTTCCCGTTCCCAAATCTCCCATACCTGCCAACTCCCCAGGCCCAGTTGGGGCAGGCTCCCTTTGTCAGCCCCACCCCAAATTTGCTCTTGGGGGGTATTTGGAATGAGAGCAGGTAGGTGGTATGTGACTCCCAGGTACGTGACTTGTAGGCTGCTTCTTTCCCCCTCTCCTCCTAGCAATCAGGCTGTAATCAGGGCGTCTACTGAGTAAAGTCCCTTAGAACTTGGTTCTCGATTGCTCCAGAGTTGGTGGGGAGAATGTTTGCCTATTTCAGTGCCCCTCATTGGCTGATATCTCCCTCACCCACTAGAAGGCCTGTGGGCACAGTTGGCAGAGATGGTTGCTGTCCCTCCGTGTTGAGTCTGTAGCTTCCCAGCTCTCTCTGGTGGCTTGCCTAGGCACGCTTTCTTGCTTTCTGTCATTCTGTCCTTCTGCCATACCATTGCGGGTGGGTGGGGAAAAAACGAGGGTGGTTTTTATCTCAAGTGTAGAAAGGTGTAGGGTTGAGGTAGTCAGTGTCCACGGAAACAGCTGGTATTTCTGTATCTCGTTGGGCCTGTCCTTTTCTAGCCCCTTTAGACACATTTGTTGGGGAAGCACTGAGTGACCTGGGGACCCTTAATTGGTTTCACACACCAGTGAAGCTCCAACTCTGAGTATAGGGGAATGTGGTTTAGACATTTGTTTATGGAACTTTCTGTTTTAGAATGATCTGCTGAGAATCTTCTCAGGTTGTGAAGATGGCTGCAGAACCCCTTGAGACCAGGTTTAATTTGTCCTACTTGGTTCTTAAGGCATCTGGGGACTTCTTCCAGTAGGGCCTGATGTGGGGGCAGTCCCTGGAAAGGTGACTGGGACATGCTGAGGTCTGGGACCTGGCTGTGTGCTCTCCCACTCCCTTCACCAGCCTGCCCCTTGCCTTTGTGTATGGAGTGACAGAGGTTTTCCCCTACCCAGGGCCTGAAGTAATCAAACCCGTCTTTGACCTCGGTGAGACAGAGGAGAAGAAGTCCCAGATCAGTGCGGACAGTGGCGTGAGCCTGACATCTGGTTCCCAGGTTTGTGACAACTATATTGAGAATTGCGAGCATTAAATTTGCTATCTCAGAATACTTCTTTAAGTTATAAAAAAAAGACAATGCCAAAACAACATGCATGCCGAGTGATGGGAAGATGATGAAATAAGTGTAATATGTCTACGTAGTACGATACTAGTATCCACTGAAGATTGTGTTTTCAAAAATCTAGTGACATGGGAAAATGTTTTACAAAGCTATATGTAGTATGATTCCCATTTAATTTTTAAAATGTATGTAGAAAAGACTGAAAGGAAGTATAGTAAAACCTAAACAGTGATTAATGTTAGTGGTAGGGTTATGATTTATTTTAGTTTCCTTATTATTTCATGTATTTTCTGTAGCGAGCATGTATTTCTTTAATGTTTATTATTTTTCATCATCAAGTCATGTATATTTTATATTCATGAAAAAAACTTCTCATGACCTGTTTAGGGATGATAATAGTAGGTAGGGGTTGAGGAGAAGGAAGAAGATACAGTATTTCTTAGGGAAACTGAGAGTAGAGGGGACACCTCCTCTAATGTATCTGAGTCCCCGTGTCGTTTCAGAGGACTGATCCAGACTCTGTCATTGCTGTGAGTCCAGCTGTTATGATCCGAAGCTCAAGTCAGGACTCTGAAGTTAGCACCGTGGTAGGGGAACACCACACTGGCATCTTGGTGGGTGGGGTGTGAGTCCCCCCTTGGAAGAGGGGGCTGCTTTCTCCTTTGGAGGCTCTTAGTCTCATGTCAGCTTGGTTCTCACGGTGGAGATGTTCACCTGGCATAGTCTGTGTGCGTGGGATCAGACCCTGAGATTTTACCCAGGGCTACTCGTCTTGTAAAGAAGGTACTTCCAGAGGCTATCTGACACACCGTTGAAGTTCAGTGCTTTTTTTTTTTTTTTTAATTGTAGTAGAAAGTTCTAACAGCTGGGCATTTCTGGGAACCCTTCACTGGGGAATATCCCTTACTACCTCTCTTTCCTTTCCAGGTGAGTAATAGCTCTGGAGAGACCCTTGGAGCAGACAGTGACCTGAGCAGCAATGCAGGTGATGGACCAGGCGGTGAGGGCAGCGCCCACTTGGCAAGCTCTCGGGGCACCTTGTCCGATAGTGAAATTGAGACCAACTCTGCTACCAGCGCCATCTTCGTAAGTTTTGTTTACTAACGGAAGGAGATCATTTCTTTCGTGGGAGGGAATGGGTTAGAAAAGAAGGAAATGTTAGGGGCAATTAGAAGGAAAAGAGGAAGTAAGGAATAGATTATCCCCAAAACTTTGGCTTCAAAGAAAATGTTTCTTAAGGCTTTTTTCAGAGTGATTTTACTCCATGATCTGGGGCTTTTAGGACCCTCTCCTGAATCACTGATGAGTCGGAATCCCTGCCCAGTCAGATCAGGGCTTCAAATCCTATGTAGCAATTATCCCCATATTTACAGTAGACGAGGTGATAGGTGCCTTTGTGGCAATGCCAGGGCAAAGACAGCTGTCGTTTTGTATCAGTCTGCCTCTTGCTGTGGGATAGTTTGGTTTTATTCTGGTCACTGCTCTATATAGCACTTTTTTTTTTTTTTTTTTTTTTTTTTTTTTTTTTTTTTTTAGACATTTATTTGACAGAGAGAGCACAAGCAGGGGGAGCGGGAGAGGGAGAAGCAGGCTCCCCACTGAGCAGGGAGCCCGACGTGGGGCTTTATCCCAGGACCCTGGGATCATGACCTGAGCTGAAGGCAGATGCTTAACAACTGAGCCACCCAGGCGCCCCTATTTATATAGCACTTTAAAATAGCATTTTATTTTTGTATATTTCTAACAGTTATTTGATACTTTCCTTCACTGATAAATATTTATTAAGTGATTTACTAAGTCCTATATTCTGTACTAAAGAAAGAGGGTGAATAAGACATTCTCACTCTCAAGAAGTTTGCAGTTCAGTATGTTGCTGTGACTAATGTCTTCTGACAGGTGACAGGAACAAAGCCTTAGGAAAAAAAGAACTTGCCCTACATCCTACAAAAAGCCAGTGATCGGTTGAAATGAAAGTAATTCCATTTAGTCCTTGCCTTCAGACACACTGCTTTTTGGCGTATACATGCCTCTTTATGCAACATTAAGCACTCTGATACATTTGTCACTTGATTAGACAGAGCTGAGAATGAATATTCTTATTTATAATAATTTTTTTAAAAGATTTTATTTGAGTAAGAGAAAGTGTGTGTGAGAGAGAGAGAACATGAGTGGGGGGAGGGAGAAGCAGACCCCCCTGCAGAGCAGGGAGCCTCATGCAGGGCTTGATCCCAGGACCCTGGGAGCATGACCTAAGCCAAAGGCAGACGCTTAACTGACTGAGCCACCCAGGAGCCCTGAGAATGGATATTTGTTATAGGAGCTTATAAGTCCTTAGCTTTGGTTTGTGGGGAGAATGGAAGATGAAATTTAAGTGAAGTCTAGTGTATAACCCTGGTGATCATTCCCACCCTCGGGCTTTCTGTGTATGTGTTTCTAATAGAGCAAATGACATCCCTGAGCAAAGGTAGAGAATGGGATTGAGAGTCAGCAGAACCATTCAAGTTAATGGACCTTAGCTCTCCTTAAGTCTAAATAGACCATTTTAATGAGAGTATTTTAAATCCTTCTAGTGTGCTTCCGTTCTGGACATTAAGATAGACATTATGAGATAGCAGTCTTGCAGGAAGCCATTCAGCTGTGTGCTGCCTTTCCTGGCACCTTCCTGGGACAAATTCTTACTTGTTCTGTGCTGGTGGGCAAGGGCTGTTTTTGTACAGTTGAGTTGCTGAGAGCAATTACTTAAATTTCGTGGCTTAAAAAAAAAGGCTGTTTTAGCAAGAAATAAGTTATATTAAGTCAGCATGGTCCATTGAACAAAGAACTGGGCTGTGAACCTGGAGACTGGTGTGTAGACACACTAATTAGGTGTTGCCTAATAACCTTTGATTGGTCGCTTCTCTGCTTATGCTGCTGCATGAGTTGTGAAATGGGCATGAAATTTGCCTCTTACCCACTTGAAATCTTTTTTGAATGAATAGAAAGTCTAATATTGCAGAAATGGCAGGTAAAGTTAGTGATTTTTCTAAGAGGCAGATATTTCTAAGAGATGGTAGGAAAGAGGAAATTAACATTTATCCAATACCAACCATGTGCTTTATATGTATTTTCTAATTTAATTCCCATAATGGTCCTACGAGGTAGATATTATATTATATAAGTCTGACTTCAAAATCAGTGTTTTTTCTGTTGCATTATGCTGCCACAGAGGATTTGCCTCTGATTTATTTTTAAGAGTGAATAGTCTTACAGAGACTAAAGGGTAGAGATAAGCAAAATGAAAACAAGATTGCATGTTTTAGGAGGCAGTAACAGAGAACAGCATTATCAGATTGACTTTTTTTTTTCCTTGAGTAAAACAATAGAAGTTTATTAAATGAAAACACAGAAAAAGCCGTCAAGAGTGAGAGGGGTCCCAACAGGGTTGCGACAGGGTGGCCAACGAAGGCCTTTAGGGTTGGTCTTTTATAGAAAGCTAACCAGGGAACTTAAATCCTTTTAACATCTTTATTGATAATACCTTCGATACCTTTATTGATAATACCTTACTTTCATTTTAGGGGCTGATTATTCTTTGTTGGTCACAGGTGATTATCATAAAGACACCCAACCCCACACACCTACCCCACACACCTCGGACAGGGTGGTCCCCCACCCCAAGTGCACTGAGTGTGGGGTGGGGGACCACTTCCAGATTGACTTCCGGTCAAATCCTTGAGGCAAGCAGAGTAGCAAAAGCAGGACTGCTGGAGTGTATGTTGCTAACGGAGAGTAACGGGTGTGTGGACCTCTTAATGGGCTGCACGGCTTACTTTGCCTTGTCCGTCAGTACCTTGGGCAGCTGACCTGTCACCTCTTCTTCGTAGGGGAAAGCCCATAGCTTGAAGCCAAGTGTCAAGGAGAAGCTGGTGGGCAGCCCAGTTCGCTCGTCTGAAGATGTAAGCCAGCGGGTCTATCTCTACGAGGGACTCCTAGGTGAGACACAGACTGGGAAGGCCTCTTGCACTGGAAGAAAGCTGGACTCAGCTGGGGAAGAGGGTAGCACTGAATACGTAGCTGCTTAGCTCTGTGCTGATCTCAGTGCTGATGTTAGAGGGCGTGTTTATATCTGAAGAAGGCGACTTACTGGGTCTGGAAAAAGCAGTAGGTGAGCACTAGAAGAGACTGGATTTTGGTATTAATCAACAGCCTCTGTCTTTCTGTCTGTCTGTCTTTCCTTTCTTGCTACCATGGTCCTTCCTGCTAACAAATTGGCAGGAAGGGACAAAGGATCGATGTGGGACCAGTTAGAGGATGCGGCTATGGAGACCTTTTCTATAAGTAACCACCTTTCTTTGTGTGCTGTGTTCATCCCTCCTTCTTGGGAGTGGCTGGGCCTCTCTTGGAGGAGCTGGGGCTGGTGGCAGGAATGTTAGTTCTGGGGTGGAGAGGCTCACGTTTGCTTTGTCCTAGAATTTGTCCCTTTTATCTAGAGTTTACTCTTTACTTTGGTTTGGCAGCTGTATTCTTTATATATTAAATAAGCCCCTAGAAAAATTCTATTCCACACAGGCAAAGAACGTTCTACTTTATGGGACCAAATGCAGTTCTGGGAAGATGCGTTCTTAGATGCTGTGATGTTGGAGAGAGAAGGGATGGGTATGGACCAGGGTCCCCAGGAAATGATCGACAGGTATGACACTTAGTAAACGCTTGGAAGATGCAAATTCAGCCTCTTCCAAGTTAGTTCTGTGGTCTCCCACACAGAGGACCGACTTGTTGCTGGTCTCCTGCTTAGGTACCTGTCCCTGGGAGAACATGACCGGAAGCGCCTGGAGGATGATGAAGATCGTTTGCTGGCCACACTTTTGCACAACCTCATCTCCTACATGCTATTGATGAAGGTAATGTTGATTTTGCTTATGCCCAGCTTCTGCCGATGCCAGAAGGGCGAGGCTTGTTCCCATGACCTAAGTTCTGGGTCAGTTGGGAAGCTGCCAAGCATCTTACTAGGGCTCTCTTCCTGATTGAAAGTGTGGGGTCTCTCTGCCGCTCACACGTGCTCCATTTGTCTGAAGCTGCCAGGCTGTTGTGCTAAGGAATGTTGTAAAGATGATTGGTGATTCCATACCATTTGTTTATTTTGAATTTTATTTTGTTATTTTAAAAAATTTTTGGGGGGGACACCTGGGTGGCTCAGTCAGTTAAGCATCTGCCTTCAGCTCAGGTCATGATCCCAGAGTCCCAGGATCAAGCCTCGCATCAGGCTCCCTGCTCAGCGGAGAGTCTGCTTCTCCCTCTGCCCCTCACTTTGCTTGTGCTCACTCTCTCTCTCTCACTCTCTCTCTCAAATAAATAAATAAAATATTTTTTAAAAAATAAATAAAAAATTAAAAAAAATTTTAAGTAATCTCTACACCCAGCGTGGGACTTGAACTCACAACCCCAAGATTAAGAGTTGCACACTCGGAACACCTCGGTGGCACAGTTGGTTGAGCGTCCGACTCTTGGTTTCAGGATCGAGTCCTGCATCATGCTCCCCACTCAGCGAGAAGTCTGCTTCTCTTACTCCCTCTGCCCCCGCCCATGCACGCTTGCGTGCTGCCTCTCTCTCAAAAATAAATGAATAAATCTTTAAAATGAATAAATATTGTTTTTAAAGTTGCACACTCTACCGAGTTTCATCTTATTTTTATTTTTTATTTATTTTTAAAGATTTTATTTATGTGAGCAGGAGGAGAGAACATGAGCAGGGGCAGAGAGAAAGGGAGAAGCAGACTCCCCACTGAGCTGGGAGACTGACGGGGGCCTCAGTCCCAGGACCCTGGGATCATGACCTGAGCTGAAAGCAGACGCTTAACCGACTGAGCCACCCAGGCGCCCCTATTTTGAATTTTAAATGGGCTTCCTTTGCCCAGTAGTTCTAGGATGCCAGTAGAACTCCCTACAGAATACAATGAATTTTAAAAATGTTTTAAGTGTTTGTTTTTAAAACCTTAGAAAGGATAGTCAGAATTCATCTTTCAGCACTAGTCCTTTATCATATAGAGTTTTCCATAGACGTAAAAAGAGCTACTTGTTAAAAAATTAATGGTAGGTTCTAGATTGACTTGGTTGTACTTGGTTGTTATGGCCATGGAAGAAGTATGTTACCAAATAGATGAGTCCTGCTTTGAAAGGGAAACAGAAGTTTGGGGCTGATGGGTAGAAGAGAGTTGTTTTGAGAGTAAGCCCCTGAGTCTCCTCCTCCTGTTTTCCCAGCCTCTCTAAGTAAGAAGGGATTAGTTGATCAGATGCAGAAAACACCTGACAGGCTGACTTAGTTTGTTTCTTTTCTGTGGTAAGGTTCACTGCTCTCTGTTGAACTGCAGGGGTCCCAGAGAACTCTGTTTGGGAAAGGGTGGTGATCCTGAACCCCAGGAAGGTGCCTCTGCTACAGCCGAGCCAGAATGTCGCTACTCTAAGGCCTCGTTTCTGAACTATAGTCTGAGGAGCCCCAGGGGTTCTAAGGCCCCTTCAGGGGTGAATGTTACAGTATTGGTTGGGGATAGGGAAGAAGTGTCTCCTTGAGCCCCAGTCCACTTGAACCACACCTGCTCTAAAAGCTACGTTTCTACGGAAGCCACCCAGGGACACCCAGGGTTTTCCTTCCCAGCCTGTTGGCAGAATAGACAATTGAATGTTTTCTCTCATATTCTGTGATGTGGACTCAGAATTGTCTCAAATGGTAGGAAACTTGCTGTACATTCCCTCTACATCAGTTGCAGGGAGAGCAGATCCCTCATTAAGATCCCATTTTGGCTTTCCAGGTAAATAAGAACGACATCCGGAAGAAGGTGAGGCGCCTAATGGGAAAGTCCCATATTGGGCTTGTGTACAGCCAGCAAATCAACGAAGTGCTTGATCAGCTAGCGAACCTGGTAAGCATGTTGCGCCGTCCCCTAGGCTCCCCTCACACTGCACTTGTCGCCTCCCAGGCTGGGGCCTTGTCACCTAATGCAGAGGCTTCCCCGTGGGTCATTGCTTGGCCTGTATATCTTCAAGACCCCCAGTTTTGAAAATAGGGCTGGGGCGCCTGGGTAGCGCAGTCGTTAAGCGTCTGCCTTCGGCTCAGGGCGTGATCCCGGCGTTCCGGGATTGAGTCCCACATCGGGCTCCTCCGCTGGGAGCCTGCTTCTTCCTCTCCCACTCCCCTGCCGTGTTCCCTCTCTCGCTGGCTGTCTCTCTGTCACATAAATAAATAAAATCTTAAAAAAAAAAAATGAAAATAGGGCTTTGAGTCTAGATGAGGCTTTAGTCCTTCTGTTCTCTGATCGGATTCTCTGTATTAAAACCATCCTGCTACAGCTGTTTCAGCATGTGGTCTGTGGACTCCTAAGGATCCACGAGCTGGAAACTTTTCATAATAGTACTAAAATGTTTGCCTTTTTTTACTGGGTTGGCATTTGCACTGATTGTACAAAAGCAGTGATGGATAAAACTGCTGGTTATCTTCACCCGGTGAAGGCATTGGCGCTAAACCATGCTAGGAGCCATTGGCGTGCACTTGCTGTTTAAAATAGAGAAAGAAAATTAGTTGCACTTTTGAATATTCTTGATGAAAGCATTAAAATCACCAATTTTACTAAATCTGATAATTGATTATACATCTTTTTAATAATTTATGTGACCAAATGAGAAATATACAGGATGTATTTGTGCTGTAAACCAAAATAGGATGATTATTTCAAGGAAAAGCGATTTTAACAGTTTGAGTTGCAAGGTGAACTGTCAGTTTTGTCCATGGGACATCATTTTTACTTGGAAGAATGACTAACTGTGGTTATTCAGAGTTGGGTGTTTATTTGGCAGACTTTGAAGCTTCAAGCTTCCTGATGTTTAAAGGCTTTTGTAATGAGATTGATATTAATCAATGTGATTTTTTGATATTCTGTAATGAAATGGGCCAATATTTGGAAGAGCTGCATTACTCCTTAAACCAGTATTTTACAGAAGACCATTGTGTGGTGTTACAAATTCAAGTAGGAGTAAAGATCCACTCAAAATGCAAGGCAGACAGACAGATTTCATGTAACAAAGTACAAAATGTTCATTGATAGGTTTTCAGACTTCATATTGTTGCAACAAACTATCAGAAACTTACTTCTCAGATTTTGGTATAATTACCAAAGAAAAATACGCATATTTATCTGGAAAAGCTATTAAAATACTCCTCCCTTTTCCAAATACGTATCTGTGAGACCAGATTTTCTTTATATACCTTCCAAAGCAACATAATACAATGAATTGAATGCAGAAGCAGGTATGAAGAATCCAACTATTTTTTAAAGACTAACATGTGAAAAAATGTAAAACAGTGCCAGTCTTCTCATTTTTTTGTTGTTTTGGGAAACATGTTATTAAAAAAATATTTATATTACCATGTAATTGGTGTATTATAAATGAATTATTAATTACTTTAAAATGAATTAATATTTAATTTTTTTCAGTTTTAATTTCTAATATGGTAAATATCTCTAACTATAATTCACATAAACCTAAGCTCTTGGGGGTCATGAATAATTTTTAAGAGGTATAAGAGTCCTAAGACCAAAAAGTTTGAGAACACAGGCCCTTGTGGCCTGTGGCCAGCAGATGGCACTGTGCTAAGTTAACTGATAGGATTTCAATAGCTGAAGTGGGGGGTGGGGGGCGGAATTCTTGGCCCAGAAAGCTCTGTGATAGAGATACGTGGATGTCCGTAACAGATCTCTCTTTTCTCAGAATGGACGTGATCTCTCTATCCGGTCCAGTGGCAGCCGGCACATGAAGAAGCAGACATTTGTGGTACATGCAGGGACAGACACAAATGGAGATATCTTCTTCATGGAGGTAAATGCTAGTTCATGCTAGTTGGTATGTCTCAAATGGACATTTGAGAGTCACAGGGAACTCCTAGACCTGATACCAGACTATTTCTCCCACTTAATCTCATTCATCTTCATGATCCATTTATCATTAAATTGTCAGATTCTTATGCAAATAATATAATAGATGATTCACCATCATTTCTTTTAAATATACGTTGAATGGATGATGTTGTCCCATTGTCCGTAAGTCAGGACAACTTAAAATGGTAGGCGTTGGGAAGTGTTGCTCTCTTTCTTATCCCTTTCCTCTCAATTTCCTATCCCCCTCACCCCTTCCTCCCATAGGTAACCACCTCTATTGGTTTCCTTTGTATCTTCCAGTGGTATTTTATACAAACATGATAAAATATGAACATAAGTTCTTTTTCTTTTTTTCTACAGAAAAAAAGGTAGCACGTCATGACCACTGATCTGTATCTTGTTTTTCTCATTGAACATATCCTGGAGATCTCTATGTCAGTACAAAAAGAGGGTTCTCATGTTTCTTTAGTTGAAGAAGAGTTGACGTACAATGTTATATTAGTTTGAAGTGTATAGCGTAGTGATTCAACAATTCTCTACATTATGCAGGGCTCACCATGATAAGTGTGGTCGCCTTCTGTCACCAGACATCATTATGATGTCATTCACTGTATTTCCTCTGGCTCTCATCCCTTTTACAACTGCACAGTGCTCCGTGGTGTGGCTGTGCCGTAGTTGACTCAGTCAGTGTCTAGGTGCCCTTGGTTTTCTTCCCCATTTGTGCTGTTGCGAACAGGCTGCCGTGCGTGGGGCTGCATCTGCTTCCCTGCGTACACGCACAGACTCTGTAAGCGCTCCCAGGTGCTGTCATGCTCCAAAGAAAAAATACATTGATAACTTTGGCTGATGGGACTCTGAAGTGTCTCTTAGCATATAATGGTTCCCCTCCCACTTTGCCATTTATTTCATTGACGAAGTATGCCCCACGGAGTATCTCACATTCTAGACTTTTTGCTGTTTGCGTCTCTTTGATGTTAACATGTCTCTCTACCACTTGTATTTTTGATAAACTAGTAGTTCAGTCTGGGGGTTTGATGAGTTTCAGATTCAGTATTTTGACAAGAACGCTTCGTGGGTGGTGCTGTGTCTTGCCTGTTGCCCCATATGGCCACCTCTCTCTCTCCAGTGATCACTGGGTTTAGATGTGGGCAGTCTGAGCTGTTCCCTGTGAAGTTCCTCATCAGTCCTTTGAGTTTGCCGTGGGGTTTTTTTGCCATGCAGAGTTTTTTTACTTTTTTTTTTTTAATCCTCCCTCCGGCCCTTGGCAGAATCTTTTTACTTTTATATAGTTCAATTAATTAGTCTTTTTTTTTTAAATAGCTTCTAGATTTTGAGTTATAAGTAGAAAAATCCTTCCTTATTCCAGAATTGTAAAGGAAATTGGCTATGATTTCTTTATTGCTGTATTTTTAATTCTAAAATGAATCTCTTCTACATAATTGTAGGAACCAAGTACAACTCCTATATAAAGTAGTAAAATTAAATAATTTTACAAGTATTCTGTTTCCTTTTGGTTTAGTTGAGTTTGATTTTTACATCCACAGCTTTTTAAACCAGTGGTTTATCAAACATGGGGTGGGGGTTCTTCCCCGAAGCAGAAACATGTGTGTTGGTGTAGCTGCGAAGAGAGTCATGTTCATGTCACTATAAAGTTCTAGAATTTGGCTAGGTGTCTCCTCGAGCTGAGGGCTGACTTAGGACATCTGCACCACAAAGAGGTGGCGGGTGATCCTCACCCTTTCCTTTTCCATTTTAAAAAATAAATCCAGAAGATTCCTTGAAGTATAGCACTACTCTCACCACCATCCAGGGGAGCCTCATACGAAGTCCCTGGAGTTTGGGTGGATCCACCACCTCGTAGCTACCTCTCCCTTAAAGCGCCAAATAAGACCGTACCTCACTCACCCTGTTTGCCACACTCACTACGCTTAGCCTGACGTCGCCTTTCTCGTCTCTGCACAGCCTGCTGGCTGCAGGAGCGCTGGGAGAGCGATTGCAAAGACCTTTAAAAATCTTCTTTATTACTTTTTTTTTTTTTTTTAATTACAGAGGTAGACGGGGTGCCTGGGTGGCTCAGTTGAGTCTGACTCTTGATTTCAGCTCAGGTCATGATCTCAGGGTCCTGAGTTCGAGCCCTGCATTGGGCTCTGCACACTGGGCATGGAGCCTGCTTAAGATTCTCCCTCTCCCTCTGCCCCTCCCTGTTTGTGCACGCATGCGTGCTCTCTCGAAAAAAAAAATAATAAAAAATTACAGAAGTAGAACACTATATGTAAAAGTTTCAAACTCTATAGAAGTAAATGAAATAAAAAGTATAAGTTTCCCTTCACTTCCTTCCAATGCTATGTCTCAGAGGCAACCACCGTTAAAGAGATTGGTGTGATTTTTGAAAATGCGTATTTTTATAAATACAATTTACTTATATGTAATTTTGTTTCAGTGTTAACGAAAGTGGTATCAAACTACAAATATTGTTATATAATTTGATTTTTTTCATTTAATTTATGACGCACGTCTTTCCATGTCTACATATTATCTAAATCTGTCTCTGGTTTTTCTTTTTTCTTTTTTTGTTTTGTTTTGTTTTTGTTAAGTAAGCTTTATACCCAATGTGGGGCTCGAACTCACAACCCTGAGCTCAAGAGTTGCATGCTTCACCAACTGAGCCAGCCAGACACCCCGTCTTTGTTTTTTATTTATTTATTTTTTTTTTTATTTTTTATTTTTTTAAAGATTTTATTTATTTATTCTACAGAGATAGAGACAGCCAGCGAGAGAGGGAACACAAGCAGGGGGAGTGGGAGAGGAAGAGCAGGCTCCCAGCAGAGGAGCCCGATGTGGGGCTCGATCCCATAACGCCGGGATCACGCCCTGAGCCGAAGGCAGGCGCTTAACCGCTGTGCCACCCAGGCGCCCCCCCCCGTCTTTGTTTTTTAAATGGATGACTAATTTTGTTTTGTTTTGTTTTTTTAGCCATTAGGTGTTAGATGGTTGTATACCATAAGTTATTCAACTAGTCCCTCCCACTTTTTAAAAAAATACTGCTTCATTGAGTATACTTGGCCATATGTCTTTGCACACTCACATGAGAATTTCTTTTTTTTTAAGATTTATTTTTCTATTTTGAGAGAGAGCAGTGTGTGCAAGCGTGCACTGGGGGAGGGGCAGAGGGAAAGAATCTTCAGGCATCTCCCGCTGAGTGCAGAGCCCTTCTCGGGGCTCAGTCCCACGACCCACGAGCTCATGACCTGAGCCAAAACCAGAAGTCGGACGCTCAACAGGTGCCCCTCGCATGAGAATTTCTATAGGCTAGATTCTTAGTGTGAAATTTCGGGATCAAGCTTATATAGATTTAAAGTTTTTATAGATTCTGCCAAATGCCATCCCAAAGACTGTAGCAGTTTATATCTCCCCCAGCAGCAGAGGCGAGTATGGTACGTTATTACTGTCATCTCTCTAGCCTAGAAATCATGTGTTTTAAATACCTGTCCTTTCCTCTCCTTGCCATGGTGTTCTTAAAAGATTATGGAAAGTGGGGGTAGTAGTTTTCATTTTTCAAAAACTAGAGTCAGACTTGGGCTGGAATTCTGAGTTCTGCTCAGCTGCTTTATGACCTTGTTCTCCGTAAGGCTTTTAGAACCACAATAACTCTTATTTTTTTTAAGATTTTATTTATTCGACAGAGATAGAGACAGCCAGCGAGAGAGGGAACACAAGCAGGAGGAGTGGGAGAGGAAGAAGCAGGCTCATAGCGGAGGAGCCTGATGTGGGGCTCGATCCCATAACGCCGGGATCACGCCCTGAGCCGAAGGCAGACGCTTAACCACTGTGCCACCCAGGCGCCCCAGAACCACAATAACTCTTAGGTCGTAGATTAACCCTGGTAGTCTCGTGTGTTCCTTTTTCGTTCACTTCATATTTATGGAGCACGTAGTATATGCCAAGGTGCGCTGGGTATGTGGTTATAGCAGTGACTAAGGGAGACACGGTCTCGGTTGCCCTTATGGGGTTGACAGGCCCTTGGGGAAGTCAGCTTACGAAACAAAGTGTCATAAAGTATGATGAGCGTTATGAGAGAAGATGCGCAGGGGGCAGGCGGTAGGAGAGCACATAGCAGAAGGTCTCGGAGATGTGGATGACTCCTCAGAAGTGACCTTTGAGGGGCACCTGGGTGGCTCAGTCGTTGAGTGTCTGCCTTCGGCTCAGGGCGTGATCCCGGAGTCCTGGGATCGAGCCCCGCATCGGGCTCCTCCGCTGGGAGCCTGCTTCTCCCTCTCCCACTCCCCCTGCTTGTGTTCCCTCTCTCGCTGGCTGTCTCTCTGTCAAATAAATAAATAAAATCTTAAAAAAAAAAAAAGTGACCTTTGAGCTTAGACTTGAAAGAAGTATAAATTAATGACTAGAGTGGAGGAAAGGGAGAGTTCCGGGGTATTTGAGGTGAAACAGACTCAGTGATGTAGTGAGAGGGAAAAGAAGGAGTCTCGCATCACTCCTTCATTTCTGGCTTGGGCAGCTGGGTGAATGGCGATACCATTTACTCAACTATGGGACTCAGAAGGAGGATCTGCCCCGGAGGACATGCTGACTTCAGATTTGGACATGATGAGATCAGAGCACTGCCATGAGCCATCCAGATAGAGAGAGGTTCAGGAGCTCAGGACAATGGGTCTTGTATGGAGAAAGACTTGAGAATCATCAATGGGGTCATAATATCCTTGTTACATTTTTTATATTATAATTATAGTGTTGTTACAGCATCTAATTCTAGGGTACTTCCTATGTGCCCGGCTTTGTCCTAAGAATTCTTTGCACATTGACTTATTTAATCTGCACATGAGCATATGTAGATGCAGTCCACCTTGTTCAAAGTGACACAGCTAAGTAATGGGACAGCTAGAAACCTAACATAGTCTGATCTTAAGAGGGAGAATATTGAACAAGAAGAGAATGGGAAGGGGGCACCTGGGTGGCTCAGTCAGTTGAGTGTCTGACTCTTGATTTTGGCTCAGGTCATGATCTCAGGGTCATGAGATGGAGCCCCACATCGGGCTCCACACCAGACGTGAAGCCTGCTTACGATCCTCTCTCCCCTCCTCCCTCTGCCCTTTCCCGCCCCCCACTCAAGCTCACTTGCCTGCGAACACAGGCTTACTCTCTAAATAGTTAAGTAAGTAAGTAAATAAATAAATAAATTAAAAGGACTTATAGTTTTAAAAAGAGAATGTGAAGGAGGAGTTTGCCTTTTAATTTATATCACCCTGTATTATATATTTTTTGCAATAAGCATTGCCCATGTGTCACTTAGGTGATGAATTATTTAAAAGATTTATGCAGAACTAGGGCTGAGCCAGCATTAGAAAATGCATTGGTTCCATTTTTTTCTCCTTGGTTAAGCCTGCCATAATCCCCTGCCCTTGCGCTCATCCACAGAGATGATTCCTAAGGTTGGCACATGGCGTGAGTCACCCTCTTATGTCTAGAGCATGTAAGAGGTGATAGACGCTGGTTGAAGTGAGAGTAGAAACACTGATTGTGCGTCTTTCCCTGCTCGCAGCTCCTCTCAGTGATTCCTTTTCTTGCAGTAAACCTCCTAGTGGACAGTAGGTCCAGCAGGTCAGTGTTTGTGTCCCCAGCAAAGGAAGACGGTGAGCATGAGCGGAGAAGCTGGCCACGGGGAGCCTCCCAGGACCGGCTGCCCCATCCTTTCCGCCTGGGAGACAGGGTAGCGTGGCCTGGGCTGACGGAGACGCAGCGACAAGAACCGCTGAAGCGCTCCGTGCCCTCCTGCAGGTGTGCGATGACTGCGTGGTGTTACGTAGCAACATCGGGACGGTGTACGAGCGCTGGTGGTATGAGAAGCTCATCAATATGACCTACTGCCCCAAGACCAAGGTGTTGTGCCTGTGGCGTCGAAACGGCTCGGAGACCCAGCTCAACAAGTTCTATACTAAGAAGGTACCCAGGAGCTCTGCCGGGCGGAGGGTGGGTGTTGAGGGCAAAGTGTTGAGTTTCTTGCGAGGAAGTTAGAATTCCACAGTCCATGTCGAGAGCCCCACTTTGGCCTCCGGCGGTTGTGTGGGACACATAAAGCTGTCCGGTGCCCCGGCATCGGCCCCGGCGCTTGGCAGCGGGTGGAGAGCCGAGCAGGGGGACCCTGGAAGGCTTGGATGACAGGACAGCTCTCTCCCCGGTGCTGCAGTGTCGGGAGCTGTACTACTGTGTGAAGGACAGCATGGAGCGAGCCGCTGCCCGACAGCAGAGCATCAAACCCGGTGAGAAGGGACGGACTCCCCGAGCCAGGCCTTCTGTTTGTTTCCATCCGTCCTCTGAGTGTCAGAGGCCTGACAAGGAGGTCAGGCACGGGGTTCCCCACCTCCCCCATTAGCTGATGACCTCCTCCCCCACCACAGGCCCTGAACTAGGTGGCGAGTTCCCAGTGCAGGACATGAAGACTGGTGAGGGTGGCTTGCTGCAGGTCACCCTAGAAGGGATCAGTCTCAAGTTCATGCACAACCAGGTAGGTGTGAGCGGCAGCACCGGCCGCCTGGCCCTGTTGTTCCGTCCCACCTGCAGTCAGGCTCGGTCTCCGGGTCCCGGTGCTTTCCCAGTGAGCCTGCGGGCCTAGTGGGAGGATGGGAGCAGCTGGACCAGAGAGAGAAGTCGGGGGGGCACAGTGCGTTGGCGAAGGTGCAGTGGGGAGCCTCTCTGGGAGGCGGGGAAAGAGAGGGAGCCTCAGTGGCTAGGCTGCCTCCGTCCATTAGACTCAGCACAGTGTGAGTGGGAGCGTCTCACTTGGCCCTTCTTCGCACAGTGTCTGCCTTCCCCTCTTCCCAGGGTGTGCTTCTGCTTGGTGGTTTTGCTTTGAGAGTCTAGACCAGCTGATCTCCTCGCGTGTTTCCGGTGTGCGTGAAGCTTGTGTGCGTGTGCGTCTGCGTGTGTGTGTGTGTGTGTGTGTGTGTGTCTGTCCTATCTAGAGTATGTGTGTTTATTTGCCTGTTTTTCCTGCTGATTCTTCTTCCTATTCTTTTCATCCCTCTGAGTGTCCCCACTCTGTCCCCTGCCCCACAGGCCCCATCCCCTTCTTTTGACTGGGGAGCCCTTCAGAATACATCCTTCTCTCACTGTGATTCCACCAGAGGAGCTGACTTTTTTTTTCTCTTGGTCTTTTAACACAGTGTTACTTTTCCTCTCAGTGGACATTCCTTAAGCTAATTCCTTTCTGAGGCCAGCGCATCATCTCAGGTCCGTTCCCAGTTCTGACTCTTCACACAAGTGCCTTCCCTACCCTCCCCTGACGTCCTGGTTCCTCTCCTTGAGGCTGTGAGCCAGGTCTGAATGTGTGAGCGCCACAGCCCCGGGCCAGGCAGCAGACACTGAGGGGAGGTGACCCTCTGGACTCCGTGCCTCTCTTCCTCCCCTCGCCATTTTAGTTTCTTCTTTCAGGAACCTGACCAGGCAGCTTTGGTGTGATGGGAAACAGCTGCTCGGGCAGTGTATTTACTATCCGTGACTTTAATATATTAAATAGCATACTTGAGACCTTAGGGTCAGCCCAAGGAGAGGTTTACTGAAATACTTTTCTGGATCACGAAGGTGCCAGCACTTCTTGGGGAGCAGGCTTCTGACCGCCTTTTAGTGCCATGGCTCCCCCTGATGCCTCACCTTCCGAAGAGGAGATCTTGTTAAACAACAGCCAGCCCCCTTCTGGGTCCCCCTCTCTGGACAAACCCAGTGTCTGACCAGTCCACGGATTTGTACAAGCTGGTCGGTAGTTTAAGGCTTTGCCCTAGAAGACAGATCCTGCAGAGATGGGGAGTCAGGCCCCGACTGATCACAAGAGAATGGCCATGGGGTCCGTGTTCCACCACGAGCAGTCCGTTGGAGTTGAGGAAGCACTGGACCCGCTTGTGGAGTCCTGCAGGGTGGAGTAACAGACGGGTCTTTGGAGTCAGGATGTGCTTGGATTCAGAGCCCAGCTTCGTTACTCATGGGCAGATAAACTTTCTGATCCTGTGTCCTCCTCTATAAAACGAGGGTCGTACTGCACACTGGGCCACGTGGATGTGAGGATTGCAAATAGGATTCGTAGAACTCTCGTAGTTGCTCCTAAGCGATAGCCGTTATTCTCTCACCGTGTGCTTCTTGGGAGAGCCTGGATTTTGTTTCAAGGAAGATATGAACACCTCCCACCCCAAGGACAGTCCGAGGGGAGCTTTGCGCCCGTGCCAGCCCTCTGCGCCGGAGGACGATGCATGGAAGGGTGGAGAGCTGATGGGCTGAGCGGGGAGACCCCCGGGGCACCGTGTCCTCCAAGCGCTGCCCTGGGCAGAGGGTATGGGCGGGCAGCCCAGGACAGCAGAGGGGCCTTCGGGTTGGGTTTGACCATTAAAACTAACGCCTTCATTTCTCTCCCATGCTTTCTCCTCCGGCCAGGAGCGGAAGGTACATGCCCTTTCTGCTGTCTTCGCTTCTTAGCTCTTTTGAGTTGTGTGTGTGTGGATTCTCCGGCCCTCCCTCTGGGAACTAGGTCTTCTGTGCGGGGGCGGGGCTGTAGCTGGGAGAGCGGGCAGTTGTGGGGCAGGGGGAGAGCCTCTGGGCCTGACCCCGCCCTCCCTCCCTCTCTTGCAGGTTTTCATAGAGCTGAATCACATTAAAAAGTGCAATACAGTCCGAGGCGTCTTTGTCCTGGAGGAATTTGGTAATTACACTATTTTGCTCTTAGGTCTGGACTCACATGGCAGTAACTCAAACCTCGGCGCTCCAGAGGAGGGACTAGAGGCAGAGAGAAGAGCCACCTCTGCAGAGAGGTCAGGAGGCTTAGGAGTGATAGGGAAGAAAAGGGAACCCGCGATGAGCGAGGGGAAGGAGGAAGAAAGAAGAGCCAGACAGTGGCCTCTAGGGAATGGGTCCCAGAAGAGCAGATAGCCTTAGCCAGGGTTCGAGTTCGGAGACACTCCTGCGGAGGCTCAGTGAGCTGGCGCCACCTTCCCTTCTTGGCCAGCTGGTGGTCAGAAAGTTCTGGGGCAGAGCAGACAGGCAGTTTCCAAGCTCTGATGTGTTCATGTCACCTGCTGAGCTCCTCCCAGCAGCCCAGTGCTCCATCCGGCCACCCCAGTGCCATCCAGGTGTCCGCCTGGCCCCTGTGCTGGAGGAGGGGCGTGCGGTGGTCCAGGCAGCCTCATGCTAGAGGGCAGGAAGCCTAGTGGGCCTCAGAGGCAGGCAGGGCAGTCGTCGCTGGTCCCCGCAGCCAGGCGCTGATGCTGACTGGTGGCCCTGACGCTGACCGGTGGCATAGTGGGTTCTCACCCCGGGGCTTTGAGTTCCTGCTGTGTCTGTGCTTCATTCTTTTGTGCCCCTCATCGCTGCTATGAAAACCTTCGTTCTCCAGCAGGTAAAGTGACCTCGGCTCGTGCTGCCTCCCCCCAGGCCCCGCCTGGGCCCTGCCGCGGGTGGGATGGGCTCCCTTCAACCAGACCAGCTGCTCACATTGCCAGTTTGTCTCATCCCTTTTCTCCCCACCCTCTTCCTCCCAGCCTCCCCCCCCCTACTCGTGCTGGCTCACTGGTTCTGAGTTTTCTCCCCTGTGTGCTCCCTTCTCTCTTCTGCCAGAGAGATATTTGGGGGAATCTTTCAACTCAGGAGAAGGACCTGGGCTTCTTGCTCTGCCTATGATGAGTTTATTCCCTGTTAACCCTGGGTCCCCCGAATTCTACCTCCCAGGGTCAGAAGAAGGTGTGGCCAACTCTCATCCTACCTTTTCTGGCCCCCAGGGGGATGCCACACCCCTCTGCTCCCATCTCCAGGGGCCATCAGGATGGCTGAGCCCCGGGGGGCCTTCCTCCTTCCTCTGGCCAAGCAGAACCCCTGCATGGCTGGAGCAGGGGTGACTTAGTCTTGCATTCCGGGCTGTGGACATGTGTGTATTTTGCCTGATGCTCCCTGTCACCTCCCTCCCCGGGTGCTGTACTCGCCTGTCTTCTGCTCGGTGTGTCTGCTCCAGAGCCCTCTGACGCTCTCCCTCACACAGGCAGGCCTGGGCCTCTCCTGCCACTCAGGGAAGGAAGCTTACAAGTCTGCTGGGTTTTAGTATCATGCCACTTCTTCATCCAGCCTAAGGACCCTCTGCGTAGGGGCTGGGAGTACAGGGAACCATGCTTAACATGAACAGAGTGTCGGGCTGGTGACAGGGATGAGTTCTCGGGCATCTCAGCAAGGTGAGGCGCAGGCTAGAGACAACTCTCTTCACCCGACCAACATGAGGGGACGCCCCACCGCAGCTCCTCGGGGCCCTGGACAGTAGCAGCGAGCAGGCCGGTGAAAGGCCCGCCCGCGCCCATGCTGAGGCTCTCACAGAAGCGGCTAGTGTCGCAGCCATCGAGCAGGGAGCCACAACAGACCCCACAGGTCTGGCTGAGGAGTCTGGGGCAGTGTCCTCTCGTCCAGCAGTGGCTGGGCAGGAGCTGTCAGAGCGTAAGCTGCTGCAGCCACTGGGACAGGCTACCGTGGGGAAGGGGACCCCGGTGCCGGGCGCTGCCGCCTGGGGGAGCCTGGCACTATCGCTCTTAGTTTTGAACTTTCTGTTTTGTCTCTTGCCCGTCCGGTTTTAGTTCCTGAAATTAAAGAAGTGGTGAGCCACAAGTACAAGACACCAATGGTGAGTGTGGCACCCAGCCCCGGCAGGCCCGTCTGCGCAGGCTCCCCGGGGACCTTCACACCGGCGCGGGGCGGGCTCTCTGAGAGCATGGGGTCAGGCGGACTAGGGATGATTGGAGAGCTGAGTGTGGTCTAGATGCCACAGATTCAACTGAAGCCGAAATGAGTCTTCAGCCCTGGGAGAGACACACACACACAGATCCCCTGTCCCACCAGCCAGCTGTGAGGCCTGAGCCCCTCCCGAGGGCAGAGTTTCCTGCTGGGCAGATCTCCCCTCGGAGATGTTGGACTCTCAGGAATCTGATCCGTCTGGTTTTTCTCTCCCCTCTAGGCCCATGAGATCTGCTACTCTGTGTTGTGTCTCTTCTCGTATGTGGCTGCAGTTCATAGCAGTGAGGAAGATCTCAGGACCCCACCCCGGCCCGTCTCGAGCTGATGGGAGGGGTTAAGAGCCCCCCAGTGGAGAGGATGCCCTTGCGTCTTCTGTTCTCAAGGGCACGACGCTGCGTATGTGTTCTCTGCAAGCCCCTCGCCTTGGCTTAGTTGGTTCACAGTTGTGTGTCTCAGAGTGTCTCAGTGTCTGTCACAGGGCTCAGCCGGTTTCCTCCCCCTGCTCCCTCTCCACTCCCAGGAGACCAGCTCACTGTCCCCTCAGGACTCAAGAGTGATGTCTGTCTGTCTTTTGGGCCAGTGGCTTCTGAGAACTCTGAGTACAGTAGGAGCCCACCATTGCGTGTCCCAGAGACATTCGTGTTGTGGTTGCTCGTCCTTGGCACTTTGAGCCTCCAGTACAGGACTCTGGCTCTCCGTCCTCTGGGATCCGGTGTGACTGGGTGCTGGGCGAAGTTCCACTCGGTACAGAGGGAGGGAAGCTTGGGGCCTATCCTCTCAGATGAGGGGTGGGCAGGGAGAGGCAGGGAGAGTCACGGGCAGCAGGGTGAGTGGCAGCCTCCCTCCTTCCTTATGCATTTCCCAGGCTGGTAGCTGCTGCCCGCCGCGGCCCCCACCACTGCCATGGGGCAGCGCCGAGGGGCTTCTCTTTGCTGAGCAGCAATTTCCCTAAGGTCTGCTTGCCTTTGGCATGAGAGAGCAAAGTGGTTGGGCTGGGAGAGTCCCGGAGACCACTGGCTACTGTGCGCAGGAAGCAGGGTGAGGTGGGGCAGGGCCAGGTTCAGTATACGCGGTCAGTGTCTGCAGGCAGTATCTCCGGGCACTGGGTGCCAGAAGGGAGAGATGGCCTTGGCCTGGGAGTGGGCAAGAGATGATTGTACATAGTTCAGCTCTACATTATTTATAGAAAATGTACAGATGTGTGAATGTGAAATAAACGTCCTTAACTCTCCTTGGGCTCCTAACTGCCTTGTATTTAACGATGCCTCCTCTCCACCCAGGCCTGAGGAAGGCTGTCCCCGGACTCGACCAAGGCACCTCAGGCCTAGAAGGAGAGAGATGAGATCATGCCCATCTGAGTCCCGGCATGCTGAACCCCCAGCCTCCCACCCACTGACCCAGCAGGGCCCCTCACCTGGCTTCCTGGGCTCCCAGGGAGAGGTTAGGGGAGGGACTTCCTGCCTTCTGCCCCCTAGCCCTGCAGGGGGCTGCTGTGCTAAGAACTGGCCACCAGAGGAAGCAGCCAGACCCAGCTAAGACACCTGAGCAGAGAGGCATGTAGCAGTGAAGGAAAAACCAAGGCTTCCCTTGCCCCTCACGGGCATGGTCCAGAGAGGGGCTGTGAGCTCTTGGCCAGCAGTGCCTTGGGTTGGGGAGAACTCCGACAGAAGCAACCCTGGGACCAGCCTTCCTGAAATTTTTTTTTCTGTGCCATGGGGAAACCTCAGGCACTCCCTAGGCAAGAAAAACCATCCGTGTTTTTGTTTTTTTCAAGAGAGCTGTGCAGGGTTGGAGGGCTCCATGCCCAGCACAGAGCCCCATGCAGGGCTTGATCTTACGACCCTGAGATCCTGACCTGAGCCCAAGTCAAGAGTCAGACACTTAACCAAGAGCCACCCACGCACCCCAAGACCATCCACATTCTGTTAGGGCACCTCTGAGACCTGTTGGCTTGCTCTTCCCAAAAGTAAAGTGATGACTGGATTTAGGCTCCCATGGGGGAAGGAAGAGCAGAGGAGGGCCCTGGTTCCCAATATCTTGTACTGGACAGGACCGCCCTCTCCTACTGGGAAACGGGTATGGAGGGGCCATGGGCTTGTTGCGCACTGGACCCCAAGGCAGCCTGGTGCATCTCCATTCCAGGCCTTATGGGCACAGACCCACGCTGAAGTTCGGCTCCGCCCCACATCCAGGCTGCTGTGGGCACAGGTTACCAGGACAAAGACCGTACAGGGGACACAGGACCAGGCGAGAGAGCCTGGGGTTTCTGCTCTGTTGCTGATACACTTCCCTCCATCAGTGGCCCTCGCTTTCCTCATTGGAAGAGCATACGCAGTGGGGGAAGACTGAGGGTTCTTCTAGTGTTTTATGAATTTAGGATTCCACTCTCAGCCTCCTTTAACCCACCTGGGAGACAGAATACCTGCCTCGGAAGGGCAAGTACATTTCTGTGTGCTTTTTGTGAAAACAAACCCACCGGACAAGAAGAGCCAGCTCTCTGTGACTGCACTCATCTTTTATTGCCCCTACACATTGAGAAGATGTGGCAGGCCAGGAAGGTCTGTCCCCAGCCACCATTTCCTGAGCCCACCAACTTCTTCTCCCAAAGACCTGAGAGCTTCCAGGGGGAGCTCGGACGGTTCTGTCTATGCAGAGCGCCAAGCCTGCTCATCTGAACGGCGCTGCCCTACTCATGCTTCCCCCAGCCCAGCCCCCGCATACACGCTTGCACACACCCATCCAACAGCGGGAAGGCGGCTCGTCCAGCGTCCTTCCAGGCTCCCGGGACCCGGGCCGGCATCCTGCGGCACCTGTAACACAGGTTCCCTTGTGAATGCGCTGGACCGAAACCCTGTGAAGAGTTACCTGCACCTCCGTTTCCTGATGGCTGCCCCCAAACCAAAGGCCAGGGCTCGGACTCTGACACGAGCCATGGGCGTCGGGATGGCTTGGAGTACGTACCTGGCCATCTCCGGGGAGCCAGCCAGGTCACTGAGGCACTGCAGGGGAGAAGGAGGCCATGCCACATGTGTGTTTCCCCTCCCAGTGCCTTGCATGTCCCCCCAGCCTCCTGGGAGGCCGAGGAGGCAGCTGTGGCAGCAGAGCCCAGAAGCCAGTACCCACATTCGACACGACAGGCTCATTGCTTTTTCAGCCAGAGCAGCTGCGTGGGCCAGGCCAGCAGAGTCCCGGCTGCTTCCCTGCCTTCTCCACCACCCCGGGTCCCATGGGCTCCTCACCTCGTACTTCCAGGCGGCACTCACACTGTGCCTCGCCTTGTAAGTTGGTGGCCCTACAGACATAGATGCCCCCATCAAAGGGGCAGGGCTTTCTAATCTCCAGGGTCAACACTCCCTGCTTGCTGAACATGCGGAAGCGGGCATCTGCCCTCAGATCCAGGCCGTTCTTGAACCAGGAAATCTTGGGCTGTAGATCAGGTAATGGGAGGAAGGGAGACCATCTCAGGTGGACAAGAGACCTCATGGGAACCTGTTTCTATTCTAGTGGCTCCCACTGGAGTCCACACGATGCCCAAGCAGGGAATGAACAGGGAGCCCATGGAGACGGCCAAGGCCCTCTTCAGGGAGAGGAGCCTGGCCCTGAGCCCCCGAGGGAAAGAACGCAGGGAGAGGCTGGGGAGAGGCCCGATGGAGGTTGGAGGCTCTGAACCCTGCCTCCTCAGTCTGCCTGGCCCAGGGCCCCAAGCTCTCTACCTTAGGGCTACCCCGGACAGCACAGCAGAGGGTAGCATTGTAGCCAGCGATGACTGAGCGGTTCACCAGGGGGCGGGTGAAGCTCGGGGCCTCAGAGAAGTCCAGGGCTTTATAGTTGGGTGGCTCATACGTGATGCCTGTTGGTGATAGGACTTTGTACCAAGAGTGCCACCCCACGCTAGGTCCCCTCCCTGCTCCCACCGCCTCCCTGCCCCATCTCCTCCTGGGGGTGAGAGTAAAGGTACAGCACCTGGTTTGGGGATAAAGACCGGCTCCTTGGTGGTGGCGGCTTTGTCACTGGGTCCCACCATGTTATGGCTGAAGACCCGGAAGTAGTAGCCATTGCCAATGATGAGCTCTGACACCACGCAGTGAGTGCGGCGGTAATGCTCCAAGACCGTGAACCACTCCTGGGGGTGTGGAGGAAAGGGAGGCTCTCTGGGGGCTGGGCCTACTATCTGCCCGGGGCAGCCCTGGTGTCTGCACCCCAACTGCGGAGGGAACTAGGTCAGAGAGGGAGGATGAGCCAGGCCCATTCTAAAGACAGGGGAGGGAGCTGGGGCCAGGTCTGCCTAGCCCTAGGGAGGGTGTATATGGGGGCCCAGAACGCCAGGCTCACCATGGTCTTCTTGTCGGCTTTCTGTACTGTGTAACCCCAGATCTCTGTGTTGCCATCATCTTGGGGTGCCTTCCACTCCAGAGCCACGTTGAAACCCCATGCTTCAATGACCCGAATATCCTGGGGAGGGCTTGGCTTGTCTGCAGGAGAGAGCCCCACTTGAACGTGCCTCCCCTGACAGCCTGACCTGGCCCGCCACCCTCTGCAGGGGCTCCAGGCATCCCAGAGGAGGGGCCCCCGTGCCACGCACCCACGATCTGCAGGACCAGCGTGGCCTTGTCCTCCATGTTCTCAATTCGCAGCATCACCTGGTAGGTGCCAGAGTGGGCACGGCGAGCAGCACGGATGAACAGGATGGTGTCCGTGGGGCTGTTGCGGATGCTCACCTCCTCGCCTGCCAGGGGCTGCCCTTCTTTGGTCCAGGTCACCTGAGGCCGGGGCTTGCCCTGTGGGGAGGGACAGCTCACCCCCGAGCCTGGTACGACTGGGTGGCATTTCAGGGTCTGGTCAGCCCCAAGACACATCTCCCCGCTAAGCACAGATGACACACTGGGGGACAGGGAGGGTGGCCAGCCCTACCTGGAAAGGAATGAGGAGGTTCACGGGCTCCCCAACCTTTCTCTGGATGGTCTGGCGTAGGTGCCTGGGCAACTGGAGCCGTGGCCGCTCTGTGGGTGCCAAGTGGGCAGCTCAGCAAGGGGAAGCTCCGCCCCAAGGAGCTCCAGAGCTCCTCCCCTCCAGAGGCGGGGCCAAAGGCTGGGGCTAAGGAAAATGCCCCTCCCTTAGCTCCCCCAGCCCCAGCCCCAGATGGTCTACAAAATCCCACCCCTGCCTCATCACACCGCTCTAAGAGACAGGGATCAGAGACGGTGAGCAACTAGTTCGAGGTCACACAGCTAGCAAGTCACAGGCCAGGATGCAAATGTAGGGTTTGGTCTCTACCCTATCCCCCAGGCTGTTTCCACCCCAGTCTGCTGCCTCCTTCCACTTTGAGAACTAATCTTTACATGATTGATCCTTTGCTGGGAATAGAAGAACGGGAAGTGGATCCCAGATGGGCCAATCTGATGCCGAGTCATGAGCACAGAGACAATACCTGTTGAACTGAGAGGCTCATAGAACAGAGCTGAAAGACAACGGTGTGATGACCTACATGTTCCCCTTCCCAGAACCCTGTCCCAGAAAACCACAGGGAGCCCAATATTTGCCCTGGCCACGGGGCATGAATAAAGGCTCCAACCCTCCTGTCCCTGCACAGTGTTAGTCCCTCTTTGCAGCACGGCCTCCCTGGATGTCCCCACTTCCACTGACCCCAAGGGCCCGGGTGTCAGGGGTAGGTCTGTCCTGTGACTGCACAAGGGCCACTCACGCAGTATCTCCTGCACCGTCACAGGCTCCTTGGTGGTGACGGGGGCTCCAGGCCCTGCCATGTTGTGGGCGCGCACACGGAAGAGCATCTGCGCCCCAGTGGGCAGGTCCTTCACCAGCATGGAGGTGCGCTCCATCAGCGCCGGCAGGGCAGCCACCCACTCCGAGCCTGGTCGGGGGACGCCCACGGGCAGCGTCAGCATCCACAGCCCGCCCCGCGGTCACCCTCCCGTGGCTGTCTGGGGCCCAGCAGGGTGACAGGTGCCTGGCCCGGAGGGTGGTTCAGAGGAGGGTGCCGGGTGAGGGCCCAGGGCCGGGCCGGGGCACTCACAGCCCTCCCGGCAGTACTCCACGCTATAGCCGTCCAGGCCTCCGGCTCCCACGCGCTCCGGCGGCCGCCACTTGAGGGAGACGGTGGTGTCGGTCACGTCCTCCACTGCCAGGTGGGTGGGCTCACTCGGGGGGCCTAGGCAGAGGGGGAGTCAGCGAGGGGTCCGAGTGGGCCTGCACCACCCGGCAAACCAAAGGCCATGACCCAGACCCTCAACCGGCCACGGGTCACACAGGGCCACTTTCCCTGTCATCTGGCTTCCAAGCCCTGTTGGAAATATTTCAGCTCCGTGAAAAGACGTGTCTCTAGATAGGTTTAAAAACAAACGAACCACAACAGCAATCACAGAAGAGAGCCCTAAATAGGAAAAGATGCCCGAAAGAACATGCTTACAAGGAGCCACTTCTGTCAGCCAACAGAAGAAATGCTATAAACGCAGCATTTAAGGAAAAACTAGCCTAAAACAGGGCATTTCCTGGTGCTGCATGGTTAGATGAGTTGACTAAGAGTTAAGCAAACTGGAAGTCAGTCCCTAAAGAGAGAGGCCTGGAGCCTTCTCCCCACGGGCACCCCCTCTCCTTGCTGCCATCTCCCCAAGCTGTGCCCAGTCCTGGGGCCAGAAGGGGGTGCCTCCCCTGCCACCGACAGCTGCCCCTCCCACTGTCACTTCCTGGTAGGGACAGCTTTCCTCACTGCCCCCTCAGCGTCCGTTCCACCCTCTCGGCCCCCCTGATACAGAGGAAGAAACAGAGGCTTCAGGGGAGGCCGTGACTCCGGATGGCCCTCTCCATCTCTAAGTCCAGTCCAGGGTCCTTCCCACGGCCCCAAGCCCCTTGGACCCCCAGACAGCCAGTGCCCTCACTCTGTCCCATATAGGACAAACCCTGGTTGAAGGGAGTGGGGGAGAGGGGACCATTAACATTATTGAGCACCTGCTGTATGCCATCCTAACAGCAGTTCCACAAAACAGATATTGTCATTATCCCCATTGTATAGATGTGGAAAGTGAGGCCTGAGAGGCACCAGCAGTCAGAGTGGTGTGAGTCTCGGCTCCACCCCTACCAGCTAGGTGACCTTGAGCAAGTCATTTAACTTCTGGGAACCCCACTTTCTTCATCTGTGAAATGAAGAGGATTATCCTCGACTGAAGTTTCAAGGGGACCATGATGTAAATGCCAGTGTGGTGGCCACCTGCAGAGCAGCCAGGGCCGGGGTGGGGCAGTGCCAGGCCAGGCAGCCTCACCAATCGGCATGAAGGGCTGGGAGGCAGGGCTGGGCCGGGACATGCCGATGGCGTTGACTGCGTAGACTCGCATCTCGTACACCACGCCCTCGATCATGCGCCGGGCCTCGTGGCTCAGCTCCCGCAGCAGGTCAAAGTTCAGCCTCATCCATCGGTAGCTCTTCTTCTTCTTGCGCTCCAAGATGTAGCCTGACGAAGGGAAGGCAGGAGCTCTGGTCTGGGGCCCAGTCACACCTGCACCCTGGCCCTCGGCTCTACGCCCGTGCCCTCCACTCACCCAGGACCGGCTGGCCACCATCGTAGGCAGGTGGCTCCCACTGCACCGTGCAGGAGTCCTCACCCACGTTACTGATCTTGGGGGCTGCAGGGGCATCTGGCACATCTGGGGGGGAGGGGGGACCCACATCAGCCCTGCGTGGGTCCTTCACCACCCCAACCAACAGCTAGAGCCCGCCTCCACCGCCCCACGGACATTTCTAGAATTCGGCTCTGATCATGTCACCAGCCTGTGACCAACGCTTTATGGTTCCCCGCTGCCCATATTCACCCCAGGCCCTAATCCCAATCCTCTCCACAGAGCTGAGAGCACGCCCTGTGACGTTTGTCCAATGACTGAACGAGTGAATGGATGGGCCCTCCCTGGTTACCCTCTGTCTTCCCCTCTTGGCCCTGGGCCAGCCAGCCTCACCGATGACCTTGACCGTGAGGTTGACCTGGTCCTCGCCCACGGGGTTCTTCACCGTGACAATGTAGACACCCTCATCTTCCTTCTCTGCCCCCTCGACAGTGAAGATGCTGCGGTCCTTGGTGGTCTCCACGCGGACCCGGCCCTCGGTCTCACACAGCAGCTGGGGGGAAAGGGGACCTTGGGGAGAAGGGCCCCAGTCGGACCCCACAGGCTTTGACAGCCTCTCCAATGGCCCGAGATAGGAAGAGAGCTCAGAGCAGCGTCCAGGGAGCCAACGCAGCCTGAGTGGAAACCACTCATGTGAGCCCTGGTCCAAAACCTCGATTTAGTGCCTGCTGGGGGCAAAGCACTGGGGCGAGGGTCTCGGGCTCTCGCTCTCGCTTTGTCTTGGAACCTCAGGCGATCCCCTATTCTCTCTGTGCCTCAGTTGTAGTATCTGCTGATGGGAATCACATGACCTTACAGAGCTGAGGATCCTGCAAGGCCTCAGGTGGACGGAGAAGCCGACTGCGCCTGGAGAAGCTGCCCTGAGTGGTGCCCAGGCAGCTGGTCTTACAGGGAAACCCACTCCCCGGTCGGGAAGGAGGACAAAGTGAAGGTCGGCTCGGGAAGACGGGAGCCAGAGAACATCCCAGTCAGGAGGGCCTCCCAGCAATGCGAAGGGGACTTGTGCCTGACTTTGAGGCATGAGGGTCCCACAGAGCGTGCGCAGGGCAGGAGCACAGCTGGCCAGACGTGGCGCCTTCACAGAGACCTCACTGAGGGGTGAGACCGTGTTGGCAGAAAATGACAGACGGCCAACGAGCTCGAGCCCACCATCAGCCTCACTCACCTTCCTGTCGAACACCCACTCGTCACTGTCACCTGCGTCCCCCGGGGCCTCAGGGGCTGGCCCTGCTGGGACCTTGTTTTTCTGGGAACAGAGCAGGAGGGAAGCAGGGGGGACGGGGGCTGACTCAGCCTGGGCGGAATCTCTGCCCAGAGGCCCCTCTGTCCCCCCTTTGCCCACCCCCACTCTGCTGCCCCCTTTGCCCACCTCCCAGCCAGCTGAGCGACTGCACTCCCAGCCAGTGACCAGCCGTAGGCCGTGCCCATTGGGGTGGGGAATAGGCGCCAACACCCGTTGGTCCCACGCACCCATTTGACAGATGGGCAAGTGGAGGGGGATCCACAGTACCTGTGTGATGGTCTTCTGCCAAATCACAGTGGGAGCAGGGTCCCCGGAGATAGGGACATCCAGGCGTAACTTGTTCCCAGCCACAACCACAATGGTGTCTGGCTTGCGGCCTGGGCAGTCCAGGTGGATCTTGGGAGGTTCTGGTGCGGGGGGAGGAGGGGAGATGGCATAGGTCAGAGAAAGGGGAAGGGGGAGAAACAGGAAGGAGCATGTGTCCCTGGTTGTGGTTTTTCAATCCCTCGGAGGTGCAATGTACACGCAATAAAATGCAGGATTTGAGCATACGGCTTGACAAGTTCTGACACTTGTGTAGTCTGAGCAACCAGCCCGCAGGCAAAATCGAACGATTCCATCCCCCCACCGGAAGTCCCCGGGGAGGCTGGTAACACCGGGTCGCCTCCTGTAGCATTTCTCACACTGTGTTTAGGGGGAACACCAATGTCCCGCCAGAAAAAAGAAAAAGAAGTTTCCATGGCCAAATCAAGTAGGAAACCCTGGATTAATCAAAGTTAAGCACATTTCTTTACCTTGGGACTTTCTAGAGCCTTTGACATGCTATCACGCCTTCTGAATCCGCAAGAGCTGGAGTAAGGGTTCAGGGTTTCCCAAACTTACTTTGCCGTGGAACCCTTTATAAATGGCATATCCTATTCAGTGAACTTAGTTTGGAAAGCACTGACCTAGAGCGGGCCTCAGCCGGGACTATTCTCCTGAAGTAAGGGTCCTAAAATGCCCAACAGATGTTTAATCTACAAGCAGGATGGGTACTTCTAAAAGCAGGAAAGATTTGGGGCGCCTGGGTTGCTCAGTCCACTAAGCATCCGACTCTTGATTTTGGCTCAGGTCATGATCTCATGGTTGTGAGATGGAGCCCCGAGTCGGGCTCTGCGCTGGCTGTGGAGCCTGCTTCAGACTCTCTCTCTCCTTCTCCCTCTGCCCCGCCCCACTCTAAAAAAATAATTAAAAAATAATAATAATAAAGCCAGAAAGATTTCATAATGAAGTCTTACATCTTCTCATCTTTCCTGCCCCCCCCATGGAGGAGGCCCTATCAGGATTCCCACCTTCGAGATGAGGAAACTGAGGTTTCTATAGGTTTTTATAATTGGCCCATGGTTGTGAGTGGTAGAGCTGGGGCTGGGTCTTGGGGTCCCCACTCCAGGTTCCTTGCTCTTCCCTCTGTCTGGAACTGGAGGGGGGCATGGGTGGAGGGGGGCGCAAGGAAGAGGTCCTGACACTCACCCTGCCTGGGCACAAAGTCAATCTTGACCTCTGCAAAAGAAGGAAGAGCAAGTGGCACGGGGCGGGGGGCAAAGGCAGAGCCCAGCAACAGGGCCCCCACCCCGGCCGGGGTGCCAGCTCACCCATGAAATGGAGCTTGGCCGACAGGTTGCAGGCAAAGCCTTCGGGCACAAAGCTGTAGTCAGCCTCGTCCGCAGGCGTGACGTCGTCAATGGTCAGTTTGTGGACCCTGCAGAGAAGTGGTGGCTCAGGGGCTCCCCTGGGCCACCCGCCCCCCAGCAGCCTCACCATAGTCAGGGTTCCAAGGGCCCTTGCCCCTGCCCTGGCTCAGTGGAGGTCTGGTATTTTAAATGCGTTCTTTCTCTGTTTTTGACTTTGCAGCCCCTCACGTGTTTTCAGAGGTAGACAATGAACGAGTGCCCCTTGGCTGGGCCATTGGAGACTGAGCAGGGGCTGGTCACTAATCTCTGTGACCTTGGGCCCAGCACGGGCCAGCCCAGATGCTCGAGGCATGAGTAAGAGAGTAGGAGAGAGTGAGGGTCCCTGGCCAGGGCTGGCCTCCAGGTGGCCTCCTGCCCTGCCCCGGTCATGAGCTGGGGGCAGGGGTCCAGGGGGCTCCCAGCCTGTCTGTCTCTCTCACTCCTTCCCCATCTCTGTCCTTTGCCTCTGCAGGACTGCCTTCTGTATGCTTCCGTCTCTCTGTCTCTGTCTCTATCTCTTTGTCTATCTTGGTCTCGTGTGTCTGCGTGTCTGTCTTTCTGTCCATCTCTGTCTCTCTCTATGTCTCTGTGTTTTTCCCTGTCTCTCTGTATGTCTCTATCTCAGTCTCTGCCTTTCTGCTTCTCCCTCTGTCTCTCTCTCTGTCTCTGTCGCAGTGTCCCCCTCCCCCATCTGCCTACACCCTCTGCGCGGGGGCCGAGCCCCGCACACTCACCGCCCAATGTGGGACACCTTTATGCGGCTGTCGGGCACCAGCTCCTTCCCGTTCTTCAGCCACATGCCCCGCACGTTCTCATCGGACACCTCACACTTGAACACCGCCTGGTCCTTTGCGCCCACCGTCAGGTCCGCGATGCTCTGGTACACCTCTAGCTTCTTCTCTGGGGGGCGGGGCAGCGCCAGTGAGCTGGGGAGGGTGTGTGCGGGTGTGGGCGCGAATCCCCGTGGCAATCTCGTGGGCGTGTGAAAACACACGTGTGCGTGCATGAGTGTTGTGCGTGTGTGCATATGAGAGTACAGTGCACACGAGGAATCTCGAGGTGGGGGGGCACCAACCAGGCCCATCTGACCCTCCCAGTGCCCTCGGAGGCGGCCGCCTCAGCAGCTCTGGTCTACGGATGAGCAAGGTGAGGCTCCGGGTGTCAGAGTGACTGGCCCAACGTCACATAGGCCTCCATCCTGGCTTGGCCTGGTCCCCATACACGGCTGGGGGCGGCGTGGGGCTGGGCGGCCTCACCCTGCACGATCAGCTCAGCCAGCGCCTGGCCCCCGCTGGTGCGCAGTGCGTAGTGCCCGGCGTCCTCCAGCGTCGCCTCGTTGATGATCAGATGGTGTCTCTGGCCGTCCTTCTTGAACCGGTATTTGAAGGTCTCCTCCCTGGTCAGCTCCACCCCGTCCTTCAGCCTGGCAGGCGGGCGGGCAGTAAGTGCCGTGGCCTCCTTTGTGGCCTCCTTCGGGGGTGCCTGCTGCACGCCCCCCTGCCCTGCCCATGCCCCCACGCCGCTGGCACTCACCATTTGACCTGGGCCCCCTCCTCGGACACTTCACATTCGAACTCCACCCGCTGTCCCACCATCACCTGCTGGTCTTCCAGGGGCCGAGTGATCAGCACGGGCGGCTCTGTCGAGGAGGGAGAACGTGACAGCCTGGTCCGCGGCAGCCCCGCTCCCCAGGCTCCCAGGCTCCCAGGCTCCCCGGTCCCCAGTCCTGGTCCAGGCCCACCTTTGACGAAGAGCTCCGTGCTGCACTTCTCGCCGCCCACCACGCACTGGTAGGCCGCATCGTCCGCCAGCGAGCACTGGCTGATGGTCAGCGTGCGCTTGGCACCCACGGACTCGAAGATGTACCTGCCCCGGGCCACGGAGAGTGGAGGGAGAGCCGTCACTCACCTCCTGGGCCCTGGGTGCCCCGTCCAAACCCCTGTTGGGACCCTAGACCCCCACCCCAAGCCCTCCCTCCAGGAGCTGAGCCTTACTTGCTGTGGAGCAGAAGGGGCCACGGGAGCATCCCGATGAGAGGAAGCGAGACGAAGGGAAAAAGCGAGAACAGAGGCAGAAATGGGAAGATGGGAAATCAGACCGGGAGACAGGGAAACAGGGAGAGACGGGGCGGGAAGCGGGCAGAGACAGAGAACAGGGCCGGTGAGAGGCAGGGAGGGCAGGCGGGACAGCCTCCAGGGCCCCCAAGCCCCCGCGCCAGCTCCCACCCCCCAACCCCACCGCACCTGCCGCTCATCTGGATCTCTTGTCCATTCTTGAGCCACTTGACCTCGGCGTCGGGGTCGGCCAGCTCCACGGTCAGCCGGATCTTGTGGCCCTTGCTCACCTGGTAGGCCGGCTCCAGCTTCTTCTGAAAGGCTGAGCACCACCGTCATTGCCCCCCACTGCTCCGCCACCCCTGCTCCCCCAGGAGGCTCACACCCGCCGTGGTGGTGGCCGTGGTGGCCGGGGGCTGTGCCAGAGAGCCGTGTCCTCCCACCGCCCCCTCTGCCCCCCCTTTCTCTCTCCGTGTCTCTGCTGTGTGTCTCGGGGCTAAGCTGGACTCCCCCACCCCCGTGTGTGCATACGAGCGTGCCCTCTCCTCTTGCCCGGCAGGGACCAGCTCACCTGTGCTCTTCTTCTCGTCCCGCTTCATGCCCTTGAGCCTCTTGAGCATGCCACGCAGGTCCGTGATGCCATGCTGGAAGGCGATGCGCTCGTACTCGGACGGGGACGCCTGCCGCAGGATCTCCCACACGTCCTCCTCGGCTGGCGCCTCCAGCCTCGAGTCCCTGCGTCCACAGTCCCACAGAGAGGCCTCGAGGGACACCCGGCGGCCCCCACCCTGCCCTCGCCTGGGGTGGGGCTTCCCGGGGCCCAGGACCAAGGAGCCAGAGCTGCCCCCGCCCCCGTGTCCCTTTCCTTCTGGGGGCGCAGCTCGAGCTGGCATTGGACTTAAGGTTCAGCATGGGGGAGTCCTGGTGGAAGGGGGGTGCGGGCTCCATCAGGCACTCACCTCCGGAAGCTGCTGTTTGGGGCAGGGCAGAAAAGCGGTGGAGCGTTAGAGGCGTGGGCCACCTGCCCACACGGAGCCGGGGCCACAGCCCCTGGGCCCTCGCCTCCTCCCTCCCCCCACACCCCCGCCACTCCGGTCACACTGCACCGCACACATTGCCTTGTTTGCTCCTCCTGAGCTCTGGCGGGTGGGTATCAGGAGACCCCGGAGCTCAGAGACGCCCTGGGCAGCGGGGAGCCACAGCCAGGTCCGTCTGATTCCCAGCCCTGTCTCTCACCAGAGATGGCAAGAGGGGCCCACCAGCGCCCTGCTGCCCCAAAGCACCCGCCCGCAAGCCTTATTCTCTGGGCCGCCGCAGCACCAGCCATGACGCAGGGTGCGGGAGAGAGAGGGAGAGCACACAGAGTCGTCGGAGGGCTGGGGGAGCAATTCCCCGCTCGTCCCCGCAGCCTACTGAGCTAAGCTATCAGACACTCAAGGGTCGGGGCCGTGGGTGACCCTGCGAGGATGTGAGTTCACAGGATATGTCTGCAGAGCCCTCTGCCTCTTCCCAACACCAGGACTAAACCGTCTGACAAGGAAACTAGCTCAGAGAGGTCAGGAACCGGCTCGGGGCTGCACAGTCGGAATACCGCAGTGCCGGGATTTGAAATGGGGCGTCACCATCTGCCCCAGGTGCTGCTACCCAGGGGCTCACCTCTTCTTCAGCAGTGAGCTGAAGTCCAGAGTTCCAGCGTCCTCATGGCTGTCACTGTGGAGAGGGACCCCCAGTAAGGCTGCAGTGGAGCCAGCTGGAATGGGCTTGGCGGGTGGGTGTGGGAGTGGGGAGAGGTACTGTAGAGGAGGGGACGCTGGCTGGAGGGGGCTCCCGGGGTCTGCGTACTGGGCAGGTAGGGGCTGGGAGAGGGGTACCTGATCCTCCGACCACTTCCAGCCAGGCTCCTGTGGGGGTTAGAACAAGTTCCTCACCTGCCCAGGGGAGCTTGCTCTCCCCCTTCCCTACCAGCTTCATCCCTGTTCCCGCATTTCCCCCCACATCACTCCCAGCCCTGATCCCAAGCGGTCTCAGACCCCAGCGATGGCCTCCCCCAGGCCCTAAGGAGAGAGAGCCACTCACGTGCGGCGGAATGCCGATCGGAGGTCCAAGTCTCCAGGACCAACGGCCTCTGGGCGCAGAGAGAGAGGTGAGACAAGGAAAGGGCTTCAGGGGAGCCATCCCAGAGGCCTGGCCCTGGGACGTCTGAGGAGCACACACCTGCCCATCCATGACCTGGAAGAGTGGGCGTCTATCCTGGCACCCCACACTCTGAGCATTTCTGGGGTTGATGGGGTAGTTGATGGTCCCCAGTCCCTTAGAGGTGCCTGATCTCCCACTCAGCTCTCAGCTCACCCTTCACCTGTCCACCTGTGCCAGGAGCCTGGGACACCACGATGACTGAGACCCCAGGTGAGAGCTGGACGTGGCCGTCGGATCCCACCCCAACCCTGGAAGCCTCCATGGGTTCCTTTCATGGCCCTGCATGAGCAGCACTGGGCATGGGGTCAGCAGCTCTCTGGGGAGGACCAGGTACCCTCCTTCATGTTGGGAAATGGGGGCAGACATGGGAGACAGGACCCATGGGGACCCTGAGCCCAGGACAGACGCCAGGCTCCCCTCACCGTGGACAGTGAGATTGAAGTTGCAGCTGTCAAATTTGTCCTTGGTGGACACCTCACAGCGGTAGCCGCCCGCAAAGGTAGCCTGGGCATCTGTAATGTGCAACTCAAACAGGTAGACCTGTGGAAGGTGGTGTCAGGGGAGACCAGAGGTCAGAAGGGGAGGCCCTTCACTCCTAAAGGATGCTGGAGGTGGCTAATGGCCACCACCCTTCTCAGCCCTCGGGATTTAGTTAACCCAGAGGGTTTTGTGTAGAAAAAGGAGCCCCTTTTCAAGACACATGACTGCCATCTGCTGGCAAAGGATGGTGATAAAATATAAATCTGTGATGCCTACAGGGCAAATGACATTCACTTAAAGATGAGGCACTTTGGTGCAGTGCACAACCCACACAACTGAACATGTTGGCTCTGCCCTACAGGAGGCCCACTTGCCTGGGCCAGGACTGTGGAAGAGTGGGAGGAGCAGCAGAAGCTGGGAGTCAAAGCACAGGTTCGAGGCCTGGCTCTGAGTGACCTCAGACCAGCAAAAATAACCTCTCAAGCTTTGGTATCCTCATCTGTATAATGACGGGCCGCTTGGGCTCTGAGACACATCTATCCAGGGGCTTTACATTCTCATTGGCTGATGCCCACACCCCCTCCCCACTTTATGACGCCCCCTTGAGATGATCATACCCTGCAAGCGCCCCAGTGCCCACGGGTCTGCCCGAGCACCCCTGGCCGCCCACCCTGCTTCCCAGCCTCCCCAGGTTTCTTCCTCCCACCTTCCGTGTGCCTCAGGCTCAGGACTCCCTGTGCCCCGGGGCCCCGCAGGGGCTCCGCCCGCCCTCCTTCCGCCCCGCGCCGCGGCCCCACCTTGCTTGTCCGGTCGTAGCTATTATGCAGCTGCAGGTGCTGGCCCACTTTGCTGCTCAAGTCCACCCACTTGCCTTTGAACCACTTGACCGTGGGCGGTTTCAGGAGGCTGGCCCCGGCCACACGCGCCGAGAAGGTGATGCTGCCACCTACAGAGAGGGGCGACAGGCTGGGCTTGGGACACGCATTACTGCCCCCTTCCCCACCCCACCCCCGGGCGCCGCAGCCCACACTCACCTGTGGTCACCTCGCCGTCCTGGGGCCTCGTCACGAAGAGGCCAATGGGGTCTTCCGGGGCACCCGAGCCATCAGGGGCTGCTGAGGTTGATCCTGTGAGCGGAGGCCTTTGAGACCTGCCCTGAGACACGCCATCCGCTGGCCCTGGCCCTCCCGGCACCGCCCCTCTCACCTTCGGGACCCAGGGAGCCTCCTTTCTCCTCAGTGGCTGAGGCCAGGGCTTCTCCGGGGGCCCCAGGAGCCTCAGCAGGGGCAGGAGCAGGGCTCGGCACAGGCTCTGCCTTCTCTGGAAGGGGCAGGGCCCGGGCTTATGGAGCAGCTTCTCACCAGAGAGCCCTCCTCTTGTCCCTGGTCCCCCTCAGTCTCTGTGGGCTGACTAAATCAGCAGCGAGCATCTCGCCTTCTCCTCCCCCTTGTAGCCGGTGTGCCCCCGTCCTGGTCCTGGCGGGTCTGCCCCGGCAGCTCCGAGCTCCACCCCTCCTCTCCTTCCCCAGGCTGGGCTGGGGCTCCCTCCACACCCCCAGCAACCAGGGCTTCCCTGCCAGCACACACAGCTGCCCGCCAAGTCCCCATCTGTGAGCGGGTGTCCAGAGGGAGGGCGGCCCTGTGCCTTAGTCATCCCTGAATTTCCCCTACTTCCACCATGGCTGGAATAGGCCAGGGAGGCACATGGGGACATTCCATCCTGGGCGATGGAGAGGCGGCAGGGCTGCCCCCAGAAGCTCAAACCTCAGGGAAGGTGGACCAGGGTCTTACCTGCTTCTGTGACCTTGAGGTCAAACTTGACCTTGGAGGAGCCGGCGATGACTGCGTAGGACCCCTGGTCGGCAGGGCCCACGTCCCGCACGGTCAGAGTATGTTTCGTGCCCTCAGCTGCCAGGCCATACTTGTCACTGGGGCTGATGTCGCTGCCCCCCCGCTGCCAGCGCACCTTGACTCCTGACCGCTCTGTCTCGGCCTCAAACACAGCAGGGCTGCCGGCGGCCACCTCCGCTGACCTCGGCTTCTTGCTGAAGGCTGAGACTGAGATAGGCCCATGGAGGCTGCAGGAGCCCCTGGCTTTCCCATGCACCCCACCCCTGCAGCCCCTCTTCCTAACTATGGTGAGAAGCACTTTAATGCATCACCTCATTTAATGCTCCGGTGGCTCTGTGAAGTAGATGCAATTATTATGCCCATTTCTCCAATGAAGACACTGAGGCTCAGATAGGTTAAGTGACTTATCTAAGATCACACAGCCAGGAGGCAGGATAGCCAGGGCTGTGCTCCTAACCTCCACACAAGAATTTTGTTAGGTGTGTCCCTGGACACCCCAACCTCCCTGCTGGGAGAAGCCCAGCCCCCTCTCCCCCCCCTCCATCATTCGGGGCCCTTAGCAAGGGGCAGGTACTCCGCCTACTAGAATGTAGCTAAATTTGTTCTCCAAGGGCCTTAGGCTGAGAATCAGCAACTGAGATAAAGCTGGCCTGGGAGGGGCTGAGGGCTGGAGGGCTGGATCCCTGCCCTGCACGACCTTGGTAAGAGCACAGGCCAGAGCCAGGTCCCTGGGCTGTGACTTTCTCTGCCCTTGGCCCAGGATCAGCGGCCTCTTGAACATCATCTCCCAGAACAGAGGGGCTGCATTGCCTCAACGTGGGAGTCGCGCCTGGTCTGGGGGCCACGAAGGGGGCAGGCTCAAAAAGCAGAGAATCTCACAGCTGGAGAGAACCAACCCAACGCCTCCTTGTACAGATAGGGAAACTGAGGCCCAGAGAGGGAAAGGGCCTGCTCAAGAGCATTTAGTGAGACGGACTCAAGTCTAGACTCAACTTGGGCTCCTGCCTGCGGCGGCTTTTTCCCAAAAGGCAAGCCTGGGCCTCATCTTGCTACAGAAGAGATGGGATGGGGACAGGGAGGGGATCCTCTGATTTGCCCTCACTCTATCAGAAACATGGAAGGGAGAAACTGAGAATCAGAAAAGACCTGGAAGACAGCCCCCACTCTCAGGAACTCACTCTGAGGCCTGTCCCCCAACTGTAGCTGCCGCAGCCCTCCTTGCCCCACACCCAGCCCCAATCCCAGGCCGGGAGCTACCTGGTTTCTTCCCCGGCTCAGGCATCTTGAGAGAGGTCACACCAGGAACTGAGCAGACACAGGCCACCCAAGGAGGATCTGAGCAGGACCCGTCCCCCCACCGCTATATAAGGGGCCCTCCCCCTGCCCAGGATTTCTTATCTGCCTCCTGCCCAGCCACCTGCTAAATATAGACAAATTCCAGAGAGCGAGGCTCTCCGGGGAGATGGCAGGGCCACGTTGTTCCCGGCTAGCTCCTGTGCCTTCCCCCGCCAGTCCAGGTGATGGCTTCTGTCCGTAGAAAGTGCTAGATAACAATTCCCCTGCTACTGGAGCTCGCAGGGCCCTGGGCTGGCCGCATGCAGTGGAGTCCTGGGTGGGCTCAGTCCAGAGCCAGGGGGGCAGAGGGCAATACTGGGCGCTGGTGTCCCCCCAAGGGGAAGGGCTGGGAGGGCCTGCGGGTGAGGGCAGGGGGTAGATCTCTAAATACACCCCGAAGTGGAAGTCAGAGGGAGGGCTGGCTCTTGCCAAAGGAACAAGGATTCACACAAGAAATACTGTCAGAATATTTTGTACCCCCTCACACACTGTTCCTCTATGAACTTTTGCTTTTCCCCACCCCCTGCCCCTCCCCCTCCCCACCCTGGCACATCAGGGCCTCGGTGGAGGCACAGAAAGAAGCAAATTACCCGTGACTCTCTCCAAGCAAGATCCATTATCAGGAACAGGTGCCCCTCGCAGCCGAGAGGGAGGAATTCTCTCCGGAAGCACTGCCACGTGGCCCAAACTTCCCATTCCTTTCCACCGCGCAATCCGTTCTTCTCTGCCCTGCCCAGGGCTTTTCAACTACTTGTAACTGTATTGCCTGCTCCTTAACATTCTTTAAGGAGGACTGAGCACCACTTACCCTCTCCTGGGGCCTGGAGACCTGAGAAGGGAGGTCACGGTTTAGCCCTCGGGGCAAGGAGGTGTTTGGGGGTATTTGCCCTGATGCTAAGGGCCCCCAAGTCTGGGCTCCCTAAGGCCTGCCGGCTGCATGGGGACGTCTCCTCTCTCCCCGCTGTCTTCCACCACATCTTGGAAGCAAGATGCTTGAGCCTTCCAGGCTCATCCTTTTCTGCTTCTCCCTTGCGGACTAGAAGCCGCTATGTACGTGGGGTCCGTGCTCACCAGCACCCCACTCCAGACACTTGGGGCTTCCTGCCTCACACTCACCTAGCAGCCCGCATGCGGCGGGATTCGGTTCACCCCTCACCCAGCTGTGTGACTTTGGACAAATCATTTGACCTCTCCAAGACTCAGCTTCCCAGTCTATAAAATGGGATGATATTAGACTTCGCCTCTCAAGGCTGACATGTAATAAATAGCCAGAAAATCCAGTGTTGCGGCCACAATTTCCTATTCTCATCCTCACGGGAGCCGTCACCAAGAGTTTAAGCCTCTTTGAGGCATTTCTAAAAAGCCCATTTACCAGGCAGAAAGGGCTTTTTCATGATTTATTCTCCTAAGAACGACCAAGGACTTGTTCTCCCACCAGCTCTAACTCCGGGTCAGCTACCGTGTGTCATTTGTCCTGTTGTCCTGATGTCCCCAGCGTCCAGCACTGAGTGGCGTCCTCAGTAAATGCCCGATGGACAAATGAGAAAAAACGAGATCAGACGGGGACGCCCAGGCAAGACGCACAAAAAATTGTAAAAGAGACTCTGTGCTACGAGAGGACTCACCGAGAATAACTTTAATAATTTTTTTCCTTGAGGAAGCTAACGGGGAGGAGGTGTGGCAAGGGACAGACGCCTAAGAAGAAGGGTTCAATGTACACGAGTGTGGTGACTTCGAACTTCCAAGGCAGCACCCCGGGTCGCACTAAGCAAGGCCGACCCCTCCCTGGGGTCAGACGCCCAGGTGGCCCTCTGGAGCCGGGCCGGAGGCCCGCTGGGAGGCGAGGAAAGGGTGTGGGTAGCGGGCTTGGAGGAGGGAGTGGACGGGTGAGGCGAGGCCCGGCCCGCCACAGTCCTGCCCCGGCCCCTGGGAGCTTGCCTCCCTGTGTCCGGGCCGGGCGAGGGGTTAATGCTATGGCCAGCGGGGAGGCCTGGCGGGCCCAGTGGGTTCTGCGGGCCTGGGCTCAGTGGGGCGGGTGGCGCCGCTCGGCCAGGCTCCCGCGGCCCAGCACCTCCCCGCTGAACTGGTAGGTGAGCTTCTTCTTGACCTTCTTGACCTCACCCGTCTTGCCGTAGTTGCGCAGGGCGCGGGCCATCTTCTGGTAGGTCATTTTCTTGCGGTTCCCCTTCTGGATGCCCCAGCGGTGGGCCAGCGCCTCCTTGTGCTTGGACGAGAACTGGAAGGTGCCCTTGTCCTTGTCCACCCACCAGATGCTGTCCTTCATGTCCCCGCTGCGCAGCAGGTCCAGCAGGAACTGGTAGAGGCGGATCTTCTTTTTGCTGCCTGCGGGCGGGAGGTGGTCAGCGTCCTTACCTCTCCCTGATGGGGACCCCCTGGGGGACGGTCACTGGGGAAGGACTGGGGGAAGGGGTGGTCTACGGGGACCCTGGCGTTCACACCTGCTCACACCCCTTCACACGCAACCCACAGAGGTACGGACGTGCATACACCTTCCCACGCCCCGTCACAGAGCTGTCTGTGCGTGTTTGTAACAC